>NC_054483.1:89414012-89718323 GCF_017639515.1 Carcharodon carcharias
AGCCCCATTATCTGTAAACGCTAAAGGCATGCCAGTGCTGCTGGTCACTCGCTCAACATGCCTACTTTGTGTATCTGAAAGCAGTAGAACTTTGATCATAAGCTGCTGGAATCAAGAACGCAATAAAGGTAAATGTAATGCTCGTTTTGTTCACATTTTTTGTGAGGCCCAACAAACATGTTACAAAGATAAATTGGAAAATCCAACTCCTATTTGCAGAAGCTAGTTAAACATCACAAACAAACTTTTGGCCATTTTATTATTCCTAACCTGCATGGCATTCTTTTCTTGAACGGTGGCAGCCAAGAAACAAACAAACCGTGACTCATCCAGGATGATGTGACCCTCTGCTACGAGAGAAAAGTGCTTTGAGAAATCAAAGGCCGGAATTTTCCCAGATTTTTTAATATTATTCACTCATGAGATGTGAGTGTCGCTGGCTAGGCCAGCATTTATTGCCCATCCCTAATTGCCCTTGAGAAGGTGGTGGTGAGCTGCCTTCTTGAACCGCTGCAGTCCCTGTGGTGTAGGTGCACCCACAGTGCTGTTAGGAAGGGATTCCCAGGATTTTGACCCAGTGACAGTGAAGGAAGGGCAATATATTTCCAAGTCGGGATGGTGTGTGGCTTGGAGGGGATCTTCCAGGTGGTGGTGTTCCCATGTATTTGCTGCCTAAGTGCAGTAGCAGGTGGGGAAAAGGACGCTTCATCCGCCAGCCGCAATGGTGCCTTTTCACGCCGTATCGTCCCATTCCCACCTCATTAATTATGTATTCCCAGGAAACTCTCTGGGTCACTGGCAGGCAGACTCCGATTCACCCACCACGCCATCACCTCAACACTTCCTTACGCCGGGTGCCATATTTAAAGTGCAGTTGCACGCATACCTCTCAGTGCTTCCAGGCCAGGACTGCTGCACAGAAGACATGACCCCGAAAGGAAGAAAGACTACAGAACCGCCCCCCCCAGTCGGTGAAGCGTCCCTGGAGGGCCTTTTGGATGCCATGGATGCCCACCGTGGTGTCCTCTAGCCCTGTTCTGGCCACAGGAGGAGCAGCAACATAACCAATTTGGCTTGGGAGGTGGTGGCAGCAGTGGTCAGTGCCAATGCCCTGCAAAAGAGGGCAGCCATCCAGTGCAAGAAGAGGATGAATGGTCTCATCCGTTCCACCAGGGTAATTCACTCTACTCATCACACTCAACTCACATACTCACAAACCCATCACACATCCACAGGGACCTCACATCTCAAGGGACAACACCACTAACTCTCATGCACCCTCACATCCCCATCAGCCTCATATCCTCTTGAACCTGCTTCCTCACCACGTCCATGGCTCCGCTCACCACAAAAACATTCCATGCAGTGCCATGCTTCCTGCTCATACTCTCTCTATCTGTTTCCATGCAGGAAAAACTGGCTCACAAGAGCAGGGAGAGATCCCAAACCGGGTGGCAGGTGGCGGGTGGTGGGGGTTGGGTGGGGGGGGGGGTGGGGGCGGGGGGGTGGAATGGCCCACATTAGGCCCCTCACTCACTTTGAGGACCATGCCTTCATGCTGATTGGTGAGGACGTGGACCATGCCTGCGGTGATACTAAGGTCAGACAGTGACAAACACCCACGTGAGGATCCTATACCGCATCATCCCTCTCTCAATGCAACTGTGAGTGTTCTCTCTCCTGCTTTTAACTCTGCTGCCATGCACTAATTATCTCTACTTTGATTCACAGGGAGCTCTGCCAAGTGACCGATACCCTCAGCCAGCCAGTCCCTCAGCTCCATCCACATCCTCACCTCCAGCTAAGAGGACACCTCCTCCATTGAAGAGCTGGAAATAAGCAGCCTGGAAGACCTGTCACAGCACTTACCCAGGCCCTCCACCAGTGCAGAGACACATAACTCCGGTGGGACCTGGATCTAGAGCAGTTTCGGGTTCACAATCTGATGGTCACCGCCCGAACATGTCTCCACAGCAGGAGGAGGCAGGTTCAGCCAAGGTCCTCGGCTCTCGGAGGGCTCCTGGGGAAGAAGCATTTGTGAGGTCCGAGTCAGATGATGAGCCTCTGGTCAGCCTCCCAACTCATCGTGGAGAGTCAGCGGAAGGCAGGGGGACAGCATGCAGAACTGTTGAAATTCCTCAACAGAGTGGCACGCGAATCGGAGGAGTGCGTCTGCCTGCCCTCTGATGAAGTGATGCCCACATATGCACATATGGAGGTCTCCATGGGAAGGATAGCAGATGCCATGGAGACCTGGTCCAGCAAAACGTGGAGATGCGCGCAGATCTGCACTCCATCGCGGGAGCCATTGGTGAGCTCCTGCAGTGGCAGTGCAAGAGGGAAACGAGGCACATAGACATCACTCCAGGTGCTTCTTCCCCTCAAGGAGTTAGGCCGGGGCACCTGAAGGAAGGAGGAGCAGCAGCTGGACATCCCTGGGTTATCCACTCAGGAATCTCAGAAGCTGTCCTTTCCCTCTGAGTCCCTCTTGCCTGTGACTCCCTCAATCTTATTCTCTGTCACTGCAGAGGGAGCAGCTAGCCCACAGGAGGGCAGCCAAAACAAGTCGGGGCCCTCAAGGCTTCGGTTCTCCAGTGGTCCCTCGCTGAAAGTCATCAGAGGCAACAGGGCCAACCATTGCACAGGCTGTCTCCACCCCTGCTGTGGATGTCAGGGCAGCACCCAGAAGTGTAAGCCCTAGAAGAGTTAAGAAATTCTGATCACAAGCAGTTGCTTGGATGAACACATTTTTTTCACTTTCTAATCAGAAAATATATTCATTTTCACTGAATAATGTGTAACGGTGTCATTCAGCCTCATTTACAGGCTTCGCAAGTCCTCACCATGCATCCTGCCCACCCGCACTAGCAGTTCAACTGTACACAGATGGCCCACGAGTGATTCTGGAGGGACAATGTGTGTGGCAGGGCCTTTTGGAAGCATTCTTCCACACACATGGAGCCTTCCTCCATCACACTCATCTCAATGTCCTGAGCATTTTTGATGCTGCCTGATGGGGGTTATCTTTCAGTTGTCCATCTGAGCTGACCCACATCTCCGCCCAACCCACTGATCACACTCCCATGCAGCACCCGTGCCTGCCCAATATAAGGTTCCTTTCGCTTCCAATTTTACAAGATGGTTATTGAAAAGTATGTCTTCAGCTCCCCTGTCCTTTCCCCTCCCCCAGTAACTCATGCCCTATCCCCCATCACTGTTGACACCCCCTGGCATCACCTTCCATCTCTCCACCATCACCTACCTGCCAAAACCCTTTTCTTTTCAGGATGTCCAGGTGAATATGCACATTCCCTACCTTCCCGGGAATCTCACCCTCATCCAGATTGACCTCGCCAACCTCTTCCTTCCCACCCCCAGGGTCCGTGAGTGCCTCCGAGTCCCCACCAACCACCCTTGCCGTCCCTTCTACCGCTACCATCGCACCCTCACCCTCCCACCTTACCAACTCACTCTGCCCTCTCTCATTCTTACCATTCCCTCCTACATTGCCCACCCTCATTTCATTTCCCAGGAGGTAGTCATCGACTCCACAGACCCCTCCCTTGCACATTTACCTGGACATCCCCCCTTCTCAACTTATTCTTCCTCCACCCTTTACTCCTTCTTACCCCCAATTCATTCCTCCCCCTGGACTCCTTCCCCCCTCCAAACTCCTTCCCCCCTCTGAACTCCCTCCTCCCCACAAAGTCCTTTCCCCCTCTGAACTCCTTCCCTTACACCTTCCTCCCTACCTTACACCTACCTCCTCAGTTGTCGCATTCTCCCCTGTTACACCCTCCTCCCCTCCCCCTCCCAACCTCACCCCCCCACTCCCATCACTATCGATTCCCCTTCCAACCTCACCTCCACTCAGTACACCTTCCTCTCCCAGTCACAGCTGGACTTTCCTCTCCACTCCCTCGACGCTCATCCATAGCAGACCATGGCCAAGACATTGATGTCTCAAAGTATACCCCAGACATCAATGGTGAATTCCCACCTTCTGTGAACTGCTTTACAGCAGAGCCATGTCCATGAGAATTCACCTAGTATGCAATGTATGTGTTCTTGCAGGGTCCAGTAGCTGTTGGGCTCCAGCATCTTCTGCTCCTCAGATGTCCGCGATGTGAGCAAGGTCCTGGCGGTAAGTCCCAACTTCCGCACATCACACTTGTCAAGACATGTTCAGCACCAGCGTGCTTTCCCACCAGCATGAGTAGTAAATTTGATGTGGGGGGATGATTCCGGCAAGCTGGGCTTATAATGATAGACAGATGTATTAAAATGATGTGCGGTGGCAGGAAAGACAGCCCGCCATTGATGGGCAGAGCGGATGATTGCAAACTGGTTTTGGCCTTCCTACCATTTTGTCTGCCCAAAATTATTTTTGATAGAAAATGGAATCCATGAAATATACAAAACTAGATGCCATATAATAGAATTTTGAAACTTGTCCATTTATTTATCCCTTATTGGAACTGTCATGAAACTGGAATCCTCAAAGGGTTAAATGAGATATTGGTATCCCCGGACAAAATAATGAACACAATAAGAAAAGAAAATTAGCTCCGAAGTTTTATTACCTTGTTAATGTTAATGATCCGTTCAAATTGTAAAGCCTGATTGCTCTTTGAATCCATCACGTTACTGTATCTATGTCTAGCAGAGCTTCATGAAGTACTTGGCATATTTGTGGAAGAGCACAAAATTCATGCAAAAACATCTTTATATAGCCAATTCAATTTTGACTTTGGCATAAATCTCACCAGATAGTCCTCATTCACGGACAGTGATAATTATTAGAAATGTAGCTTTGACGTCCCAGGTTTGCACTAAGTGCGGTACTGGGTGGGTAAAACATCCCGCTGGCCACAATAGCAGCTTCTCACGCTGTATCATCCCAAACCCACTGCATTAATTATGCATTCCTGCGAAACATGCCATTTCCATGGCGGTTGGGCTGCGATCCACCCACCACGCTGTTACCTCGCAGCTTCATCATACTGAGCGCCACATTTAAAGGACAGCCATGCGCATACCTCTCAGTGCTTCCAGCCCAGGATGGCTGCAAATAAGACATGGCCTCGAAAGGCAAGAAGACAACAGACCCTAGGTTTAGTGATGCATCCCTCAAGTACCTTTTGGACACTGTTGAGGCCCACTGTGATATCCTGTATTCCCACTCTGGCCTCAGGAGGGCAGCAACATTACCAATCCAGCTTGGCAGGTGGTGGCAGTGGTGGTCAGTGCCAACACTGCACAGAAGAGGTTGGCCATCTAATGCAGAAAGAGGATGAATGATCTCATCCGTACTGCCAGGGTAAAGCAACTACCTCATCACTCTATACCCACACTCAAGCCCATCACACACTCACTGGCATCTCACTCACTGCCAGCTCAGGGGACATCACCACTCACTCTTTCACACACACACACACACCCTCACATCTCCATCTGGCCTCACCTACTCAGGAGACTGCCTCCCACCTTGAGGCCGTTTGCACAGATCAACTTGTGCCCACACACAAACCCTGGATAACCTTCTTTCCCAGTACAGCCTCATCCTGCAGTCTCTTCCCTTGCCTGAGGCCAATTCTCCCCCTTCCCCAAGCAAGCCCTAGTCCTGCAGCCAAACAAAGCCACCTTATGGCTGGGTCTGATAAGTAGAGACCTGCCGGTGAGCCCCTCTAAAAGTGTGGCTGCTGTCTGCAAAGCCTGGCGCTGATGGCTGTGAGTGCTACCCGAAGCAAGAGAGGCAAACAAACTTCAAAGTGATTGCATGCTGATGTGTTTCACAACTGCACATAAGTGACCTGCACCTGGCAAGCTGCACTTCACTTGGGACTTCGAAGTGTGTTTGCCTACCTTGCTTCGGGCAGCACTCACAGTCATCTCCTGCACGCCGACGTGGGTGGACAATCCAGTGTTGGAGGGGGGGGCGATGAGTCCAGTGGGCTAGCCTTATAATGATATGCAGAAGTATTACAATGAGGTTCCCAACATCTGATGGCAGGTAACGCAGCATGCCCATCAGTGGGCTGAGTGGACGATTGCAAATTGGTTTCACGACATCACAAAACCAATTTTTATCCTTCTCACCATATTGTCTGCTCACGCCACTGAGCATGCCCAATGCCAGCAGGCCTGGATGATTCCGTCCACTGTGTCTACATATTTTACCCCTTTTCTCAAAATTGCAGCTTTTTGAGTTTTGAGTAATGAAAATTGATAAATCTGGAATGGAATGTTTGGGACCAATTTTCCTCTACTTTTCTCCAGGGCACAAGCACGAGTCTCCTTTGCCATTGCTCTGGGAATTCCTGCGCTTCTCCTCAGGGTTGGAATGGTGGATGGGGTAAAGTTCTTGTAGCCCTATCGGTGGGGAGTAAGGGCGATCGTGTGAATGAGGTGTGAGAAGATGTTTCTACACCTCCTTCCTCATTTTCCTCTTTGCTGGATAAACATCCATTTTGAGGGACTCACTGAGGAAGTGTTCCCCAAGGCCCTGCACCCATCCTCACTCTCTGATCAGAGAATCAGCGAGGGGCAGATGGTACATTTGTGGAGGGAGCAAAAAAAGTAGGTGACTGTTTTTGCAGAGATTGCAAAGTGGTCATCGGGCCTCATGCCAGTGGCTCCTGTTTATAGACATCAAGGCCTGAATTTTCAGCTTGGCGGACGGGTGCGATTGGCAGGCCTGGCATTGGCCAGGAAACGGACCTTAGACTGTGATCAACCCTCGACCGCAATTTCGTGCTGCCTGGCCAATTAATGACCAGCCAGCGTGAAGCATGTGCTGAAAAGCTCAGTGCTGCCAGGATTGGGGCGGGAGGAGGGCATCAACGTGGGTGCAGACGAGCACTGAGAGAAAGCTCCCTGAAGGCAGAGAGCTGCCTCAGGGAGCTGCAGACCCGAAAACCATGAAATAAAGTTTTGAAAATCAGAAAAAATGTCAAAATATCACAATCTGGCACCTGATGATAAAGATGCTGTCCACAGATTTTTATTTTTATTTTATTTAATGACAGAAACCTCATCCCACCCTTGGATGAAGTTTGATGAAAAATGTAAAGGCTGCCCGGCCGATTCGCCCATCTACTAACCGTAAGACTGAGCTGTCCACGAAAAATTGGAGACAATTGCTGCGTTAATATTGGGCTTAATTGCCTGCTTAATTGTTGGTGAGTGCACTTCTGACTTTTGCGCGTGTAGGCCAAGCAAAATATCATGTGAGCACGGGATGACATCGGGACGCTCGGCAGACGTCATCTCGCGCCATTTCATGCCCGATCGGGTCGGGTGCGCGCCCGCCCAATCAACGTAAAATTCAGCCCAACTGCAAAACTTTGAAGATGTTGAAGCTAGACATAGGAGTTCAGATACATAACTATTTAAAAGTGAGAGGGCATGTTGATAAAAATGCAAAAGCAAAAGGTATTCTATGATTTACAAATAGGGAACTAGAATACGCAAGCAGTGTTTCAGCTGCAGTTAGAAAGTTGTGTCCAATTTTGAGCATTAATTTTTGTAAACATGCCAAAGCCACAAAGTGAGTTTAGAAGAGATTTGCCAAGATTGTGCTAGAGATGAGAGACCTTATGAACAGAGACTTGAACAACTGGGATCCTATAGTTTGCTTGAATGGTGAAGGTTAGGAGGATATCTCATTTAAGAGCATTTGAAGTTATAAGGAATTTTAATAAGATCAGATACCAAAATTTCTTCCCACTGCTCAGCAATTTATTAACTAAAAAGCATTAATATGAGACCATCCCCGAGTGAACTAATTCAGAGGTTTGGAGAATATTTTTACACAGACGATTATCAGAACATGCAGGCCCCACAACTGCTTTAAAAAAAAAGTATTTGAAAAGAAAATAAATTGAAAGGACGTGAGAAAGAGCAAGGAAATTGATATTTAGTTCCGGACTCTTTCGGAGAGCTGGTGCAGAAATAATTGGTTGGATGACCACCTCCTGTGCTGTAAAATTGAATTATTCTAGGATTCAGATGTTCAGATAACAAAAGAACTGCTCACAAATCAGCATTTAATAAGGATAATTTTTGTTGCCTGTTGCATTAGGGCACAATATGGCAGCACTGCATGGTTGTACTGTCAATCTGTTTGAAATCATCAATGGCTGGCAGATGGTGGAGACAGATGACAAGACATGCAGCGGAAAGATCATTTGGCCATCAGGCATATTTGTGATGATATCATGTATATTTATTTAAGATAGGGGGCTGGGTAACAGTCACAAAAAACATTAAATGCAGTGAATAGAAACAAATAGACATACTGGATACACACGGATGCCTTAGTTTTTACAAGCAACCTGAGAAATTAGTGTTATTCCCATGAATAAGTTGAGTAATCCACAGAAAGGGAGTGGAAGGTTATGAAAACCAATGTGACAAAACAAGCTATGAGCCAAAAAAAGAAGAATTTGAATTATGTTGAATTAGGATCAAAAATGTAGTAACAAAAAAGTAAACATCTCTTTACGCGTTGTTTTAAATATTGCAGGGTTTCACGGTGTCATCATCCATGCATTACTTACTAAATCTTCGCAGCCACTTTAGCACCATGCTCTAGTTCTAGCAGACAACCACTTTTAATATTTGGGTGTCACCTTAGCTGCTTATGGTTGCATCAGAATAGCCATATTGCCATCTGTTTCCATGCTGGCTGTAGTGGAGCAATAGAAGAAAGGACTGAGTTATGCTGTAAATTAGAACAACTTACGTTCAGCTTTGAGGCCTGATTAAAATCTAGCCCCATCTGATAGGATACAATTAACTCCTTTCTGCTGGCTGCAGTTGCACTAAGTGAATTGAGTTTAGACAGTCTTAGTTCAGTTTCTGGTTAATTGTGTAAATGTGTCCATAATTCAGCATTAATTAGTGCCAAATTGTCAGTCATACTCAGTGGCTAAGAGGGTGATGGCGGCAACAGGACCTTGCTGTGCTTTCTTTTAAATACCTGATTCACCTGATACCTGATGCCATAAAATGATGTGGGAATGGTGGGACCCTGCTGTTTCTGCCTCTGTCAATGTGTCTCCTTGTCCTATAGCCTCAAATTGCTCAGACATAAACAAAAAGGCATAGGCAAAAATAAGTTTGCCCATTTTTTTTATATCACTCCCTATTTCAAGCCATTTATGCAGCAACACCTTCATTCCTTTCCCACTTGATTTTCAGAGTGTCTATTTATATGATTGACAAAATAAGCCCAATAAAGTTTCCAGGACACTCTTTATTTTGGACATGTGCCAGTCTCATGAATTTAGACACAAGCAGCCCTGACTTTTGCTCAAGGAGGCTACTCATGTCTCAGCTTTGTGGTGTAGGAACTATTACTGCCATCTTCTGTTCCAATAATTTACTGCTCTTTGGTTTTTGACATGACCCATACAGTGAAGGCCTCAGTGAGGATAATTGTTTTTAAAAATCGCTCAAAAAATTGCAACAAACCACAAGAAAAATTATTTTCTGCTGCATCTACATTTTAGGACTTAATTTTGAACCAGTTTTGAACCGGTGTAATAATATCCTGGGGGTAGCACCACTATAATAACTAAACTATATTTCAGCACAGTGATAAATGGACACGGAATTAGGGCATATTTACATGTGTAGCACACTTTTAAAAATTTTTTTCACAGGATGTGGGCACCATTGGCTAGGCTAGCATTTATTACCCACCAGTAGTTGCCCCTGAGATGGTGAGCCACCTTCTTCAATGGCTGCAGTCCATCTGGTGTAGGTACACCCATGGTGCTGTTGGAGAGGGAGTTCCAGGATTTTGACCTAGCGACATGAAGGAGCAGCGATATATTTCCAAGTCAGGGTGGCATGTCGCTTGGAGGGGAAATTGCAGGTAGTGGTGTTCCCATGTGTCTGCCACCCTTGTCCTTCTAGGTGGCAGAGGTCGTAGGTTTGGAAGGTGCTGTCAAAGGATCCTTGGTAATTGCTGCAGTGCATTTTGTAGATGGTACACACTGCTGCCACTGTGCGTGCACCCAAGTTTCCTCAATCTTTTATGCAGAGATCTGCTTTATTGCCCAATGTCTCTGGAACTTGGGAAATTCTACCTCTAATTGCTGTTTTGTTTGGAGACTTTACAGTTTGGCATGTTCAGTTCAGAAGCACCCAACATTTTAGGATTATTTGCATCTCTCACAATGATGTATGGAGTTTGATTTCTGCACATGCTGGATGCATTTTGATACGGAGCTGGTTGATCTTGGAGGAAAGTCAAACTGACTTATGTGGATCTTTTGCAGCAAAGCTCATGTTAACTGAAAGTATATGCTATTTCAGAGAGGGAACATTAGATTTGCAAGCAACTGAGAAGAAGTGTGGTACCTGCAGTTATGTGAGTAGTTGAGGGAGAGATTACTGAGTATGTGGAGAGGAAAAGAAGAAAAGATTTGGGTGGTAATGAGAACTTGGAGTGCAAGAATAAGTAGTGAAAGAGTGAAGTAAAAGCATGAAGTAGTTGACTAGGAAGTGAACATTGTGGGATGTGAGTATCTGGGGAGGAATTGGCAGCAAGTACGTGGAGTTGGGCAGTCAAGTTATGAGAATTCAAATTGGTGGCAATGGTAATTCAACTTTTGGAGATACTGAGTAATTGAGGGAGTGATTAGTTTTGGGGAGAGTAACAAGTGTTGGATTAATGGGCAGCTGAGGAGCGAGTGAGCATGTGAAGGGTGGACAGCAGACATTTGGTGGAAGTGAGTATTTTGGATCAGTGGAAAATAGGGTACCTCAATAACACCTGAAAACTGTGCATTGGCTGCACCGCTACTTCCGCTCAGATTTCTGTGCAAGTGGAGAGCCTCAGCTCCATAGTGGAAATCTAAGGGAAGGTATCCATGGCTGCATTGTTATGGTAACTTTACTGCCTTGAAAATTGCAGGCACTTTGGCCTGATATTTAGCCTGAAGTGGAGTTCTGTGCCTGGGAGGCTGTTGGGAGACAGGAAAGCCGGAAAACGGGTGTCTCAAATTGTAGAGACATACTACCAAGAAGGTTCTTTAGTTGAACAATGAACTTTATTTACAGAGCTGCTGGATTAGCTGCAGACCTCTAGCAAGGCTACAATACATTCTCTAGAGTAGGAAAATTCACCCCTTATAAACTTCCCCACGCTCGGTGTTGATTCGCCATTCTGACCACGTGACCCTTATTCAATAAGGCTGGCCTTAAAGCAACAATCATCACATCCCTCCCCCTTTAATTCCTTGTTTTATATTCCTTATTTACACAAATTACTTTATACAGGTAAATAGAAAACAATATCAAAAATCTTAGAAATAATCACACTGGCACTTGGTCAGGAATTCAGATTATACACTTATATAGATAGATCCAATAATTACAAATCAAGTCGTTGAGAGGGTTTCCTGTTCTGGGTAGGGTGCTGTAATTCCATAGCCTGAGGCTGTCCTACAGGATCGACACTAACAGGAACTGCGATAACTGGTACCTCTTTTGGTACAGGCAGTTCATCACTATTTGATTCAATGGAGACATCAGTTATATCTATAACAGGTCGATCAGGTACTCGGTGTTTACAGGTTTGATAACATTATTTGGTGGCAACACTGACTGTGGAAGCGTCTCCCTGCTCCTCAGGTGATCCATGTGTTTACGAACGATCCGGCCTTCCATGTCTACTTGGTCTCACAAACAGTAATCCTTGAGATCCAGCTTGGACCGCTACTGAAGTTTCTTACATATATGGTTCATCTACTATAAATGTCTGGGCTCTACTGTGCAAATCATGGCTTGTTTATTGATTACCTTGGTTCTTTTCTACACTCCCTGGCATATTTGGAAATACAAGTCTCATTCTGAGATGATGTATCATTAGCAGTTCTGCTGGTGGAACACCCGTTGTTGCACATGGAGTCATGCGGTAGCTAGGAAGGAAGCATGAGATTTTCGTTTCCAAGGTTCCTCCTGACAATTTTTTTTATCCCTGACTTGGAAGGTTGGATGGATCTCTCGGCTAGTCCGTTTGATGCTGAGCAGTAAGAAGAAGTTCGGATGTGTTTAATGCCATTTAGATTGGTGAAGTTCTGAAATTCAGTACTTGCACGGCTCCATTGTCTGATATAATGACTTTGGGCAGTCCATGAGTTGAAAAGCATTGGCATAACCTTTCAATGGTAGCATGCGATGTGGGTGATTTCACCTCAAACATCTCCATCCATTTTGAGTGGGCATCGATTATGTTTGTACCTAGGAATGGATCCCCACCCATGGTCAGCCAGATCATCCATGCTTGACTAACTTCTTGATATCTGCATCTATACCAGGCCGCGCATGTAACTCGTGGCGAGCATTTTCATTTTAGAAATGTCAAGATGATGCTGTGTAATTTGGTTCGGAGCCTGCCTGGTTCCCTGCCTGGTACAAGAACAACTACTCTTGCTCCCCACAGTACGATGCCATTCTGACAACTCAATTCGTATTTGCAGGAAAAAACAATTTCATTTCCTTGGAGACTGGCTCATTTAACCATCCTGTGAGTACCTGGGGTCTCTCACTTTGGACAGAAGCGGATCTCAATTGGTCCAGTTCCTGATCTGCTTCACGCACACGGGCAATGTGTCTAAAACATTCAATGCAAGAACGATTTCTTGGGGTAAAGGAGTACATGAGATGCTTTCTTGCAAGGTTAGGTGACTAAGGGAGTCCACGTTCACTATGTGTATCCCAGATCGGTGCTTATAAGTGTATTCGTAAGCGGACAGAATTAATGCTCTCACTGAATTCTTGCCAAGGCTATCGGCGGGATAGCCTTGTCTTCTTTGAAAAGGCCCAAAGCTGTTTATGATCAGAGATGATAGTAAAGTGCCTGCCATGTAAGTACTGGTAGAATTTTTTAACCCTGAAGACTGTTGACAGTCCTTCCTTCACAATCTGTGAATAACCTTTTTTGGCCATTAAGAGGGTTCTTGATACATAACCTATTGGCCTCTCAGAGCCATTGTTCATTTCATAGGACAATACTGCACCAACATCATACAGAGAGGCGTCGCAGGTCAATATCAATTCTTTAGATAGGTCGAAGTGCACTAACAAGGTTGAGGAGTGCGGCAAGTGCTTTACTCTGTTGAAGGCTTCCCCCTACGGTGCCTTCCAAGACCAACGATGGTGTTTCTTCAGCAGCATGTGCAAGGGGCCAGTGCTGTCAATAAGCTGGGTGAAAATCACCCATGGTAGTTTGCCATCCCTGAAAATGATTTAAGGTTGGTGATATTTGTGGGGGAAGGCACTTCCTTTATTGCCTCAACCTTTTCTTCCATGGGGTGTAATCCTTGTGACACACTGTGTGACACACAGTGTCCCAGATAGGTAACATTGGTGGATTGGAAAATGCATCTCTCTTTTTTTAGCTTCCGGAAATCTTTTTAATACCTCCTCTAAATTTGTTGCCTCTGTCGATCCAGCTATGAGGACATCGTCAAGGCATACTACAAGCCGTGGTAATCCATCGTCCTTTGAAATATTGCACATGCTGAGGACATGCCAAAAGGTAGGCGCGTACACTGAAATAGGCTTTTGTGTGTGTTTATTGTGACATACCCCAGGATGTGTTACCTAACTCAAGTTGCTGGTATGCGTGGTCATATTCAGCTTAGTGTAGGATTGACCTCCTGCCAGCTTTGTGTACAAGTCTTCAGTTCTTGGAATTGGATATTTATCCAACTTGGTGGCCTGATTAACTGTTAGCTTATAATCACCGCAAATATGGACGGTCTTATCGGGTTTCAGTACGGGGATGATAGGCGCTGCCCATTCCGAAAATTGAACCGGCTGTATGATACCTAGTTCCTCCAACCTGTTTAACTCAGCATCCACTTTTTACCTTAAGGCATATGGTACCAGTCTTGCCTTTAAAAAAAATTGGGGCGTTGCCTCTGGATCAACATAAATCTTGGCTTGCAAACCTCTGATTCTTCCTAATTCGTTGCAAAAGATGCATTTTGTATTTTTTAAACAATTCTAGTAGTTCTCCTGCCGCACTTGAAAAATCTCGGACCAATTTAGTTTGATTTATTTTAGCCAATCACGGCCCAGAAGGCTTGGTCCTTCCCAAGTCACTATTATTACTGGGAGCTGGGTTGACTGCTGCCCATAGCGGTGCTTTTCACTTTTATGACTTCTCCCGTGTAAGTCTTCAACTGGGCAGAAGTTCTCTCCAGGCTTAAGGGTTGGCTACCTTCTCTCAGATACTGAAATGTGCGCTCACCCAACACTGCAGCTGATACCCCTTTATCCACTTCCATAACTAGAGGCTTCCCATTTACGTGGAGTGTGACAGTAATAGGGTTTGCCTTGACTGCTTCAAGATTAAAAAGAAAGTGAATGTCAGGATCAGTTATTTCAGGCTCTTTCATATTATGTACTTCTAACATATTTGCTGGCTGGTTACTTGGCATTCTGGACTTAGATCTTTATTGCTTTGTCAAATGACCTCTTTTGCGACAGTAATAGCACTAGGCCTTCTTAAATCTACATGTTTCAGGAGTGTGGTTGCCCCCACATCGGTATCATTTCAACTTCAGGATCACTGCCTGATTGCCTCCGGTTTTTATTTGGTATCTGGGTGATTGGGAATGATTCCCACTTCGCGGCTGCTTCTGCGATTTTGATGCCACACCTGGCTACAGGTTCCCGCCCTAACTGGTAAACGGTGTCATTTTGCAAGCTCTGTAACTCCTGCAAATCTCTTTCAGTGCTTTCCATGGCCAGAGCTATCTCCATTGCTCGTTTAAAATTTATATCGACTTCTGCCAGCGATCGACGCTGAATGGCATTGTTGCGCACGCCACAAACTAACCGATCCTGGAGCATGTTGTTCAAGGTCGCTCCAAAATCACAATTGCTTCAACTTAACAATATAAGTTGCAATCGATTCACCTGGGGCTCTCCCCCTCATATTAAATTTGAATCTTTGCATAATGACTGACGGTTTGTGCTGAAAGTAGCCCTTCACTAAATCCACGAGCTCACTGAATGATTTGGAGTAGGGCTGCTTGGGGCTGTGAGACTGCAAATAAGGTCGTAGGTTTGACTCCCACAGACGCTCAAGAAAATTGCTTTGAACTTTGCCTCCTCCTCTACTTCGTTGGCTTGGAAATAAAACCCAAGTCACTTGGGTTTTGAGTCCAGTGCTCCATGGAGGCTTCAAATGGGTTGATCCTTCCAAAGAGAGGCATCCTGGTGAGTATATTTTTTTTCCTTTCTTTAAAACGAGATACTCACAGTTTTAGGGCGAGAGGCAGCGCCAGGATCATTTATCCTTGTCACCAGATGTAGATACCGAGAGGCTTCTTTAGTTGAACAATGAACTTTATTTACAGAGCTGCTGGATTAGCTGCATGCAAGCAACAATCACTGCACAAATGTTCTGCCAAATTTAATTTCAGCGCTTCTTTTGTGGGTTTCCTGCCCACAGACAGCCTGAGTGACAGACTGGAGATCTCTTGGGCAAGAGCCTGCTTCACAGGATCAAAAACTGCAACGTCAGATGGGTGTACTAAAGGAGTGAGAGAAATCCTGGGAGTGGGTGGGTTGTGATCTCAGGGTGGAGGGTGTGGATGGGGTCTGACAGTGGTCAAAAAAGTCTTCATTCTGGAGAATGGGTTGGATTGTAGTCCAGGGCATCTGATGGTGGCCCGGTTTTGGGGGGGGGTTGGGGGGGGGGGGGGGGGGGGGGGGGGGGGGGGGGGGGGGGGGGGGGGTTTCCTGTGATGATTTGCTAGTCGGGAGGAGGGTGTCAGATGGTGGTCAGGAGGGAGCAGTCAGACCGTGAGGGGGTTTACAGGGTAGTTTGTTGGGCCTGGAGGAAAGGCTCCTGACTTACAAGCAGTGTTGTGAAGACACTTACCTCATGGATTCAGTACCTCTCTCCTCCTTTAAGCTTATGGGAATCCCAAGGCCTGGGAGACCCATGCACATGTAATTAAAATAGAATGTCTATTAAAATGAATGTAATATTTAAATGACAAACTCAGTTCTGACAGGTCGCAGTCCTCATCCTGCTTCTATTAATATCAAAAATGGCTGGATGTGAGGTGGGCTCAATTCCTCATCTGAATATTTTACATTTTCAGCTCTGAAGCTTTTGGGAGTTGAGATCTAGTTCTTCCTTTTCACCAGTATTTGAAGTTTTATGTTGGTAATATTGATTCCAAAAATAACCTTAAAATGACCCAAACCTTTGTTAATTACTATACTGCTTTATATTGGACTTGAAATAATTTGGATTCTGGAAACTTTGTTCCATGAACCAGCTCACATTTACACTGTGAAATCACTTACCTCAACAGTGCACATGTAGACACACAGAAACTTGTCCACAAGTCTCCCCTCCTTGTTGAATTTAAAAGTAGAAATGGTAGAAGTCAGCTCATGGGTGCCAGTCATCCAGAGTACAAATTAAAACAAGGCCAAAATAAAAGCAGAATTGATTAGCTGCCCTATGAGAGCAGCCCAAGGAGTATAGTCTTACTTCAATTCATGTTGTAGGCATCTGGTATCAAAATTGGAGCTGAACTATGATCAAGGACAGAAGGCATGGGATTAAAAATACTTGATTCCAATGCGTAGAAATGTCACCCTTTGCTTGGAGTTGATGCTAACATGAAAAGGCTCCCAAAGATACTGAAAGCCTTTTTTTTATATTAGATTGCAATTTGATAGTGGAGCAAATATATGATCTGCTGGCAACATAGCCTTATCCAAGGAAAGGAAGAAGTGTCCTTAAACTCATGAGTCCTTGTGAGGAAAAGCTCCACATGTCAGATGAAGAATTATCCCACTTAAGCACATACTTCTGAGTTGCTACAGAATTTTAAAGAAGCTGGTCATTCATTAGGGAATAGAAAATGCTATTATTTCAAAACAGGGCACACAGAAAGGATTTGGCTCTCCAGGAGGATTGCTTATAGCCTATTTATATTCTAATATTGCCTCTGAAGGCAACCATGCCCAAGATTTCCACATAAACAGTTACTCAGATGCTAATCTTCAATAAGTCCCTCAAGATGAATAGGAGAAACTTAAGTCAGAGACAGTTACATCATATTTTGAAGCCACTTCAGTCATCATGAATGCAGCCTCAACTAGGCTTTAGAGAAATATTGAAAATTAGCTTCTGTAAATAAAGAAATTCAATAGCATAGTCAGCCCTGGCCTTTGTCTCAAACCTCCAAACCACCCATTTAACAATGAGAGCTGAGTCCACACCATTTGTTTGCCACAGTCAGTCATAGAATGTTGAGTAGAGTGATGAAACCAAGGGCAAGGCAGAAAATAAGAACACAAGGTAATAACTAACCTTTTATTAGCTCGATGTTAATAAATAAAGGCTGCAATCAGTGTTCTCTTTCACTTTATACTGCAAAATCATTAGTTTAAAGTACTTAGACTGTTAAAGATTAGAGTAGGGTTTATGCTGATGAAATACATTCAACATTCAAGTAATATAGTAACGTTCAAGACAATGCCACTTACTTTAACAACAGCATTAATATATGCCTTCCATTGTCAAATTCAAATTTTAGAGTAAACTGAGCACATACCACTCCTTGGAGAAAATATTTTATTTAACTTGTTTTCCAAAATTATAATGAAAGGGATTTCATTTATCCAGGAATATGCTACTCAGGGCATGGAGCTAAATACATTGATTCAGATGGCCTGAGCCTGCCTTTTGATGCAGCATTTGAATCAATATACCAGGATTGATGCTATATCAGTTAGTGTTTGATTTTCAGTGCATGTATTTTCTTCTAACTTAAAAGCCAAAATGAAGGCCCAAAGTGTAAAATGATACCAAGGATGAAAACACTAAGAAAGATGAGGTAAATCTAGGTAATACCAAGCTTGACTTTTAAAGACCAAAGTTGTAGAAAGTAAGAAAGACTGACAGAGATAACTAATTCCACAATTTTGAGGGCTTGTGAATGACTTGTAATATTTTGTGTGATACGTCTTAATTTTTAATACAATGAAGGTTACAGAGAGAATCTGGAATGATATATTTGCAGATTACTAGGAAAGAGAGAGGAAGGTTCAGAGAGTTACGCCTAGTAATACCAATAAAATAGAGAGAAACAGGAAAAATAATGATGAATAGAGAGAGATAGGTTGATGAAGTGTGGTGAGTGATGGATTACCCGTCAAACAACAAACCTTTTTGTTGTAAACTCTGCAAAGAGGAGCTCAAAGAGCTGCTGCAGATATGAAAGTACTATGCAGGTCTCAGATATAGAGATTTAAAGGTTTGTGAGAAGAAAAGGTCTTCTTGGAACAGATTAGCAATGGAGAAACCTTAGGATTCCATTTGAGGTCAGGAGACAATCAGGCTAAGAATGTTAATAGATGATGAAGGATCAGCATGGAGCTAAGAGGTGGTAGCTATTTTGTCTGCTTGTCGTTTTTGTTCTCTGCAACTTTCCTCAGCTATAAATTCCAGCTTACACAATACTTCCTTCCAAAGTAGCAACCTGTGCCAGCATATAAGAAATCAAGGCAGAAGTAAGTCATGTGGCTCCTCAAACCTACTCCACTATTCAATAAGATCATGGCTGATCTTCTGTCTCAACTCCACTTTCCCACCCTATCCACTTGTTCCTTGACTCCCTTAATGCTCAAAAATGTATTGATCTCAGTCTTACAAATGCTCAATAATTGAGCATCCATAGCCCTCTTGGGTAGAAACTTCCAAACATTCATAACTCTGAGTGAAGAATCTGCTCCTCATCTCAGACCTAAATGCCTGACCCCTTAACCTGAGACAATGAACCCTGGTTCTGGACTCTCCAGCTGGGGTAAGCAACCTATCAGCATCTGTTCTATTAAACCCTCCAAGAATTTTAGACCTTTTAATGAAATCATCTTTCATTCTTCTAAACTCTAGAGAATATAGGCCCGTTTTAGTCAATTTCTCCTCATAGAAGAACCCTCTCATCATAGAAATCAATCCAGTGGATCTTTGTTGCACCCACTCTAAAGCAAGTATATTTTTACTCAGGTAAGGAGAGCGAAACTTTATGTGGTACTTTGTGCCTAGTTTCAGCAAAACCCTATATAATTGCAGCAAGACTTCTATAGTATGTCTTCAGATTTATCCCAGCACTCTGACACTTACATTAGCACAATTGCAAAATCTTCCTCTTCAATTGCACTTTCGGTCATTTCCCCTAACTCTCCTCCTGTTTGTGAAGCTAGCTGAAACAATTTGCTATACTAAGGCACTTGATGAATATAAGTTGTTGGTATATTTTATCAGCTAGCGCTGGATGCCAACGCAGAACATCTGAAATGGAAATATTCCATTGCCCAAAATGTTATCTAGGAAATTTTTGGAATGATTAGTATGGGGTTGGTAGATAACAACATGCTCAAGGACCTTACTAAAATATTTTCATTTACAATCTCAGTTGCCTTACAGTAAAACATAATGCAAAACTAGTGGGCTTGTTTGGCCTAATAGCCTTATCCCATTCCTAAAATTCCATATAATCTTTAGAACACCTGCGTGCAATAGTACAAAGCCATTTCAACAAAATAAACTACATTACCCTTGATGGTGTATGGTACTTAACTGTAAACTATTCACAGACAATCCAATTATGCACTGACAACAAGCAGTTGCATACCTCCTTTAATATCCATTATCTATCACTTATATTAATCCCAAATTCCCGCCAAAACCTCTCATTCCTTCCCTGTCAAGAATGGTAAACATCAGCTGCTCCCAGGCCTCTGTCAACAGTGCTCTTGAATAAGACAAACTGGAATTAATAGGAATGGTGCTCATTAATTCATTAAATTTGTTTTTCCTTCCTCTGGATATTACCCTGCCCTCCAAACACTTCCTGATTGCCACGGCTGAGCCTTGGAGCTCTCTGTACTGTGAGTCTTGGGGCCAAACAGCCAATCTCATGACACATACAGCACTAATTTTGTGCATCCCTGTTTTGTTTCATGGTAACTCGAACCATTTTTCAAATATTTACAAATAGCAATTTTATTAACATAATATCCTTAGATTTGTTCCTGCTATCTATAACTTTAATTGTGTTTAAAATTAGCACTGTACAAAATTTTAAATTTTAATAGTGGTTTCTGAAGGTACTTCAGTACTGCAGTCTGTTTAATCACTTCTTTCAGTAACTGATGATTATGTCAGGCATTTTTTAGTGGAGCTTTCTGTGACGAATAGAGTAACTGTGTAATTATAAAGGCCGGCAGTGTTAGAAAATTGTAATCATCATGTGAAGGCCTGAGTGAATATGCAGTGCTACCATTTCCATTAACATTGAAAAAGCCTTTTCTCCATTTAGTTTGCCTTCCCAGCTGCTGCATTGGAGACGACATAATTTTTTATTGATACAGAATTGATTGCTCCCATCTGCCAGCAGTTCTCAATATCCTTCATGCTTTGACTTTTAAAAGAGCACTCCCTCCAGTCCTGTTAAAAGTACACAACAACTCAATAAATACTGCATGTAATTTCCAGACAATGTACACCATATAAATACTGCAAACCAACAATCTTGTGAAGGACCCAGAAGATCTCCACTTAATTCTCTCCTTCAACTAAAAAAAAGCCGAGATGACCTATCCTTTATTAATAATTCATGAATTTTTGACCTTTTTGTCACTCGCCTCAAACAGAATTTGTAGCTGAATCTATTGTCTTAATGTATATAGTGTCATCAGCATCTTGGGGCATAGACCTCACCTCATCATAGAGAGGAACTTTAGGATGAATGCAAGAGTCACTGCAATCAAAACAATTATGTGTGAGATTTACTTCTGAATAACAATAGCAATAGTAGTATCAGTGAAGGACTGATTTTTAACGCTCAATGTGATATTTTATTTGTGATCTATTTTGATTGCAATGAGGCGAATTTTCAGACCTCCCGTATGGTGGAAATGGGATGGTAATGCTCCCAAAATGCTGACCAATGGCCTATCACCCATTGAAGCTATCACTCTTTCCTGCCCCGGGTCTACAATTATAACTAAAGTGTCCCCTTGATTTAGGCATTATGCCTATTTAAAATGCTAATTGGTGTTGAATGACATATATAGTACTCTGCTTATTATTTTTTTGACTAAACATGCTGTGTCCGACCAGTATCAGCTGGCAACCCCAGCAAAGACAATCCCAAATGTAAGTTACTTCTTGTGTTTCTGGGCCCATCTAATCAACCAGGGCTGCAGCCATTCCAGCTCTGCCACCCACCCTTCAAAACATTGGGGCCCATCCCCATGGGCCTTCTTACTACAGCCCAGAGGCTGGACTGTTTGATTTAGTGTGAATGGCTAGAGAAAATACAACCCGTACTCCTAGAGAAAATACAACCCGTACTCCAACCATTTTGATCCTAAAATAGCAATCGAGGTCCTATGTGCGACATAGCAGCAGGTCCATCTGAAAGTGGCAATGGGCACTGTTTGCAGGGCGATAAGTCGACTGAGCCTATTTTGAACCCTTGCCTTTATATCTAGGGGAATAGAATACATTGTGGTAGAAGTCATGCTTCAGTTTTACAAAGCCATGCTTATACGACACCTGGAACACTGGGAGTAGTTCTGGGCATCACACCATTTTCCGCGGCCACCAGCATCGGGCGTTTTTGGTGGTGTGAGCGGACAATATGGCGCGAAGGCCGAAAATCAGCTTCACGATGTCATGAAACCAGTTTGCGATCGTCCATTTAGCCTGTTAATGGCAGGCTGTGTTTCCCACCATTGGATATCGGGAACCTCATTGTAATACGTCAGCATATTATTATAAGGCCAGCCCACCAGAATCATCCGCCGCCCCCCCCACTGGATAATCCGCCCAAGTCGGTAGGAAAACATGCCAATGTAGAACACATCTTGACAAGTGTGACACGCAGAATTCAGGACTTACTGCCAGGGCCTTGCTCACATCCTGGACACCCGAGGAGCGGAAGATGCTGGAGCCTGACAGCCACGGCACACTGGACGCATGTCCATGGCATGCTGGGTGGATTCTCTTGGATATGGTTCTGCTGCACAGCAGCTCACAGAAGTTGGAAAGTCACCGTTGATGCTCACAACGGATGATGGTCAAGGGAGAGTAAGGTCTAGGATCGACTGAGAGAGGAAGAGGTGCCAGAGAGGGGTGAGGTTGTGGGGGGGAGATTTGAAGGAGTCTGGGGAGGTTGGGCGGGGAGGGAGTATGGGGGAGAGATGGTAACAGGAGAGAAGACGGCAACAGGGGAGGTAGGTGTAAGGGGGGTGGAAGATGTTAAAGGAAGGAGTTCGGCAGGGGGAGGAAAGAGGAGAGGGGAGGGAGTCCAGTGGGAGGAAGGACTGCAGAGAGGGAGGAAGTCCAGGGGGAGGAAGGAGTACAGAGAAGGGAGAAAGTCCAATGGGAAGAAAGAGTGTGGAGAGGGGAGGGATTCCAGGGAGAGGAAAGGGTGATGAGAGAGGAGGGAGTGAGGGCAGAGGAAGAATTAAGTATGAAGGAAGGAATCAGGAAGGAGGAATGAATAAAGCTGGAGGTAGAAGTAAGGGTGTCTGAGGGTGTCAGGAAGGGGGAAAGAGTAAGGTTGGAGGAAGAAGTGAGGGTGGAGGGAAAAATAAGGCTGGAGGAAGGAGTCGAGAGGGGGGAAGGACTAAGTTTGGCGGAAGAAATAAGGGTGGAGGAAGGGGGAGGGACTAAGCGGCGGGGGAGTCTGGGGTGGAGGGGGGGAATGTGAGGACTAAGGAAGGGAAGGGGTTCCAAGGAGGGATAGAGTCCTAAGGGGAGGAAGGGTTCCCGGGGTGAAGGGGTCCAGAGGGAGGGATGTGCATGTGAATGTGCAAGGCAGGGCGCTGATGAGTCCATGTCTTCCTCCTGGGGAGCGAACTGAGGGTGGACGTGGTATGAAGGAGTGGTGAGAGTGACCAAGGGCAGAGCGAGGAGGTAGGGTGGGAGGGTGAGAGTTCGACGGTAGCAGTAGGAGGGACGGCGAGGGTGTTTGGGGACTCGGAGGCACACACAGACTCTGGGGAAGGAGGAGGTCGGGGATGTTAATGTGGATGGGGGTGGGATTTTTTGGGAAGGAAGGGAATGTGCACATTCACCTGGACATCCCTGAAGGAAAAGGGTTCTGGCTGATAGATTACAGAGGGGAGGTGGAAGGTAATGTGGGGTGGGGGTTGTGGGGGGAGGCGGGGTCAACTGTGATGGGGGAAAGGAAATAGGTGACTGGGGGAGGGGAAAGGACGGGGGAGCGCACAAAAAGCAGAATCAAGACCATGCTGTGTAAATTGAAAGTGAAATGAGAGTTGTGGTGGGTGAGATCAGGTGCCACATGGGAGTGTGATCTGTGGGTGGGCAGAGATGCGGGTCAGCTCAGATGGACAACCAAAAGAGAACCCCAGAAGGCAGCATTTAAAATGCTCAGGACGTTGAGGTGAGGGTGATATGGGAAGGATCTGTGTCTGTGGGAGAATGCTTGCACAAGGCTCCAAAAGGCACTGCCACACACACACGCACACACAGACACACACTTCTCATTCCAGAATCTGTGGTGACAGAGGACAAGGTTGAGGGACTCACAGGCAAAGGGGATTCGGAGGGAGAGAACAGCCTCTGAGATTACTGACTGGATGAACCAGGGGTGTCCAGCTGCTTCTGCTCCTCCTTTCAGGTGCCCAAGGGCCCTGGCCTGACTCCTTGAGGGGAAGGAGTACCTGGAAGGATGTCAAGGTGTCCCGTTTCCCTCTCACATTGCAACTGTAGGGGCTCGCCCATCAGTCCCGTGATGGAGAGCAAGTCTGCACACATCTTCACGTTTGCTGGACCAGTGTCTCCATGGTGTCCACCATCTTTCCCATGGAAACCCCATACGTACACATGTGGGCACCATTTCATCAGAGAGGAGGTGGACACACTTGTCTGATTCATGTGCCACTATGTTGAGGGCTTCCAACAGCTCTGTATGATGTCCCTCTGCCTTCTGCTGACTCTCCAGGATGATTTGGATTGCCAAATTGAGAGGGTCATCATGAATCGGACCTCACAGATGCCTCCTACCCAGCAGTCCTTCGAGTGTCGGGGAGCTCAATTGAACCTGTGCCTCCTGCTGATGGAGGCGCATTGCAATAACCCCCAGAGCGGGTGTCACTGATAGTGGTTGCATGCTGCACTCTCCACAATCTGGCTCTGGCAAGGGGGGACCCACTGGAGGAAGAGGATCTTGATGCAGCTGCACAGGCCCCAGAGGATTAATCCAGTAGTGAGTCAGAAGAGGAGCATGATGAGGAGAACACTGAGGGCATGGAGCCAGATCTCGGTAACCTCCAGGGAGGTAGGGACATAAGGGACACCTTGATCCAAAGCTCCTTCAGCTAGGCTGCCAAATAAGAACTACCACCTCATGCCAGGGCTGCTGCCTCCATCCTGGATTGCAGAAATGACCCTTTCCTTGGCCCCCAAGATACACTCAGTGCCTGTGCAATGAGGTTTTAAGCCACCCACATCCAGCATTACATACTGACCTACCCTGCACCTACTAAACAGATGAATCACAATCAGGCCAATAACACAAAAGCAAATGTAATTTTGTGTTGGAACTCACATAGTCCTGAACAGAACAATATCTGGTATTGGTAGTCTCACTACTAAAAAAAGAAAAACAAAATGAGGGAACAAAAGATCACCTATGACCAGTCTCTAGTGCTTAAGGTACTTTAAACTTACGTTTACGGGTGCTGCATTTAGGTGCTCCTCCCCTGTTAGCACTGGCATTGGAAACAGCCTGCTGACTCTGCTGTCTTGATGACCTTGGCCATCGTCCTCTGGCCAGTGGAGCCTGTGCTGGCCCCTCCTGGGAGGGAGCAGCCAGTGCCACGGCTGGCATCTCCCCAGTCACCGCAGCCTCATCAGATGCCCCGGTCCCTGGCAGAGGGGCGGAGGGGCTGCTGCCATCATCTAGAGCGCCCTGAGAGGATTCCGCAGAGACAACAAGCAGCTTGTGCACCAACGTGAGGTCGCTGCGAACCTCCTTGCTCGTCATTGATGGACAGGCACCTAGCTAGGATACTGGATGCCCCATCCATCTCATACAAGGACACTGACCACCTGAGGTCAGTGCCTGTGTGAGGGCTTGCAGCTCCGAGCGTAACCCTAGGAACCCCTGATACTGTTCCTGGAGCAGCCTCTCCATGAGAGTGGCCACTCTCTCCATGGAGGAGGCATTGCGCTCAGCCATGAGGTTCATTACAATGTTCACGCTCTTCAGGGACTCCTCCACATTGGAGACCATGGCATGCATACTCTCTTGGATATGCGTCAGCTTCTCCCGCACACCCCGCTGGAAATCCAGCATCTGTTGCCTAATGGACGACTCCTGAGGCTCATCATCAGCTTTTGACTGAGCATTATCCTGGTCTTCAGCAGTCCTCCGACTGCCGACGCCCTGGGCATTCTTTGCCTCTGCCTGCATCTCAAACGAGTGTGAAGTTTCCTCACCAATGTGCACCGAGATACTAGGCGCCGAACTAATGCCCACCGAGGTGCTGGTATCTGCTCTGGTGCCTGGTTCAAAGAGTGGGTGTGACGCAGGTGCTTGGGGAGCATGGTGGTCCTCCGGCATCAGGGGTGGTGCTTCAGGGTCCAGAGAGCGAACACTGCTGGCAAAGCTAAAAGGGAGAAGAAGGACATGTCATTAGTTAGTTATCACACTGTCACTGTGCATGAGACCTTGGAGATGTGCATCATGGTGCCATCATCTTTCAGTGATTCCATTGGCTCACATCAATGAAGAGACTATATTAGAATCGTTGCACGAGCCAAAATTCTTACCACAGTGCACTGCACTCTTTCCTTTGTCTGAAACCGAGCCTCACCACAGCCACTTGATTGAGATGCATGGTGCCCCTCGAGCTTCAAGGCCTCCTGCTCTTGCCAGGAGAGGATGAGGAGGTGTGGAGCTCCTCCGCCAGTCCACGACCTCTCAATATTGTTATGGAATGTCTGCTCCTGAAAGGACAGAGGAGCATTGCCTAGTTAACTCTCTACCTACAGTGCCATTGCAGCCTGGCCAACCCCAGCTGAGGAACACCTCGCAGGGCCCTCAAGCCGCAAGGCACACAGTCAAAGCAGCCAGGGATCAGCCCCTTGGCCAGTGCCGGCATGATTGACAGGGAGGTCTGGGTCATTCTTGCCGACAGACTGAAGGTGTTCAGCAAAGCGGTCACTTGTCTGCGTTTGGTCTCTCCAATGTAGAGGAAACCACGTTGGGAGCAACGAATGCAATAGACTAAGTTGGGGGAAATGCAAGTGAAATACTGCTTCACTTGAAAGGAGCGTTTGGGCCCTTGGACGGTGAGGAGAGAGGAAGGGGCAGGTGTTGCATATTTTGCATATGCATGGGGAGGTGCCGTAGGTGGGGGTTGAGGGAGTAGGGGGTGATGGAGGAGTAGACCAGGGTGTTACAGAGGGAACGATCCCTACGGAATGCCACCGGGGGGGTGAAAGGAAGATGTGTTTGATGGTGGCATCATGCTGGAGTTGGCGGAAATGGCGGAGGATGATCCTTTGAATGCGGAGGCTGGTGGGGTGATAAGTGAGGACAAGGGGGACCCTATCATGTTTCTGGGAGGGAGGAGAAGGTGTGAGGACGGATCCGTGGGAGATGGGCCGGACACGGTTGAGGGCCCTGTCAACGACCGTGGGTGGAAAACCTCGGTTAAGGCAGAAGGAGGACATGTCAGAGGAACTGTTTTTGAAGGTAGCATCATCAGAACAGATGCGACGGAGGCGAAGGAACTGAGAGAATGGGATGGAGTCCTTACAGGAAGCGGGAATGTGAGGAGCTGTAGTCGAGGTAGCTGTGGGAGTCGGTAGGATTGTAATGGATATTGGTGGACAGTCTATTACCAGAAATTGAGACAGAGATGTCAAGGAAGGGAAGGGAAGTGTCAGAGATGGACTATGTGAAAATGATGGAGGGGTGGAGATTGGAAGCAAAATTAATAAATTTTTCCAGGTCCCGACGAGAGCATGAAGCAGCACCGAATAAATCATCGATGCACCGGAGAAAGAGTTGTGGGAGGGGGCCGGAGTAGGACTGGAACAAGGAATGTTCCACATACCCCATAAAGAGACAGGCATAGCTGGGGCCCATGCAGGTAACCATAGCCACACCTTTTGTTTGGAGGAAGTGGGAGGAGTTAAAGGAGAAATTGTTCAGTGTGAGAACAAGTTCAGCCAGACGGAGGAGAGTAGTGGTGGATGGGGATTGTTCGGGCCTCTGTTCGAGGAAGAAGCTGAGAGCCCTCAGACCATCCTGGTGGGGGATGGAGGTGTAGAGGGATTGGACATCCATGGTGAAGAGGAGGCGGTTGGGGCCAGGGAACTGGAAATTGTTGATGTGACGTAAGGTGTCAGAGGAATCACGGATGTAGGTGGGAAGGGACTGGACAAGGGGAGAGGGGAGTCTAGATGATGAGAAATGAGTTCCGTGGGGCAGGAACAGGCTGACACAATCGGTCTGCCGGGACAGTTCTGTTTGTGGATTTTGGGTAGAAGGTAGAAGTGGGCCGTCCGAGGTTGGGTGACTATCAGGTTGGAAGCTGTGGGAGGAAGATCTCCAGAGGAGATGAGGTCAGTGACAGTCCTGGAAACAATGGCTTGATGTTCAGTTGTGGGATCATGGTCCAGGGAGAGGTAGGAGGAAGTGTCTGCAAGTTGACGCTCAGCCTCCAAGGTAGAGGTCAATGCGCCAGACAACAACAACACCACCCTTGTCAGCGGGTTTAATGACAATTTTAGGGTTGAACCTGAGAGAACGGAGTGCAGTAAGTTCAGAGAGAGAGAGATTAGAATGGGTGAGAGGAGCAGAGAAATTGAGATGACTAATGTCACGCCGACAGTTCTCAATGAAAAGATCAAGAGAAGGTAAGAATCCAGAGGGAGGTTTCCAGGTGGAGGGAGAATATTGGAGGTGGGTAAAAGGATCCGTTGAACGGGGAGAAAAATCCTGCCCAAAGAAGTGAGCACGGAGACGAAGGCGGTGGAAGAAGAGTTCAGCATCGTGCCAAGCCCAAAATTCATTGAGATGAGGGCGTGAGGGTATGAAACTAAGTCATTTGCTGAGCACTCAACGTTCAGCGTCGGAGAGGGGAAGGTCAGGGGGTACAGTGAATACACGGCTGGGGTTGGGATTGGAAGATGGGGTGGGGACGGAGGGACAGGCAGGGGTGGAGGGTCCTACATGGGTGTTGGTGTCGATGAGTTGTTGGACCTTGCGTTCCTTAGCACTTGAGAGAAAGAGAAAAAGTTTCTTGTTGAGGCATCGGATGAGACGAAGAATAAAATGAAACTGGGGGCACGCGCAGCTTTGAAAAAGGATGCGGCGGTGCTGCTGGAGGGAGAGGTCGAGTGTGTTCATATGGCGGCGCATGGCACTGAGTGTGGATCACAGAATGCGATGGGAACAGCAGTCCGAGAAACGTCTTATATCCCAGAGATACCTGTAATCCTGGCTGGGTTCGAAACATGAGGGATGGAATTTCAGTTGAAATCCACGTGGGGTAAGTCGGGGACGGAGACAGTCACTGAGGAAGGAAATATGGCTGTGAAAGCGGGTTTTAGTAAACACACTTTGTCAAACACCAGGAGAGAAATGGAAAGCAATGAAGGTGAACAAGGCAAAAGAGAGATACAGAAATCCTGTCAGAGAGAAGAGCAATACTTCTTCAAGGTAGGCATTTCTTGAAGAGAAGTGGCAGTCAGTTAAACACAGAGATAAAAACAAAAAACTGCAGATGCTGGAAATCCAAAACAAAAGCAGAAATACCTGGAAAAAC
The DNA here is from genome assembly GCF_017639515.1 of Carcharodon carcharias. NCBI lineage: Eukaryota > Metazoa > Chordata > Chondrichthyes > Lamniformes > Lamnidae > Carcharodon > Carcharodon carcharias. The sequence continues at coordinate 89,442,891 of NC_054483.1, forward strand.
TCATCAGGTCTGGCAGCATCGGCAGAGAAGAAACTGATAGTCGCCCAACCTCGGACGGTCCGCTTCTACCTTCTACCCAAGATCCACAAACAGGACTGTCCCGGCAGACTGATCGTGTCAGCCTGTTCCTGCCCCATGGAACTCATTTCTTGTTATCTTGACTCCCTTCTCTCTCCCCTTGTCCAGTCCCTTCCCACCTACATCCGTGATTCCTCTGACACCTTACCTCACATCAACAATTTCCCTGGCCCCAACTGCCTACTCTTCACCATGGACGTCCAATCCCTCTACACCTCCATCCCGCACCAGGATGGTCTGAGGGCTCTCAGCTTCTTCCTTGAACAGAGGCCCGAACAATCCCCATCCACCACTACTCTCCTCCGTCTGGCTGAACTTGTTCTCACACTGAACAATTTCTCCTTCAACTCCTCTCACTTCCTCCAAATAAAAGGTGTGACTATGGGTACCCGCATGGGCCCCAGCTATGCCTGTCTCTTTATGGGATATGTGGAACATTCCTTGTTCCGGTCCTACTCCAGCCTCCTCCCACAACTCTTTCTCTGGTGCATCGATGATTACTTCGGTGCTGCTTCATGCTCTCATTGGGGCCTGGAAAGATTTATTAATTTTGCTTCCAATCTCCACCCCTTTTTCACATGGTTCATCTCTGACACTTCCCTTCCCTTCCTTGACATCTCTGTCTCAATTTCTGTTGATATCCATTACAAGCCTACCGACTCCCACAGCTACCTTGACTACAGCTCCTCACACCCTGTAAGGACTCCATCCCATTCTCTCAGTTCCTTCGCCTCCGTTGCATCTGTTCTGATGATGCTACCTTCAAAAACTGTTCCTCTGACATGTCCTCCTTCTTCCTTAACCAAGGTTATCCACCCACGGTCTTTGACAGGGCCCTCAACCGTGTCCAGCCCATCTCCCGCGCATCCATCCTCACGCCTTCTCCCCCCTCCCAGAAAAATGATAGGGTCCACCTTGTCCTCACTTATCACCCCACCAGCCTTCAAAGGATCATCGTCCGCCAATTCCGCCAACTCCAGCATGATGCCACCACCAAACACATCTTCCCTTCACGCCCCCTGGTGGCATTCCGGAGGGATCATTCCCTCTGTGACACCCTGGTCCGCTCCTCCATCACTCCCTACTCCTCAACCCCCACCTACGGCAACTCCCCATGCATACGCAAAATATGTAACACCTGCCCCGTCACTTTCTCTCTCCACACCGTCTAAGGGCCCAAACACTCCTTTCAAGTGAAGCAGCATTTCACTTGCATTTCCCCCAACTTAGTCTACTGCATTTGTTGCTCCCAATGCTGTTTCCTCTACATTGGAGAGACTAAACGCAGACTGGGCGACCACTTTGCAGAACACCTTCAGTCTGTCCGCAAGAATGACCCAGATCTCCCTGTCGCTTGCCATTTTAACACTTCAATCTGCTCTCTTGCCCACACATCTGTCCTTGGCTTGCTGCATTGTTCCAGTGAAGCTCAACGCAAACTGGAGGAACAGCACCTCGTCTTCCGACTAGGCACTTTACAGCCTTCCGGACTGAATATTGAGTCAAACAATTTTAGATCTTGAACTCCTTCCTCTATCCCCACCCCCTTTCCATTTCTTCCCCCTCCCTTTTGTTTTTTCCAATAATTTATATAGATTTTTCTTTTCCCACCTATTTCCATTATTTTTAAATCTATACCTTTAATGCCCTTTTAGTCTTATTTCACCCCACCCCCACTAGAGCTATCTGTACCTTGCGTGTCCTGCCAACCATTTTTAATTAGCACATTCTTTTAGATAATATCATCAGCTTCAACACCTCTTTGTTCTTTTGTCTGTGACATCTTTTGATTATCTGTTCCTATCACTGCTTGCTTGTCCCTACAACCACCACCCCCCCCAACTTTTCTCCCCCCACCACCCACCCCCTCCACCCCCCACCTTAAACCAGCTTTTATTTCACCCTCTCCTATTTTGACTCAGTTCGTTGAAGGGTCATGAGGACTCGAAACGTCCACTCTGTTCTTCTCCACCGATGCTGCCAGACCTGCTGAGTTTTTCCAACCACATTTTCATGTTTAATGGCCTTTAAATAGCACGGGTGGAAGGTCTTACCAGTTGCTGACTGTATGTTCAGATGTGCGTGATTAGTGTATGAAGTTAGCAAAGCGCTGAGCTCCAAACCAGCAGTGCTGGCATCATATCAGTGTTACACGCTGATTGACGTTATGATCTGCCTACTCTGCATTCCTCCAGGGGAAGCACACTGCATGTATGCTAATGCCCTCATCAATATAGCACCCAGCACAACTCGCACCAGTAGCCTATGCGCGACACAAATGCCATTTCTGATATGTGACGGCTATTGTAGCAATGGATCTGAATTTTGTGCACATCATTTTTAATACTGACAGATTGTTTTTTGAAATTATACAAATGGTTTATACAAGAAAGGAAAAATGGATTAATTTCCAATTATGCAATATTTATCGAACAAGTTTACCCTCACAAGTATATCCTGTGAGTGCTTAATACACACAATTTAATTTCTTGTGTGATTTTCAAGTTGCTATATTTATTAGATAAATACCCAGTAGAATCCTGGCATGTATGCTCTATCACTCTACTTCATGGTTTTTTTTATTGTTTTAATATTAAAGATTTAGTGTAGCCTTCAAAAATGATGCAAAACATGTTTACGGCTACTTTGGTGGGTTTCAGTATTACACAATATTACTCAATGACTGCTCTACTCAACTTGCAATCTGCGTTACATTGAGCATGAAAGTATCGCATGAAACTGCATACTCTCAAGCAAAGAAGAGACGAAATCAAAGGGACAAGCCACACAAAGGTGATCTTCAGCATGGACTGCCAGCTGACCACTTGTTGCACATACAGGACTAAATTGATAAAGAAAGACAATTTTTGAAAAGACGAACTTACTCAAATACTTCCCATAAAAAAACAGGGGAAAATGTTTATCTATCCCTGGTATGAACTGCAATAACATTTCTTGGCTAACATTTCCTGAAAATTGCTTTTACCTCTAAAGCTAAATTCTTCTTGCACACTTTGCAAGCATCCTGTTCCACTAATGGGATGAGAGAGAGCAATCACGTATCTCGATGTGTTCATCTCTGTCAGCTGAGTACTTAATGTATTTTTTTAACATTCATTACACTAAGGCCTTGTAAATAGACCGGACGGAAGTGGACGCACAAACTGAGGTGGCTGACAGCCCCCTAAGGAGAGGAGGCCATTGCTGACTTTAAAGTTTGTATATATAAATAGACATATTCCTTTTAAAAAGTGACATTTCCTGTCCTACCTCATGATGTCTGAATAATCAATCACATCTAATCTCAGCATTGCTACCATTACATTTGCAGTCACTTAATTGAACTCTCTTTGGATAAGCATGATAGAATGAGCAATAACATTGGAATAGATTTCTCGCGTCAAGTAGCCCATTATTTTTCAGGGCAATTTTACTCTATCTAGTCTCACTAACTGTCTAAATATTCCATTAAGCACCTTTCATTTAAATCAGAAGGTAGGTTGAACATAAAAGTTCACACTTGATTTATCCTGAATAATAGCACATCTTAAATTCAACTAATTTTCCTTTACTGTATTGGTAGAGGAATTCTGTCAGTCATTCAGAGGATACAGGAATACAGTCAAAGTGCTTAGAGCATGTCACAATCTGCATGTCTAAAAATTGAGTGGATTACAATTGAAGCTTGAGACTGGGTTTATTTCAAATCCACAAAGCTCATAACCAGTTATTATTTATCATTCTGAAAACTTGAGAAGTATATAATTTGTGGATATAATAAAGAATTAATTAACAAACTGCTGAGCGAATGAAAATAATTTGTGAAATACTATTGTTTGTTCTTGATGAGAAAAGGTGGCACTCTGTGACTTACAACAAATAGTATCAATTTCGTAACATAGGGCAGAAACATCCCCCCCCCCGTCGGCGGGGTTGTGCAGGGATGGACAGGATCGGTGCCCCCGATCGGGTATGCACTGCCATTTAACATAGGCAGGCCAATTAAGCGCTGTGCACTCTCTGTGCGGGCGGAGGGGGGGTGAGGGGGGGTGGGGAGGGGGGTGGAATTCCCTGAGTAGGGGCCTGCCTCTTTCACACATGCGTGTAAAAGAGTGCCCCATGGAGGTGTCTCAGGGAAATTAGTTTAAGTTTTGAAAAATATAAAAATGGTAAAAAAAAATTAAGGACATGTCCCCTCATGTGAAACTGATACATGAGCTGAGACATGTCCAATAAATTTTTCAAAAAATTTTATGTAATTAATAAACCCTTCATGAAACCTCATCCCACCTGTGGATGAGGTTTCATGAAAAATGCAAAGGCCGCCTGGGCTCTTCGCCTGCCCGCCAACCTTAAGGTTGGACGGGCAGCATTCTTAAGAGCTTTAATTACTATGTTAATGGCCTTAATAGGCCTTTGACTATTCGGCGGACACGCAGCTGCATCAGCTGCGCGCCCACCGAACCAACAATCTAAATGTCGCGCAGTGACACTGGGATGCCTGCCCGACACCACCATGCATCATTTTACCTGTCGGCGAGCGGGCCTTGCCCCCACTCGCGAAAGGGAAAATTCTTCCCATAGGGTCTTAAAAACACAGGGTAGGATTTTTTGCTTGGCGTGCTGGCGTGAGCCTGACATGGCCGAGCATGAGAAGAAGTGCATTGACGTCGGCCGAGCGTGTCAACGTCAATGCACACTCTCGCAATAGTTCAGTTGGCAGGCACGTGCCAGAGCCAGCAGCACACCCACCAACAATTAAAAGGCCTATTCAGGCCATTAAGCTAACAATTCTACTGAATTTTTCACTGCTCGTTCAATCTAACTGTTCACTGGAGGCAAAAAGGCCAAGCGGCCTTTACATTTTTTAGGAAACCTCATCCATGGGCAGGAGGACGATTCCGAAAGCAAATAAAAACAAAATAAAAATTTTACACTTGAATTAAAAATATGCCCCTGCTCACGTGACAGAGTCACATGAGGGGACATGTTTTATGACATTTTTATTTTGTTCATTAGTTTTTTTAAACAGCACTTCATCTCCTTAGGGCAGCTCCGTGCTTCAGGAATATTGAAGCGCTCTTTTGCACGCATGTGTGAAGTTTGCGCTAGGCCCACTCGCCCTCCTCCCTCCGCCCACACAGGCAGCGCTGAACACTGCCGCTCGTGTTCCACACTGGGCGGGCCTTAATTGGTCTGCCCACATAAAATCGTGGTGCGGTGCCAATCGCCAAGCATCTCCGCCAAGGGCAAAATTCTGCCCATAATTTTGTATTATATGATCTTTAGGACTGCTTTTAACCTTGCTTAAAATGGTGGCTACTTACTTGCCTTTGTGCTGGTGATGCATTTGTGGATGTCACCATTTTAATCACACTGTTTCCGGTTGCAGGAAAATACCTGCCACAGACAGGCAGGAATCTCATTAATATTTAAGAGTCAGAGTCCAACTACATCATTCAGACCCCAAAGCAATTTTAACCTTGGGTTGCAAAATTCATACAAAGTTCTGCCAGTGAAACCTGAAGCCCAAGTTTAACTCTGTGCAAGTGAATAGATTTTGAATGAGTAAAAATCTCACCCCTGGTATACTGAATGTATTTTTTAAACATTCATTACACTAAGGCCTTGTAAATGGATCAGAACTGGACACACAAACTGAGGTGGCTGACAGGATTGTGGCCGAGACAGGTTCAGGTCAGTTTCAATTATTCTTTTTCTCAGGTTTTCTTGTGGGCCAGGAGATAAAGGAGAGCTCCTCCGGGACCCACAGAAAAACCTTGCACCTTCCCTGCCAGGACAATTCCCCCCCTGACCGTTCCTGCCCGCCAGTCAGTTTCAGCTGGGAGTAAGTCTTGAAACAAGGTAATCCCTAAAAGTTAAATTGACAAATGCCCTCAGACTAGCACAGTAATGGGCACCTTCCATCCAACCATTTCCCACCCCTGCCCCATGCTCTCCAGTGCCAGCATGTGTCAAAATCAGGGCTTATGAATTTGAATGAAGTATTACCTCAATGCATAATTTCGTTAATGCTGTTACTCTCTCCACAGATGCTGCTAGACCTGCTGAGTTTTTCTAGCATTTTCTGTTGTTTCAGATTTCCAGCATCTGCAGTATTTTGTTTCTAGCATAACTTCTATGCATTGTTCCAGGTTATTTTGCCTAATAATTTGTACTGACTATGTAATGCACCAAGATGAAATGGTTATTTAGCAAATACGACTTTTTTTTACAAGGCACATAGCCTCCTGCAATTTTTCTCCAGTAGTTAATAAAGCATTCAGTATCCTGTGCTTTATTAATGGGGGCATAGAGTACAAGAGCCAGGAGGTTATGTTGAACTTGTATAAGTCAATATTTCCATCCCAGCTGGAGTATTGTGTCCAGTCCTGGGTGCTGCAGTTTAGGAAGGCTGTGAAGGCATTGGAGAGAGTTCAAAAAAGATTTACAAGAATGGTCCCTGAGCTGAGGAACTTCAATTATGAAGATGGATTAGAGAAGTTAGGACTGTTTTCCTCAGAGAAAAGAAGGCTGAGAGGAGATTTGAAAGAGATATTCAAAATCATTAGGGGTCTGGACAGAGTAGATAGGGAGAAACTGTTCCTACTCATGAAAGAACCGAGAATGAGAAAGCACAGATTTAAAGTAATTAGTAAAAGAAGCAATTGTGATATGAAGAAAATCTTTTTCACAAGCAAGTGTGGTGAAGGCAGGTTCAATTGAAGCATTCAAAAGGGAATTAGACTGTTACTGATAAGGAAGAATGTGGAGGGTTACGAGGACAAGGCAGGAGAATCGAAATAGGTGAATTGCTCATTTGGAAAGCTGGTGTGCACACGCTGGGCCAAATGGCCTCCTTCTGCACCGTGCCAATCTTCTCTGACTCATAACATCTAGCATTAAAAAATTAGTCTCCAGTATTCGCAATCACGTGGATATCCTAATGATCAGAGAATCAATGGAGATTTGAAAGGGGCTGACATCAATCATTCAGTACATTCAAATTCAGGACAGTCAATTCTTAACTTGCATCACCTACGGAGTTCCATTCCAAGCTCATGCATCATGCTTCTTTGTAAGTGATTTTTAAATGTGATGATAATAGCAGTAGTTTTTTTTTAACTTTCAATTCCCTTCCTCACAAAGAAAAGCAAAATATATGTTTAATATCAACACACACTGACATAACCTTGGCCCCGTAGTATCTCGGAGATTGAGATGGGGAGGGTTTGTTATGATAGATTTACATAGAGTACGCATCACAGTGTGTAATATGCCTTTTAAGTGATGGCAGCATGCCATCACTACTAGAAGGGAAGTGTTTCATGTGAGCCAGCCTCAGTTTCACTTTAGCCTGTGAGCAGAATACAGCAGACACAGCCCTGTTGCTGAGGTCTTCAAACTTTCTAACCATGTCCCTATGAGCATAATTTTTAGCCCGGCTGGCGTGCGTGCGGCCGACCCGCTCGAGTATAAAATAACGCACATTGACGTCGAGCAAGCATCCCAACGTCAACACGCAGTCATGTGATATTTCGTTTAGGCGATAGAGTCACATGAGGGGACATGTTTTACGACATTTTTAATTTCTTTGTTTTTTTTTAAACTCTTCGTCTCCCTGAGGCATGTGCAAAGGTCGTGCTCGCCCCACTCGCACTCTCCAACCCCACCCCCCACCCCGCCCCGCCCGCTGTTGCTCGCATTTCACGCTGGGCAGGCCTTAATTGGCCCACCAGCGTGAAATTGCTTTCCCCAGCTTCCTGACCACGCCCCCCGCCAACACGCAAACCCCCCCCCCCACTCCCCCCACTCCCCGCCAAGCCCTCCTGACAAGATTCTGCCCTATGCTTTCATGCGCCTAGTTTAAATAAATGACCCACAACATGTTCATCAAATCCCTTTTGAGTGATTGGTGTACAGAGCTATGCTTTCTTAATTCACATGTGCCTGAACCAGACAAGCAACCCATAAAAACCCCCTTAGCAATTGGGAATGAAGGACTACACTGGCTGAACACGTCAGGATTAATAACAGAAGAGCTAAAGGATTCCCAAAACACATGGACTACATTGGAAGACCAGTTCAAAATCAGGTTTAACTTCCGTATTCATTTACTACATTTCATGTCATTTCAACAAAAGCCTACAGAATCCATAGATCACTTTGTCAGCAGATGCAGAGAAAAGGGTACGTGCTGTGATTTTTCAAATACAGAGCCAGCGGACAGAATTGTTCAGTTGATGATTGCATCCATTTTCTTAGCAGCATTCCAGAAGGATCTGCTAAACAAGCCCAAAATGTATAGCATCATTATCCTCCAGAAATCTAGCAGCTTTGAGCGCCTCCCGAGAGCACCTCCCGAGCAGCCTGCCTCGTCTAGCCAGTGCAAGGGCCTCATCCCCATCATCTTCACCTCAGGAGGACCCCCTCACCCTCATCCCGTTTGGTGTCTTCCTCATCGGAGGAGATGTGCAGCTCCTCCATCTTCTCCTCAGCCAGTTTATCTCTCCGTTGGAGCACCAGGTTGTAAAGGGCGCAGCAGACGGCAACAATGCGTGAAACCCTCTGCGGACTATATTGCAGTGCTTCACCAGACCAGTCCAGGCACCAGAACCTCATTTTCAGCATCCTGATGGTTTGCTCCACCAAGTTGCGTGTTGCAGCATGAGCCTCATTATACCTTCGCTCTGCTGCGGTCTGAGGCCACGGCACTGGTGTCATTAGCCACGGCCTCTGTGGAGAGCCCTTGTCCCCGAGGAGCCATCCCTGCAACTTTTGTGGACCCTGGAAGACTCCAGGGATCTGTGACCAACTGAGGAAGTAGGCCTCATGCACACTCCTTCGAAACCATGTGTACACCTGTGCACACTTCAGGATGCGTTTGTGGTGTTCGCACACCAGCTGCACATTCAGTGAATGGAACCCCTTGCAGTTGATGTAGTCCACCATGTGTTGTGATGGAGATCTGAGCGCCACATGAGTGCAGTTACCCTGCACCTGTGGGAAACCTCAGATCTGGACAAATCCAATCGCTCTTGCATCCTGGCTTTCCTAGTCGTGGGTGAAATGCACAAAGTTGTGTGCCCTCGCAAAGATAGCATTTGTGACCACATGGGTGTATTTTAGGGTGGAGGCTTGTGAGATCCCACAGAGGTCACCTGTGGAGCCCTAAAAGAAGCCACTGACTTAGAAATTGAGCACTGCAGTCACTTTCTCAGCCATTGGCAGTGGATGCCTTCCATGTCCCAGTGGTGCCACATCCTGCACAACCAGGAGCCTCAGTCACTCTCTCCTCCATTGCTTTCTTGCTCTGCAGGCCATTAGACAGCTAGTTCACCATGCTCCATGATCCTGATGTACTCATCCTACAGGATGAAAGAGAGAGAAAGACACGTGGTTAGCATGGTTGTACTAAAAACCTGCCTTGGCTAAGCATGAGAGCTCCTTAGTGCTTCCTGGAGAGTGCTGGTCACCATTTGGGTGGCCAGAGATTGGTGCACTGCACGACTGCCCTGTTGGCTTGAACCTTCGAGGAGACTGGTCCAAACCAGAATGCTGACATTGTAAGGGGCTGTGAGCACATCCAGCAATGACTGCTCCATGGCCAGCTTTAGTGAGGAGATTGTGCAACCATCCAGCTGTTCTGCAGTCAACTAAAATGCTCATGAATTTGCAGTTTGTGCCAGGGATAGGGTAGCTGGGGGGAAGCTCTGGAGCACTTGGTGGCACTTTGATGCCTCTGCATTGCTCATGTTGGCAGATAGGAGCCCGACCCCAGTCATATCAATGTGGCTGAGCCTGAGCTGTCTCAGTAGCAGAGGATGGATATACTTATACATGGATACTTACATATGGATATACTTATACAGGTTTCCGAATGCGTGGCCACTTCCCTCACCCACCCTACCCCCACCCCGATTGCTTGTGCACTATATTCAATGGCAGGCCTGCCCTTACGCCCCTCCGCTCAGTTGCCTCAATGGCAGGGCTGCCCTTAACCCCGACTCCCCTGAAGCTTGAAGTCCAACAGGGTGACTGTGGTGAGTGCTGCACAATGTTACTGTGTACTCACCTCCGCGTTCCCCTCAAAGTGCGGGCTGCTAAGTGCATGCATTTTATGTGCTGTTGTGAAACATGTTGACGTCCTTTCCCGCTGACGTGGATGGACAATCCAGCCAGTGGGGGAGGGGAATGATTCCAGCTGATAATTATGCTGATGTATTACAATCGGGTTCCCAACGTCCGATGGCGGGAAACACGGCCCGCCGTCAACAAGCTGAGCGGACAATCATGAACTGATTTCACAACATCGTAAAACCAATCACGCCAAATTGTCCGTTCACGCCACTGACCACGCCCGACGCCAGTGGGCACAGAAAATTCCGCCCCAAATGATTTTGTGGATTAAAATTAACATAGTTCAGTTATAAAATTATGTTTGACGTGAGATGAAACAACTGAAAGAAAAAGAGTAACTTCTTTACAACCTTATTCAAAGCTGGAAGGATTCAAGAGGCTGAGTGTTTTTTTTTTTGGTTGATGTTTGGTGGGTGATCTGTCCAGTTCTATTCTTTATTGACTTCTCTCTAGTAGATTAGATACAGCTGAATGGCAGGCCGGCCATTTCAGAGGGCTGTTAAAAGTCAACCACATTGCTGTGTGTCTGAAGTCACAGGTAGCACATGTAGGCCAAATGGGTAAGGACGGCAGATTTCCTTCCCTAAAGAACATTAGTGAACCAGATGGGTTTTTATGACAATCTGGATGTTTCATGGTCACCATGACTGAGACTAGCTTTTTATTCAAGATTTATTAGTTTAATTTAAATTCTAGCGGCTGCCATAGTGGGATTTAAACTCATGTCTCCAGAGTATTAGCCTGGGCCTCTGGATTATCAGTCTGTTGTATCCTAACCTTGCTTTCAGGGAGCTCAGTAAACCCATAGACCAAATGTTAAACTCAAAGGAATGTGTAAATATTGCTCACATTGAACAATTAACATATGCTAATTGACAACCTCACAAGAGGATTATGCACATGTAGCCTAAGATGCTTGAGTGAAATACAGAAGTTAATGGGTTGGAGCTGGCTTTCCATCTCACCATCATTTTCCGGGGATTTAAACACCCACAGGCTCCCAAATCCATGCAGTCAACAATGTTAAAATTCCCCAGTGCGTGTCACAGTGAGAATTCTTCAAACAAACCACAGATCCCCCCCACAGGATGCCACGCTGGATGATACCCCTGATAATAGCAAGTCTCCAGTCAAAAGCCTGCACAACATCTGAGGTCAGCTGTCAGCATAGTGAATGATGAGCGTCAATCCTTCACCACTGAACACAAAATCACAGACAATGGGTAGAACTTTACACCCTGTGCCCACCCCTGGCTGTCAGGGATTGGCGTAAAATCAGGCACCTCACTTGTAGGGCACCTGCCCACCGCTGCCATAAAATTGATTCGGGGTGACTTGGCTAAGTGGAGTTGGGCTCACCCCTGACTTTTAAACTGTGGGAGCAGGGCTACAATTTTCACGTTGAATTCCCCCTAATACCTTTCCACTTTGTGATCACAGTCATTTATCTCTTCTCTTCCTCTCTCCCTGTCACACTCTCACACACACAATTAGACATTGAATTCAACTAAATGCAATTAAAAGAGCAAAGTTTATTCAGCATAGATTTGATTTCATTAAGGGCAGGCTAACATGCCATCCACAAATATCAAACTCTGTGAATTCTCCTATTTAGTAAATAAACATTTTCTGATCAAACCAAAAATTGCATATTAATTTTGTCTACACTATTATACAAGCTACTACACATGAATGCCAGCTCCTTCAATCACAACACAGCTTGAATTGAAGGGTACTGTAAAACAGCAATTTTATTTCTTTCGTATTTAGATATATAAAAAACAATAACGGTTCTGAACTTCCACAAGGGTTCTCCTGCTGTAACATTCAGTGATGGACTGATAGAACCCACAGGGAAACAATGTAAATCTTTGCTTATTGCCATGTATGCTGTGGCCCAAAGACTCCACCAATCTCCCACTGAGTTTCTGGTTCAACATCAATACTTTGAACATAGATAATATAAATAGTAATACCTTTCGAATCTCAGCAGGGATGGCAAATGAATTTACCAAGCTTACTTGCAGCATCAGTTTAAGAGGGAAGTTTTATAGCAGATCAAAATTAGATAACTTAAGAAAAAGATTAAATTAATTAGTGTTGTTTCATCATTAAAATATTCATTGCAATAATGCTACTAAAGCAATCCTGCTTACATTCTCATTACACTGGATTTTATTCACACTTCCCTCCAAATGGTGCAATCCCTTTTTTCAGATTTCCACCCTTTAAATTAATCATCCTTCTGCTATTCTTTTTGTGTTGTCTCTTTGATGCGCATAAGTACAGGAGAGCTGTAGTTTTTCCCCTACAATACATTACAAAATAAATAAAGGGAAAAATTCAAGTATAAAGTTTATCTTGTCTTATTTCAGTCCTCTTTTAAAATGTTGGCAAAGTGTAACCAGTATTACTCCTAACTAATTTTGTAGTTTCATTAGTAGAGGCTACTGTCACTGGTCCCATATCATATTACTTCCTGTTTCCAGCCATTTCCACAGTGTCCACATCTGCAGTACTGTGTACAATTTTGGTTTCCTTATTTAAGGAAGGATATAAATGTATTAGAAGCAATTCAGGGAAGGTTTACTATATTTATACCAAGAATGGGTGGGTTGTCTAATGAGGAAAGGTTGGACAGGTTATGCCTGTATCCACTGGAGTTCAAAAGAGTAAGAGGCGACTTGATTCAAGCCCTTAAGATCCTGAGGGGTCTTGACAGAGTGGATGTGGAGAGGATGTTTCCACTTGTGGGAGAAACAAGAACTAAGGGTCACGGTTTCAAAATAAGGGGTTGCTCATTTAAGACAGAGATAAGGAAAAAATTTTGGTGTCTCTGAGGCTCTTGAGTCTTTGGAACTCTCTCCTGAAAAGGCGGTGGAAGCAGAGTCCTTGAATATTTTTAAGGCAGAGCTAGATAGATTCTTGATAAACAAGGGGTGAAAGGTTATCAGGGGTAAGCAGGAATGTGGAGTGGAGATTACAATCAGATCAACCATGATCTTATTGAATGGTGGAGCAGGCTCAAGGGACTGACTGACCTACTCCTGCTCCTAATTCATATGTTTGTATTTACTTGGGACTCCTATAGTCTCAATAGTGACCACCGCCGGCAGCTCTCTGAGGGAAATCCCGTCTCCAGCAAGTTAACAACCAATTGACCCTTAAATGACAGCAGGGCAGTCATTCTTCCCATGGGTGGGCTCCCCACCAACTTTTCAGCTGGGTGGGGTGAGAGGGGTGGTGAGGTTGATGGTACCACAGCGCCCCGTAAAAATCAAGTCCAATGTTTTCAGGCTTCCCATTATTTAATTAGAGGAAATATCTGATCATCCAGTATTGCGTGTTGGACAAACAGTCTGATAATTAAGAGGTCAAGAAAGGCGATGGTGAGGTAAAGCTAAGTGGCATCAGTGGACATGTGAACACTGGGTTTTTGGATGATGCCACCAAGAGGAAGCGTGTAAATTAGAAATAGGACGGGAGCCAAGGATAGCTCCTTAGGGGACACCAGAGGTAACAGTGTAGGAGCGACAAGAGATGTTACTACAGGTAATGCTCAATCTGCAATTAGATAGACAAGAATGGAGCCAGCTGAGTTCAGTCCCACCCAATTGGATGGCATTGAAGAGATGTTGGAAGAGGATGGTGTGATCAACTGTGTCAAAATCTTCAGACAGAACAAGAAGGATAAGGAGGGATAATTTACCTTTGCCACAGGCACAGGGAAAGTCATTTGTGACTTTGGTAAGAGCCATTTTGGTACTGTAGTAAGGGCGGAAACCTGTTTGGAAGGATTCAAACATGGAGTTCTAGGAAAGATAGGCACGGATTTGGAAGGTTACAACATTTTCAAGGATTTGTTGAATTACTGTGAAATGATTCTTATTCATGAGCAAAGGTAAAGATTATTTTGAATGCGAGCGATTACCAAAAAGTAAATTATTCATGAGATGTCAAAATGGTTGAGATTTAGATGCAATGTGACAGCATTAAATTATGATCTCAATCAAGATGACTTTTTAAAAGAATTTTCTATAATTTATAAAAATTATAATTGCAAATACCTAAATATATCAAAGTCATAGCTGTCAAAAACTACAGAATAGAAGGTAATGAATCAAGTTCCACCATTTAGTTTAACGGTAAATCACTTCAACTGGAGTTGATCACATAGTTTGTAATCAGTGATACATTCCTGAGATATCCAACCTCAATAACAATGTCTTCCAATTCGTGTAGATATTTACCTCTAGTTCAGTTTCATTATAATCTTTTTAGCACTAGCTGCCAAAATTACAATCATTTATCAGTCTTTTAATGCACTGTAGGGAGTTCCTGTATGGAGATAAAATGCATTCTGAATAAGTGAGGCATCAGCTCTGCTTTGACTAAGGCTAATTGTGCAAACATGCTGAAGTTACAGGTACATGATTCAATCAGTGGCTTCATGGCTTTCTTCCACATATGGAGGCTACTTTAGTCAAATTAAATGAGGGATAAGTGGAACATGTTGTACATATAGATCAAAGTCCTGTAAGCCTGTAAGTCAGGAGTGCTAATAATACATTCCAAAGAGTAAATGCATGCGAATAGCCATTCTCATCAGGCCACCACAATTCAAAATGGTGCTGCAGTATTTTAGTTAAATAGGCACTATTCTCTTGAGATAGCATTTAGAAAAATATTTTTCTGTATTTGTTTACCACCAACTAATGCAATGTCATAAGAAAACTGTACTTTATTATTTTGTTTGCATGTGACATCATCACTATGAATCATGGTAGAATTTTGATTGAAAGGAAAATCAGGCAACAAGCAGAACAAGTAGCCAATCCGATATCACCAGTTTTCTGCCTCTGCTGAGGTTGAAAGTTTCACCCATAAAATTTTCTGAGGCCAGGATTTTCCAGCCCCGCCCACTGCCAGGATCTTCCAGTCCCGCCAAAAGACAGAGACTTTTGGCTGGCCTGCTGCATCCCCCTTGGCAAGCCCTGCCAGGGTGGGGCTGGAAAAACTCAGCCTAATGCAGAATAACAGAATCACAGAATTGTTACAGTGCAGAAGGAGGCCATTCGGCCCATCATGTCTACACCAGCTCTCTGAGCATTTTAACTTAGTGCCAATCTCCAGCCTTTTCCCTGTAACCCTGCACATTGTTTCTATTTAAAAAATCATCCAATGCTCTCTTGAATGCCTCAATTGAACCTGCCTCCACCACACTTCCATGCAGTGCATTCCAAACCCTAACTACTCGCTATGTGAAAAAGTTTTTTCTCCACTCGCATTTGCTATTGCAAAACATTTTAAAACTGTGCCCTCTGATTCTCGATCCATTTACGAGCGGGAACAGTTTTTCCCTACCTACTCTGTCCACACCCCTCGTGATTTTGAAAACTTCTATCAAGTCTCCTCTTTAGCCTTCTCCCCTCCAAGGAAAACAGTCCCAACTTCTCCAATCTTTCCTCATAACGGAAGTGTCTCATCCCTGGAACCATTTTCATAATCCTCTTCTGCACTTTTTCCAATGCATTCACATACTCCCTATAGTGTGGCGCCCAGAACTGTACACAATACTCCAGCTGTGGTCTAACCAGTGTCTTATATAAGTTCATCAAAACATCCCTGCTCTTAAACTCTTTGCCCCTTAATGTGGCTTAAAATCCTCTATGCTTTAGAAACAGCTTTCTCTACCTGTCCTACCACCTGTCCATAGCAGAGACCTGTTATGGACAGAGTTTGCGTGGTCCCTTCCAGTTCGTAATCAAAATGTTTGTGTGTAAGGTGTGTGTATTTCCTTACTCTCAGAATGATTTTATTCCTAATTTAAAATAAGTGTCAGCAGCATGCCTTTTGGTGACTTTAAAAAACAAAGAAGGTTATTTATTGTCACACAATTGCCCCTGATGTTTAAAATGCAGTGTCTCACTCACAATATCACATACATGAAGATTAGATACAGATGAAGTTAAAGCCATAATTATAAAAGTGTAATTTATCACTTAGCTGTAACAATCCACCCCCAGGTGAGGTTTCCCAAAGTTGTTGTTCCAGGCGAGACCCCTGAATTTGTCACCATCTGGCTGGAACACCCCCAAATTGTTATGCCCCAGCTGAGGAGGGATGATCTGGCTCCCTGTCTTTATTCAGCCCCACCCCATTGGTCGCAACAAGATTTAATCTAAAAAGGATCCCTTTCGTAGATACCTTTTTCCCAGATCCAGTCATTCTGGTTTTGAAGCAGCCAATTTGCTCAGACTTTCTTGAGTTAAAGATAAGAATAAGTTTATTAACTACTAAAGGCAAAAAAGGATAAAACACATGCATATATGGTCATAAAGGTTAATATATATATAAATGTATATATATATATATATATATATATAAAGACATATGGAGCAGTCTTTAACTCATGGGGAGTAAGTGAGCGAGCGTTTCGGCTGTTGCAATTCGAGATTCCAGTAGATTTGACTCCCAGTAGATGAATACTCAGTTTCAAGATTCCAGCAGTGCTGACTAAAGAATAGTCAGTTTTGAGGTTCCAGTAGTGTTGAATTTGATAGAAAGAGAAATCGGGATACCTGCAAAAAGGTGATTTATAGGGTACTGTGTGTGGCTGTTATGTCTGAGTCAAAGTTCCAACACTTGGTCTTTCAGAACACCCACCAACAGATAGACACCAGGGCAGCTTTTCAGTTCACTTTTAAACCCTTCTTGGTGTATTCCAAGTGGGAAGAGAATTCACAAATCAGTTTGGGCATTGCTCACAGGATTTCTTGATGAGATGATACTCATCTCCCAGTATGTCCCATTATGCAAAGCCTCTTATAGACAAATAGCCAGGAGATTGGTTCTCAGGTGGACCTAGAAGCTGGAAAAATTACAATACTTGGCTGCATTAGAAGACTTTCAGCTATGATGGTTTCGCCGTTTCAATGTTTCAGATGTTTCTCTGCTGGATTTGCTATGTTCAGGGTATTTTAAACTGCAGTCCCTGAAAGTTAATTTCAGTCACATGACAGTCACAGGGTTAATGCTTCTGGGGTCTCGACCAACACCACACAACAGCAGTTGACAATAGTCATTGACTCTTCTCTCTACCCCAACTTGAGCTCAAATATTCTCAATTGTTCAATATGACACTTGGAGACCAAGAGTCTAGGGATCTCATATTCCTCAAAAACTGGTTCATCCTTAAACAATGAGATGTTTAAACTTCACTGGTGATTGCGAAGTACCCTTATTCAGGTCCATAATATTGGCCACAGAATTGAATACTGTCCCCATCCATAGTCACGTGTTAAGTTGTAGTCAACTTAACAGGTTTTGTGGCTACTTTCACAAAGTATGATCTTAAATCAATATTATCCAATATCCTGGTGCTTCTACTGAGCATGACAGACCATCAGCCCATCAAGCGCATGCCAGCTTTCTAAGAGCATTATCTACTTAGTCACATTCCCCTATTCTTTTCAAATATTTATCAATTTCTCTTTGTACACCTATTATGGGCTTTGCTTCTGTCATTGTTTTTGATAGGGCATTTCATATTCAACTAGACTTTTGTAGATAGAAAGAAATGCTCCTCTGCTCACCCTTCAAAATCTAATGATGATTTTAAATTTACATCATCTAGTTACCGACTCACTGACCAGCAGAAATAGTTTTAGCTAATTTATCCAGTCAAACTCTTGGACACATCTGTGAGATTTCCTCGGAATCTTCTTTGTACTGATGAACAGTCGCCGTTTCTCTAGTTTCTCCTCAGAACTAAAGCCTTTCATCCCTGGTATCTTAAGAAATCTCTTTTGCATCTTCTCCATGGCCTTGACATTCTTCTGATGGTAAGGTGTCAAAAACAGGACATAATATTCAAACTGCAATCTAATCAATAATCTTTACCTCTTCAATTTTGAATCTGGTGTGTCCACTTATAAAACCTAGGATCTAATATATGATTTTTGTAAACAGAAGGCTTAGTCAGACTTGGGGTGGAATCATCCCAGCTTTGCACTAAGTGCAATAGCGGGCAGGAAAAAGGACGTTTTACCCGCAGACTGCAATTTGGCTTTTCACGGTGTATTGCCCCAATCCCGCCACATTAATTATGCATTCTCAGGAAATACACCATTTCGATGGCAGTCGGGCTCTCATTTGGCCGCCATCAGGTCACCTCGCCGCTTCACCATGCCAGGCACCATATTTTAAGTCTAGCCGCACGCACACCTCTCAATGCTCCCAGCACAGGACTGCTGCAAAGAAGACATGGCCCCGAAAGGCAAGAAGACTGCAGTCCCAGTCCCCTGCCCCCGGTTTAATGACCCATCCCTCAAGTGAACTTTTGGATGCAGTGGAGGCCTGCGGTGATGCTCTGTGGTCCCATTCCTGCCCGCAGGATGGGTAGCAGCATCACTAATCCAGCATGGGAGGCGGTGGTAGTGGTGGTCAGCACCAACACCCTTCAAAAGAGGACAGCCACACCGTGCCGCAAGAGGATGAACAATCTCCTCCGTTCCGCCAGGGTAAGTCACCCCTCTCATCACTCTCAAGTCACACACTCACAAACCCATCACACATCCACAGGGCCCTCACTCACTGCCAGTGCAGGGGACATCACCATTCACTCTCTCACTCACCCTCATTGTCCTCATTGCGTCCATGGGACCACTTACTACTCACACAGGCCAGGCATACTTATCATCTGGCCTGGCAGGCACCCTGCTTCCATTCTCTTCATCTCTATTCATGCAGGATAAGCTGGCACACAACAACAGGGAGAGGTCATAGACTGGTGGAGGAATGCTTGAAATCGAGGTTCTCACAGACTTTGAAAACAGAGCCACCCAGCTGGCCAGTGAGGATCTGGACCAGTCCTGTGCTATTGGTGAGGTCAGTGGGGCTCTACCAAGTGAGGATCCAGCAGTGCAACTCCATTAGGCAGCCATGCTGTGAGTGATGTGTCCTGTTTCACAAGCAGCTGCCTTGCACTAATTATCTCTCCTTGCTTTCGCAGGCACATCTGGGAAACAGCCGACAGAGTCCATGACCCATGGCCTCTAATCAAGCTCCGGAGCAATCTCTGAAAAGGAATCTGAAAGCACCTTCATTGCAGACCCATCACAGCGCTCACCCACACCCTCCACCAGGGCAGAGTCAGACACCTTAGCAGGACCTAGCTTTAGAATAGCCTTGGAATCACAATCTGGTGAGCACATCGCACTTTCTGACCCACAACAGGTGGCGGCAGGGAGTTCTAAGGTGTCCGGCACTCGGAGGGCTGCTGGAGGCCAGAAATTTGCTGAATCTGAGTCAGATGTCGAGCCTTTGGACTTGGTCATGTCACAGCTGCTGGAGCTGCAAAGACAAGCTCAGGAATATCAGGGAGGGATTTCCACTTCACTCATCAGATTGCAAGGCACAAAGGAGGAGTCCATCCGCCTTCAGGCTGAGGTGATGAGGTCAGCATGCCAATGCACCAATGTTAACACTGGTAGGATGGTGGCCATCATGGAGACGTTGGTCCAGGACATTGGTCCTGCTTTGCTGTACAAGGTTGAACTCCATCGCTGACGCCATAGTTGGCCTCCAATAATGTGTAGGCGATAGGAGTGCTGGGCAGCTCAATCTCATTCCAGCTACCCCTTCGCCTGAAGCACTCAGCCGGGAGCCCTCGGGCACCCATAGGGAGGAGGATCAGCAGGTGCACACCCCCGGGTCCATCCACCCAGGTGATCCACCCCTCTTCCTGTGACCCCAACAGCTCCAGCTCCATAGGCTGAAAAGGGTGTCACATCCACATAGCAGGACCCCGAAAGCAGGCCAGGACCCTCCATGTCTCAACCCTCTAGAGGATGCTCGCCAAGGTCATCACAGCCAGGGTGTAGCAGTTAGCAGGCTGCCTGCACTTCCATTGTGGGATCACCCAGATGTAGCGGCAGGGTTAGGAAAGTTAAGAAGATGCAGTTGCACAGCCTGAGTATGGGTGATAATCACTTATACAAAGCATTCACTACTGTAAATAAACTCCCAAGAATGTGTCCCTACCTATGGCTCCTTGTTTTTATGAGCAGCGTTCATGTCACTCAGATATGGTTCCTGCGCAAGGTAGAGGCAGGTGTCTGATTTCAGGTCTCTTCCCTGTGCTTTGTGCAGCCTTCTGACCAAAGTGATGATCCGGCCTCACACCCACTGGACACATTACTGATGTCTGCACCTCAATGGTGCTTGTCATTGTTGCCAGAATGTCGTGGGCAGGCTTCACAGAGTTCCGTCATTCTCTCTGTGTGCCCTCAGCACCTTTAAGGTGGGGCTGGCCCCCATCTCGTCAGCATGTGACCAGTGATGCTGTGCTCCTGAATGGGTCAGGTGCTGAAGGCTAACAAAGGATCAGGTGTATTTAAAGTTTCATGGCTGCATCTCCATGATATGACCCTGATCACAGAGCACAAGTGAGCAGCCCTCGGCCAGACAGGGGTCAGACATTCACAAAGGCTTTGTGATACCCTCTGTGGACTATATTGCAGGGCTCCACCAGACCGGTCCAGGCACCAGAACCTCATTTTCAGCATCCCGATGGTTTGCTCCACCAAGTTGCGAGTTGTAGCATGAGCCTCATTATACCGTCGCTCTGCTGCAATCTGTAGCTGCTGCACGGGTGTCATCAGTCGCGTCCTCTGTGGGTAGCCCTTGTCCCTGAGGAGCCATTCCTGCAGCTTCTGTGGACCCTGGAAGATGTCAGGGACCTATGACTGACTGAGAATCTAAGAAACTGTGCGCAGATCTGTGGGATGTGTTAGTGGTGGTCGCACACCAGCTGTACATTCAGCGAATGGAAGCCCCTGCCCTTGATATAGTTGACAACTTGTTGCGACGGAGATCTGACCCCCAAGTGAGTGCAGTCAATCGCACCCTGCACCTGTGGAAAACCTGAGATCTGGGCAAACGCAATCACTCTTGCATCCTGGTCCCAGGTGAAACGCATAAAATTGTGTGCCCTCGAGAAGATGGCATCTGTGATCTCATGGATTCATCTGTGAGTGGAGGCTTGCGATATCCCACTGAGGTCACTGTGGAGCCCTGAAAGGAGCCACTGGCATAAAAATTGAGTGTCGCAGTCACTTTCATGGCCATCGGCAGTGTATGCTGTCCGTGTCCCCGAGGCGCCAAATCCTGCAGCAGCTGGCAGATGTGACAGACCAATTCCTTAGATATGTGCAGCCTTCGATGACACTGGTTCTCGGTCATTTGCAGGAACAAAAGGCAGCATCTATAGACCTTGGTTCTACTAGGCGCCGACCAGCGACAACTCACTGTGCCTCTACAGCAGCATGTGCAGAAGCCCCAGCCGCCCCTTCTTTCTGAGAGTGCTGCTCCTCCCTCTGTGCAGCCAGGCACCTCAGTCGCGTACTTCTCCGTCATCTCCACTCTTTGTACGCCATGAGGCATACAGCTAGTTTACCTGATGTGAACTGATGTACTCCTCCCGCAGGATGAAAGAGAGAGACATATGGGTTAGCTTGGATGTTCTAAGAACCTCTCTTGGTCAAGCCTGAAGAACCCTCAACGCATCTCCAAGACTGCTGGCCACCACTTGGATGGCCAGAGTTTACTGCGCTGCATGGCTGCCCAAAACCCAAACCACCTCTGCCCCAATCCATTTGACTGATTGCGGCA
The DNA here is from genome assembly GCF_017639515.1 of Carcharodon carcharias. NCBI lineage: Eukaryota > Metazoa > Chordata > Chondrichthyes > Lamniformes > Lamnidae > Carcharodon > Carcharodon carcharias. The sequence continues at coordinate 89,464,782 of NC_054483.1, forward strand.
GCTTTGCCCACTGGATTGCATGCTGTGCTCTCAGCTCAGGCACAGGCATTCTTCTAAACCCCACTGCAAGACTGCACTGTTAGCTTCAACCATGGGGGAGACATGGCCAAACTTGAATGATGACATTGCAAGGGTGTCACTTACTAGTGTGAGTGCCTCCACCAGTGACTACTCCATGGTCAGCTTTTGCAAGGAGGTTTTACAACATGCCCAGTTGTGTCCAATTGTTCTGCAGGCCACTAAAATGCTCATTAGTTTACCGTCTGAGTCTGAGGGGTGAAAAGCTGTGGAGCACTGGTGACTTTCATGCCTCTGCATTGCTTGAGTGGGCAGATAAGCTAGAGGCCCAATTCCAAGCATGTCAATGTAGCTGCATCTGAATTGTCTTAGCTGCATAGGAATGGTCGCTTTATACAAGGTTTCCTCAATGCATGGCCACTTCCTTCCCCGCACCGCACATGTGCTTGTGAACCACTATCAACCTCAGGCAGCCCTTGACCCATCCCCCCAACTCACCTCAACCACAGGGTAGCCCTTGCCCCACTCCACACAATGCACCTTAACCACAGTGCAACCCTTGCCCCCCTCCAACAATGCGCCTTAACCACAGGGCAGCCCTTGCCCACCCCTGCCCCACAATGCGCCTCAACCTTGAAGGCCAACAGGTGACCCTGGTGAGCACTGCACAACATTACTATGCACTCATCTTCAAGTGCAGCCTGCCAAGTAAACGCCTTTATATATGCTGCTGTGAAACATGTCAGCATGCAATCACGTCAACGTGCTCAGATGATCCAGCGTTGGGGTTGATTCTGGCAGGCTGGGCTTATAATGATATGCAGATGTATTATAATGAGGTTCCTGACATCCGGTGGTGGGAAACGGGGCCTGCCATCGATGAGCAGAGTGGACAGTTGTAAACTGGTTTCACGACGGCATGAAACCAATTTTTGGTCTTCTTGCCATGTTGTCCGCTCATGCCGCCAAACACCCCCAAAGCCAGCAGGCATGGAAAATTCCACCCATGGTCTACCCTGCACAAATCCATGCCAGCTGTCTTGGAACAGCTGATATTTGCCTAATTGCTTAGTTTCCTTGTCTTTATGTTAGATTCCAGGATGGTAGCATGGTGATCATAGTGTACGAGCAATTCAGAGGCCTGGACTAATGATCCAGATACATGAATTAAATCCCATGATGACAGCAAGGGAATTTAAATTCAGTTCATTCAATAAATCTGGAATAAAAGAAACACAACTAGCAATGGTGGCCACAAAATTACCAGGTTGTTATAAAAACCCATCTGGTTCACTAGTGTCCTTTAGGGAAGGAAATCTGCTGTCCTTACCTAGTCTGGCCAACATGTGTCTCCAGACCCACAGCAATGTGGTTGACTCACAACTGTCTTTTGAAATAGCCAAGCAAAGCCACTCAGTTGTAAACAGAAAGGTGCATGGCTTAGTCACCACCTTCTTAAGGGCAGTTAATGAGGAACAATAAAGGCTGGCCTTGCCAGTGACATCCAATTCCTGTGACTGAGTGAATAAAACAATTTGGTCATGGTTAATGTTAAACTGACAAGCCTGTAATTATCTGCTTTCTCCCTCCTCCCTTTTTAAATAACTTAGTTTGCAATTTGACATTTGCAATATTCCAACCCAGAAGCACAATTTCTGAATCTGGAGATATTTCCAAAATTAAAATTAATGCATCTGCAATTTTCTTACCATTTTTTATTGCACCTTGGGTTGCAAACCATCAGGTCCTCAAAATCTGTGTAGCTTAAGTCCCATAATTAAATCCATCACCATTTATTTACTCATATTGGCCCGTAACTTCTGAGCACCAGGACATTGTATCTGGGGAACCCCCCCACACCTGGAAGTTCCCAGGTAAGGATTGCATGGCAATTGCCCAGGAAGTTCAAATTTCCAATGGGCAGTTGCCCTGCACTGGAAACCACCCGAAAATGCAATTTAAATTGCAAACAACAGATGGTTCCAGCTGTAATAGAGCAATAGTTACCCAGAAAAATGTTTAAAAAATTAAAACCACTTGTAGTTTATGGATAACTATTGTACTGATCTTCCCCGGTCCCCCACGATCCCTCGACTGTGCACACCCACCGACTGCACACATCCCCCTCCCTGACTACACACACCCTCAACGACTGCACACCCACCCCGAGACTGCACACTCACCTCCGGCTGCATACATCACCACACAACTGCACACCCTCCTGGCTGCACACACCCTGACTGCACTCCCCAAGTACTCCCTCTGATTGTACCGCCCCACCAACTGCAGACCCCGCCCAACTGCACCCTCCCACCGACTGCACACCCCACTAACTGCACCCCCTTGACTTCTCCCCCCAACTGTACCCCCCCCACCGACTGCACACCCACCCCCCTGACTGCATACACACCCCAACTGCACCCCGACTGTGCAAACCCTCCCGACTGCTCCCTCGACTGTAACCCCACCGCCTGCTCACTTCCCCCCAGTTGTACTCCCACTGACTTACACCCCCCTCAACTGCATCCCCCACCGACTGCTCACCCACCCCCACCCCTCCCCCCCCTTGACTGCACACCGCCCCCTCGACTGCACGTCCCACCCCCTGCTGCCAAAAGCACCCACCTCCCCGAATTGCACACCCCTTAAATGATCTAGAACGGAGTGGCAATCCAACTCTGATTGCCGCTCCACACAAGTTCAGGCTCATCATATCCATTCACTTGCTCTCCTTAACTTACTGTTACGTTTCCTTGTACGCTGGTATTTTGTCCCCACTTTCCACTTTGAAAATGGCTGCAAAGTAATTTCCTTTATTATGATTACATCCGTCTTTGATGGGCCCATATTCCCCATTATAACTCTTTCTATCCATCTATTTATAAAAATTGCTGCTAGCATTTTTTTTATATTTCCTTTTTAGTACCTCTTATTAATTCATATCACTTTGTTGCTTGGTATAACCCTTGCAGGTGACCAGATTTCCACTTCTCCATATGGCTGTGGAAGCCTTTTCCTTTAACTAGATAGTTCTTACCTTATGGGCAGGATTTTCGGGTCGTCAGGGAAGCCCGGCATGCAGCCCAGGAACAGCCGGGAAATGGTTTGCTGCCCGCGATCGGCGCCCGACCGTAATTTCAAGCTGGCTGCCTAATTAATGACCAGCCAGCGTGAAGCACACGCTGAAAGGCTCGACGCTGCCAGAGTGGGGGCGGGGGGAGGGCGAGCTTTGAAATCTGCACATGCACAGAGTAGCACGCAGTGAAAGCTCCCTGAAGGCAAAGAGCTGCCTCAGGGAGCTGAAGAATATAAATCCCTGAAATAAAGATGTGGAAAATGTGTCCCCACAGAGGACCCGCTCTCATGAACATAGACATAATAAAAATTCTGTCAAAGCATTTTTTTAAATTGATGTCAGAAACCTCACCCCACCCGTGGATGAGGTTTCCTCAAAAATGCAAAAGCCGCCTGGCCGATTCGCCCGCCCGTCAACCATGAGGTTGGACAGGCAGCAAAAAATAGCAGCTAATTAATTAACTAATAGGCCTCTTAATTGTCGACAGGTGGCTGCCAACTCACGTGCATGCCCACCGACCAAAATATCGCACGAGTGCGCGATGCCATTGGGACGCTCATCCAATGCCATCGCGCGGTTTTTTTACGCCTGATCAGGTTGGTGCGTGCCCGCCCGTGGGACATAAAATTCTGTCCTATGGGTTGGTCATGATTGTTCATCTACACAAATGCAGCCTTTGTCATTAAACTTGGTGCAATCCTCAATCAACATGGCAATTCCAGTCTGCCAACTGAACATCCCTGAGCAAGCTGTAAAATGATTGCACCATGAGAAATGTTCTTCTTCCTAAATTGTTGCATACCCATTGCAATGAACCAGTCAGCCTAAAACTGGCTCCAGTAACCCTTTTCTGCACTGGGCCTTGGAATTTACTCAAGCATAGATAAGACTAAAGCAGATGTCTGAGACTAAAGTCACAATCTGTTTAGAATGGTGCAATTTACAAAGCCACAATCTGCACTGGAACAGAGAGATATGCAATGCTGCACACTGTGTCTCAAAAGTACATAATTGCAGAGTTTAGCCCTCAGTAAGTAGGCTTGTCTTTGCAGAACATTACATTAAGTCATTAAAGAGAATGGCTACAATAAAATCAGGAGCTACAGGGAATTAGAACCTGCCTGATTGTATGTCTGCATCAGCTTTTCCCTTGGTAGTATTAAAAGAAAATGGAGCCAGGAGGTGCCATAAAACCATGAATACAGGATTATTTTATTGTTGTCCAGTATTGAATTAGGAATTACAGAAGCCCAGAAAATGTACTTCCATTTATCTGCTGGCATAAAGTGTCAAGTGTGAATGTCAAATAATCTCAGGAAATTTCATTCACCACTCAAACTTTATAGCCTCGTTCATACCTCATAGTTTTCATTTATATACATGATGGTTCTGATTTGAAAATTGTTAGAAACTTCCAGAAATTATATGTAAAATTTGAAGTGTTCAAGTGTTTACATCAGGCTAATGAATTATCCCCTTCAAATGCCAATGCCAATTTTAAAGCAAAATGTCTGAACATAAAAGTGAGTTGAGGTTGGAGATGTGATGGAGAGTGAGGTGTCACTTTGTCATCAGAAATGCCTACCTTGAAGAAGTTTTGCTCTACTCTCTGTCAGGATTTTCATATATTTCACCCCTTTCCTATTTTTACTTAGTTCTGTTGAAGGGACATGACTCGAAATGTCAACTGTGCTCTTCTCCGCCGATGCTGCCAGACCTGCTGAGTTTTTCTAGGTATTTCTGTTTTTGTTTTGTCACTTTGTCATCATGCTGTTTGAACAGTTAAAACATTGTTTCTCTGTTTACATACTGACATTTTACTTTCTCCTAATGAAACTCCTAGCACCAGATGGTGCTGTGGCACAGTAGACAGCTGCTCCAACCTGTTCTGCCAAGAATGGTAGTGTAAAACTTGGGTAGTGTACCTAGTTAACTGGATTGTTCATGTATGCTTCCTAGTGGTCAGGACAAGAATGGTATTTGCTAGAAGTTTGGGAGCTTATCCTCTTAGTAGGAAATATTGCATGCCGACTGGCATCCTGAAAAGAGTAGGAAACAAAATGACTTAAAAAAATAAAGAATTCCTGACAATTATGCATTGTCTCTAATTTCTTCAGCAGGCAGCAGAGTTTCAGAAATCTTGGGCAGAATTTTCCGAGCCCGCTGGGGCTGGGCATGGTAGGTGGTGTGCACGGAAAATATGGTGTGACCTGCTTTACGACGTTGTGAAGGCAGGTCGCGATCTTCCACTCAGCGGGGCCATGTTTCCCACCATTGGTCGGTGGGGAGCTAATTGTAATACATTAGCATATAATTAAAAGGCCATCCCGCCAGGCTCTTGGAACCCCACCGTATCGTCCGTCCACGTCAGCGGGAAAGCACGCCGACGTGTTTCAAAACAGGACGCAGGCAATGTGCACTTGGCGGCCTTCACTTTGGAGGATCTGAGGTGAGTGAGCAGCAGAGTTCTCCACATCTCACCCATTGTTTACAGGCCCCAGGGGCGCCTGGGGGTGGAGGCAACTGATGCCTGGTCCTGGAGGCAACTGCTCGAGGGTGGCAGGATGGTGTCCGGGAGCAAGTGCTAGTCAGCCTCAAAGGTGACTGCTGAGGGTGGGAGGGGGGTTGGTGGTCAAGTGCTACACTGGCACTGAATCCAGTGCACAGGCAATTGAGGAGAGAGGCAGGGTAAGTGAGGGAAGTGGCCATGCATTAGGGACACCTGTATAGACTGACCACGCTTCTGCAACTGAGACAGATCAGGCACAGCCACAGTGATATGATTGGGGTCAGGCTCCTGGCCTGCCTGCCCATGCAAGCAAAGCGGAGGCGCTAAAGGGCTACCAAGTGTTCTCTAGCTTACCACCTCCCCCCCCCTCCCCAATCCACACCTCCCCACAGCACAAACCTTGAGTCCGCCACCACTTTATTGGACCGCGGAGCAGTTGAACTGCACATATTGTACAATCCCCTCTCCCCTCGCCAACGCTGGCCATGTAGCAGTCACTGCTGGAGGTGCTCACAGCCCCTTACAATTTCAGCGTCCTGGTTTGGACCAATGTCCCCCATGTCACAGGTTGATAGGGCAGCCATGCAGCGCACTCATGCCTGGCCATCCGAGGGGTGAGCAGCACTCTTGGGGAAGTATTAAGGGGAGCTCAGACAGGGCCAGGAAAGGTGCTAAGTACAGCCAAAATAACCACGTCTCTTTCATGCTGCAGGAGGACCACGTCAGGATCATGGATCCTGGTGACCTAGCTGTGTGCCTGATGGCCCACAGAGACCATAGAAGACGGAGGAGAGAGTGACTGAGGCACCTGGCCGCACAAAGGCAGGAGCAGCAATCTCATGAAGAAGAGGCAGCAGGGGCTCCCGCACATGCTGCCCAGAAGTGACAGTGAGCCATGGCTGGTTGGTGCCTAGTGTCACCCAGGGTCTATAGCTGCCCCCTGCCATTCCTCCAGATGACTGAGACCAATGACTAAGCATGTCTAGGGACCTGGTGGCTCACATCTGCCACTAACCGCAGGACTTGATGCCAAAGGGACATGGAGAGCATCCAATGCCATTGGCTGTGAAAGTGACCATGGTGCTCAATTTCTATGCCAGTGGCTCCTTTCAGGGCTCTACAGGTGACCTCTGTGGGATTTCAAAATCTGCCACCCACAAATGCATCCATGAGGTCACGGATGCCATCTTCTCCATGGCACACAACTTTGTGCATTTCGCCCGGGACCAGGACAGCCAGGATGCAAGGACCATTGGATTCGCCCTCACCTCAGAATTCCCACAAGTGCAGGGTGCGATTGACTGCACTCATGTGGTGCTCAGGTCTCCGTCGCTATGCTCGGTGGACTTCATCAACCACAAGGGATTCCAATCACTGAATGTGCACTTGGTGTGCGACCACCAGAAACACGTCCTGCAGGTAACGCCTACATCCTGCACTACTCGCAGATCCCTGCAGTCTTCCAGGCTCCACAGAGGTTGCAGGTTGCATCCTTGGGGACAAGGGCTACCAGCAGAAGCCATGGCTAATGACACCCGTGCAGCGGCCTCAGACTGCAGCAGAGCGATTCTATAATGAGGCTCATGCAGCAGCTCACAACTTGGTGGAGCAAACCATCAGAATGCTGGAGATGCAGTTCCAGTGCCTGGACACGTCTGCTGCAGCCCTGAAATATAGTCCGCAGAGGGTGTCACGCATCGTTGTCATCTGCTGCGCCCTTTACAACCTGGCGCTGCAATGGGGAGAGGAGCCGGCTGAGGAGGAGATGGAGGAGCTGCTCTGATGAAGAGGACACCGACAGATATGAGGGTGAGGGAGTCCTGGATGGTGCCAATGACGGGGATGAGACTCTCGCACTGGCTAGACGAGGCAGGCGCACTTGGGAGGCCCTCATAGCTGCTGGATTTGTGGAGGTTAATGAAGAAATGCAGTGAGGTGTCCACACAGATCCTCACATTGCGGTTGTGAACGTTTGACTCCAGTCTGGCTTATCGCAGCGCCTATACCCTCTCTGAGAATGCTCTTATCATGGAGATGCAGTGGAGGCCCTAACAGTTGCTCAATCACAGGAGGATGATGACAACATGCAGTGAGGACACTCCATAGACCTTCAAATAACCACTGAGGATGTCTGATTCCTGTCTGGCTGAGGGCAGCTCACTTGCGCTCCATGATCAGGGCCATCTCAGAGACGCAGCCATGAAACTTTAGACACATCTGATGCTGTGTCCGTCTTCAGCACCTCAGCCCTGCAGGAGCTGGTGCACAGCATCACTGGTTGCAGATGCTGGTGATGGGGGCCAGCCCCACCTTAAAGATGCTGAGAGCACACAGATAGAATGAGAGAACTCTGTGGCGCCTGCCCATTACATTCTGGCAGCAATGACCAGCACTGCTGAGGTGCAGGCATCAGTAATGTTTCCAGGGAGTGTGAGGCTGGACCTTCACTTTGGTCTGAAGGTTACACACTGCACAGGGAAGAGGCCCTGGACTAAGACACCTGCCTTTTAGAATGCGTAGAAAGGTTTCATATCTGAATGACAACAACATTGCACATCAAAACAAGGAGCCACAAGCAGGGTGACATTCTTAGGAGTTTATTGACAATAGTATATGGTATGGACAAGTGATCAACACCCATATCCAGGCTGTGCAACTGCTTTTACCTAACTTTTGTAACCCTCTCGCCACATCCCCTGACATCCACAGCAGAGGTGGAGGCAACCTGCTGACTGTGACATCCTGCCTGTGATGATTTTGGCGGGCGTCCTCTGGCAGGCTGAGACATGGACCCTTTCAGGGTCCTGCTGTGTGGCAGTGGCACCCTCCTCGGCCTGTGAAGCTGGATCTGCGGAGGGCACAGCAAGATGGGATTCAGATGGGCCGCTCGCTCCCAGAGTCACCTGGGTGGATAGCCCCAGAGTGTTCACCTACTGATCCTCCTCCCTATGGGTTCCCGAGGGCCCCTGGCTGACTCCCTGAGCGGAAAGGGTTGTAGGATTGAGATCAAGCTGACCAGCACCCCTCTCGCGTACACACTGTTGGAGGCCAACTATGGTATCAGCGATGGAGTTAGCGTAGCAATGCAGGAGTGACATCCTGGACCAAGATTTCTATGGCGGCCACCATCCTGCCAGTGTTGACCTCAGTGCATTGCAATGCCAGTGCTGTCACCTCAGCCTGAAGACGGACGGACTCCTCCATCGTGCCTTGCAACCTGAGGACTGCAGTGAACACCCTTTCCTAATGTTCCCTTGCTTGCCTTTGCAGCTCCAGCAACTGTGACATGACCAAGTCCAGAAGCTCATCATCTGACTCAGACTCAGCAACGTTCTGGCCTCCAACAGTCATCCGTGTGCCGGTGACCTGGGAAGTCCTGCCTCTGCATGCTGTGGACCAGAAAGTGCGATGTGCTCACCAGATTGTGACCCTGAGGCCACTCTAAAGCTAGGTCCCACCGAGGTGTGTGTCTCTGCACTGGTGGAGGGTGTGGGTGAGCGCTGTGATGGGAATTCAGGGAGGGTGCCTTCAGATTCATCTTCAGAGGTTTCTTCGGGGCTTGATTGGAGGCGGTGGTTCATGGACTCTGCTGGCTGTTTGAGAGATGTGCTTGTGAAAGCAAGGAGAGATAATTAGTACATGGCTGTGGCCTGTGAAAGAGGACACATCACTCACACCGTGGTTGTCTGATGGATGTTGTACTACTGGATCCTCACTTGGTAGAGAAGCACCGACCTCACCGTCAGCACAGGAACAGTCCCAGTCATCGCCGGCCAGCTGGATGGCTCTGTTTTTGAATTCTGTCAGAACTTTGATCTCCAGCATCCCTCCACCTGTCTGCAACCTTTCCCTCCTGTTGTGAGCCAGTTTGTTCTGCATGGAAAGAGATGGGAAGAGTTTATCAGGATGCTTGCCGGGCCAGATAATAAGCATGGCTAGCCTGTGTGGGTGGTAAGTGGTCCCATGGACGGGATGAGGACTCATGTTGTGTGTGTGAAATATTAAATGGTGATGTCCCTTGCACTGGCAGTGAGTGAGGGCCCTGAGGATGTGTGATGGGTTTGTGAGTGTATGAATTGGGAGTGCTGAAAAGAGTGACTTACCCTGGCAGAACGGAGGAGATCATTCATCCTTTTGTGGCACTGGGTGGCTGTTCTCGTTTGCAGGGCATTTGCGCTGACCATTGCTGCCGCCGACTCCCAAGCTGAGTTGGTGACTTTGCTACCCATCCTGCAACGAGAGCGGGGGTAGAGTAAATCTCATCGGGCCTCCACCCCATCCAGCAGTCACTCAAGGGACCTGTTGTTGAAGCGGGGGCTGCAGTCTTTTTGCCTTTGCTTGCCATATCTCCCAGACAGTGGTGGTGAGGTGATGGTGATGGTAATGAATGCTTTGCTGGCGGCTACCTTCTAAATATGGCGGCTGTTGTGATGCAACAGTAAGGTGATGGCAAGTGGGAGGATGAGAACTCGCCCGCCATGGAAACGGCATGTTTTCTGGGAATGCATAAATAATGAGGCGGGCTTGGGAGGTTACGGCGTGGAAACCCGCCATTTTCGTCAGTGGGTAGAACTCCATTTCTCCCGCCCGCTACCACACTTAGCGCAATTCTGGGAAAATTCTGTCCCTTATATTTCGTTTATGAACATGGAAGGTCTCAGTCTTCCCTGCCCATTACAGGCATGATGGCTTTACTTCCATCCTTACACTTTTCAATAGAAATCACTACAGAATAATTAACGGCAAGTACTCCGACTGATTTTTTTTTCCTGCCCAGTCCAAAAGCCCTGAGGATGATGTGAGTATGCCTATCCAGCTTCACCCTTAGCTAAGGTCTCTGTTTATGTGATTCATAATCAGAGGAATATAGGAACAGTAATAGTTCATTTAGCGCGTCCAGCCAGTCTGCAATTCAATAGGATCATGGCTGAACTGTGACCTAGCTTCTTATGCCCACCTTTGCCCCATATGCCTTAATATCTTTGGCTAATAATCAAGAGTGTAATGGACTACTTTCCACGCATCTGGATGAGTATGGCTCCAACAACATTTAAGAAACTCAACATCATCCTATACAAAGTAGGGACTTGATCGACATCCCATCCACTACCTTAAACATTGACTCCCTCCACTGTCGACACACAGTGGGAGCAGTGTGGTCCATATTCAAGATGCACTGCAACAACTCACCAAAGCTCCTTCATCAGCACCTTCCAAACCCGCAACCTTTGCATCCTAGAAGGGCAAGGAACACCACCACTTGCAAATTCCCCTTTAAGCTTCACACCATCCTGCCTTGGAACTATAGTGCCATTCCTTCACTGTTGCTGGATCAAAATCCTGGAACTCCCTTCCTAAGAGCGCTGTGGGTGACTACAGTTCAAATGGATTGCAACAGTTCAGGAAGGTGGCTCACCACCACCTTCTCAAGAGCAATTATGGATGGGCAACAAATACTGGCCTTGCCAGTGATGCCCACATCCTATGAAAGAATAAAATAAATATTTGGCAAACAACCAAAATGTAGTTGCCTTGGTCTGTTTGCTTTGTTTCTTTTGTTTGGCTGGGTCATTTACAAAGCTCTTGGCCTGGCCAGATTTGTGGCCACTTGCCAATGTTCATGTGCCTTGCCTGCCAAGTAAGACAGCATTCTGTTCAATTGTTAGATAAATCTCGATACAGTAAGTCCTTGTTTTAAGTTGCCCCACTTTAAATTGTGTTTTTTTAAAGTTGTTATTCTTGTAAGTCAGTTTTCCCCAATTTAAGTTATGGTTTCTGCTTCTTTTGAGTTGTTTTGCGTCAGTGCCTTCCTCGTGTCATCGCCACTCATCCTTATTGCTGTGTGTCTTCATTGGCTCATGTGACATTGCCACCTGTTGTCATCACGCAGTGCGCATCATCATACATCAGCTCCCTTCAATATAATGCCGGGTCCTGTGACCCGATTGGTGCCATTGTAAAGGAGGCTATTTGTACTGTATTCAAGGCAACATCGATTTATTTTTTAAACCTGGAGGCATCTAAAGCCAGAGCTGTTCTTTTCAAGCAAAACGTTGGACTTAAATTTGATTTAAATTTTTGAGGTTCAGGCGTGCCTGCTGTGGGTGAGACTTTTAAATTACTTTTAAACATGAGCCAAAAATGCCCAGTAAGTAGTGGTATTATGCCTGCTGCTGGTATTGTTGCCGGACTAATAGTCCAGAGACCCCAGGGTAATGCTCTGTGGACCCAGGTTCGAATCCTGCCAAGGCAGATGGTGGAATTTGAATTCAATAAAAATCTGAAATTAAAAGTCTGATGATGATCATGAAACCATTGTCAATTGTTGTAAAAACCCATCTGGTTCACTAACATCCTTTAAGGAAGGAAATCTGTTGTCCTTACCTGGTCTGGCCTACCTGTGACTCCAGAACCACAGCAGTGTGGTTGACTCTTAAATGCCCTCTGAACAAGGGCAGTTAGGGATGGGCAATAAATGCTGGCCTAGCCAGCAATGCCCACAACCCATGAATGATTTAAAAAAAACAGCAAGAAAAGCCTACAGTGAAATTGGATGTTTTGAAACATCTTGAGGTTGGTGTGTAATCTAATTTGAATTTATACAGGATTCCTTTTATATTCGGTGATTTATTTTAATTTACAAGTTATTTCAACTAGGAATGCATAGTACTGCACACGTATGGTACAGTATTTCAACTTGTACATTGTTTTTTTTCCGGGCGAGAATTGTCTGAAAAACCCAACTCCAGCTTTAGCATTGATTCCTAAGGAAACCCATGATTCACATCAAGTTGTTTCACTTAAAGTTTCAATTTCCCGGAAAGCAACTTAAACCAAGGAATTACTGTATATAAATCAAGACATAGGAGATAGTGTTTAATTGATTACTAGTTCCCTTCTCTCAGGTTTGAAGAGGACATACATTATTTTCCTTGGCTCAATCTATCATTTGAACGTATGAGATAAAATGGCCGCAAAATTGTTTAACTGTACAATTGTGTCATTGAAATATGGAGAAGCTTTGTATAATAAACTAGCACATAGTTTGCAGGTTCATTTATTTTCAATAGCCAAGAGGTGACCCATAGTTAGATAACAGAAGTTTGACACTGTATAAACTATCTGTCCTGAAAGATTAAAATACAGTGCAGTGTTAGGTTGTTGAGTTACTGCAGAGTGATATTTGGTCTATGTCGGCTATCAAATAAAGTTTTCTTTTTAACATACTTGATGGAGTCACCCATCTATTAATCTTCAAGATCAAAACAGCTCCTATCACCAACTAATAACAGAAAGAATACTGAATACTAAAAGATTGGAAAAACTCAAAGCCTTCATTCATTAACAAAGTGCTCTGTGTTTTATAACAGTTAGCTATGAAAAGGCATTGACATATTCTCAGAGGAAGTCAGGAATTTTCAAAAACAATTGCTAACATTTAATTGAGTACTTATAAAACTTGAAATAGGGTACACAAAGGGGTGAAATGCTTGTATCAATTATTCAAGCACAAAGACACTTACACCTGATTTTGAGATCTACAACTTTTTTTGCATAAAGGCTTTTCATGTAAATGTTTGAACTATTTTACCAAGGTTATATTGTATGTTTGTATTGATTTATAAATTATTGTACCCTGAGTACAAGTGATGGTAACAGTGAATTGTACTGTCAGCCACAAGCTTAATTTTAATTCATTGGGAAGTAAAACAGTGTTCCACTAAGAAGAATTTACCCCTTGTTCAGATTTCTAGGTGATCAACTGAATAATGGGAAGGAGAATAATATTTTGTTATTAGATTCTTGTGGGTGAAATTGAGCCATGCATTAATATTGTCATCATTCAATCCACTACCGTCACCTCCTCTGCAACTGTCTACCTCATTTCCTTTTCTTAAAAATAATTTTCATTATATGCGAAGTTACGGTTTATGGAACCATTTAACAAAATCTATAAGCTGTGTGAAATGTTTAAAATTTTCTATCAAAAGCTGAGGTTTACCATCGGGATGCCTTTAAAAAAATCAACCAGTTAAAAACAGTTCAGCATCCCTTTGCAATATTTCTGTTGCTTCTTTTTTTTAGTGTTTTGCACAGTGACAAGGAGCTAATTAGAAGGGATGGCTTGGAGGAGTTATTGGCCCCAATTTAATTAGAACGATAACTTAACATACACATGACTAAAGCCAACACACTCTGAATTAGTGATTTTATTTGCTAATGTTAATTCAGCTTGCTTACACTATCAAAACCGGTATACTATCCAACTCAGAATTCCAATAATGTTAGCAGGACTCAAATAATTGGAATTACAGAAATAGAGAAAAACTGCAAGTTTACAGAACTGGAGGCCATAAGCCCTTAATGTCTTTACTTTGCTCCCTTCCCATAGCTTCTTTTTAAAATGTTTATCTACACTTCCTTTAAAAATGTAATGGTCTCTCACTCAATTACATCCTATGGCAGAACACTCTGTGTTCTAAAAATTCTGCATAAAGACATTTTTCCTAACCATTCCTCTTCACTCAGTGTGAATTTATGAGTGATCATCACTGACTTCCTAACCAGAGGAAAAATTCCCTCCTTATGCTTTCCATGAAAATCCTTGATAACTTTAACCACATTTATTAAATCTACTCTTAGCCTTCCCTTAGCTGGAAATTAATCCTGAATCTCAAGTATACATCAAATAGATATTCATGTTAATTATAATTTTTGCTAACAGTGATGTTTGAAAAAAATAGTGAAATTAATGGAAATTACAACATGGAAACAGATCATTTGGCCTAAGCACTGTGAGTCGGCAATTCGCCACCACATGAGCATAGAGTTCTAATCACATTTACTCATTCATTCTCATATCTTTTCAATGTTGCTTTTCTCTTCATATATCTATCCAATCTAATCTTGCGCATCAATATAGTTTTTGACTCTGATGAATTATATAGCCTCACAACTCTGTCTTTAACTTGATAAAAACACAAATGAACAGGAAGTTTTAAATTAAATATTCTTTTTGAATTCTGCACAAACCTTGTTCTAAACAGGCTTTATAACAAATGAGTTTCTACAATTAATGTAACTTAGGATTTGAGGTCAATGTATCATTAAGAAGTCATAACACCTTAAGGACAAGTCATGGTAGGAAAATCCTCCTTGGTCTTTAAGGGAATTCAGTTCAATTACTTACAGGTAATCAGGTTTAATAATCTGGTTTGATAATTTGACTTTTGATTTTTGAAGGAAAATTCTGCCAGGAAGTGATTATATTAATGCATTCAATAAACTACATCAAGTACTCAGGTTCAGAAGTGAGATATTGCTGATACTTTTCTAGGTCAAGTTTAAATTGTATTATTTTATTTATTATAATATAACCCAGTGTATTAGTTGTTAACCTGGATTAATTACTTAGAGGCTATGGAAAGCTGGACATTTTTACCATGTAGATTCATTGCCTTGTTCTGATCACCTGTGAGTGTGAGGATTGCTGAATCAGTGTAGATAAGGGTGTGGTCATATTGTTATGAATGATAGCTTAAACTGATGTATATTAGGCCTGAGCTGCACTGACCATGGCCAAACAAACCTTTCTGCTATAAGGATTCAACAGGCAATGAAGGAAATAACACTTTCTCTATAATAATTAATTGGTATAAAAGACTTCATCAGTGTCAAATGTCAGCAGCAAATGCAACCCAGCTGTATCAGAATATGTACAACCTCATGCTGATTTGAGAGCCCTGCTACAGAGGTACGGTACTACAGATATAAAAGATGCAGTGAAAAATGATGACTTAGTTTTGCTTGAGCCATGAAATCTATTGTTACAAACAACTGTTCAAAATAATCAACCAACTTAGACCAAACTCAATTTTTCTAAATGCCTGATTTAACATCCTATTAGATATATTATTTTAATTTAAGTGTGTTGATAAATTATTCAAGGGAAAACTAAAGATGGGAGGAAATTCATAAATAGAAGGTCAGTCTCGAACTACGATGTGTCATATTAATGGGTTTCACTGGTTTGTTGATTGTTAGGTCAGTGAAAATGCCAGATAAAACAAGATCTTCACTTTTTTATTATATTAATGCATTTCTTCTACTTTGCTTATTTCCTCCCACATCATTAGTTTTTCCTATATTTCACGCTGCTTCTTAATTGATTGGATTTCTGGAGAGACAACCTGATACCAAACCTTAGCTAAAACAATTCCTAAATCCAGCACAGGGGACACATTTGCAAAGTGTTCCAGCGCATGTTGCCTCGATAGCCTGACTGAAACTATGGGTGCAATCTTTTATATGATATGTCAAATGTTTGATTTATTTTTTACATGCTTTTTTTTCTCTTTAGAGCCTATTATGCTAAATACCATTCCTCAACTAATTCATGGGCTTTGGTTTCTTAAGATAGCCCCCAGGCAGCTTGATTTCAAAGTTTCCTTCAAGTGTTAGCTTGGCCTGGTGGTGACAAAGCTAGAGTCAATAGGAATCTGGGTAAAACTCTCCACTCGTTGGAGTCATACCTAGCATAAAGGAAGATGTTTGTGGTTGTTGGAGGTCAATCATCTCAGTTCCAGGATGTCACTGCAGGAGGTCCTCAGGGTAGTGTCCAAGGCCCAACCATCTTCAGCTGCTTCATCAATGATCTTCCTTCCAACATAAGGTCAGAAGTGGGGATGTTCGCTGATGATTGCACAATGTTCAGCACCATTCGCGACTTCTCAGATACTGAAACAGTCCATGTTCAAATGCAGCAAGACCAAGACAATACCCAGGCTTGGGCTGACAGGTGGCAAGTAACATGCGCACCACATAAGTGCCAGCTAATGATCATCTCCAACAAAAGAGAATCTAACCATTGCAATGAGGATGTTAAAGGTATAAGAACATCGGAACTCAAGAATTGCTGGATGAGAAAAGGCCAATGTCCATTCATTTACTTTGTACTTCCCTAGCAGTTTCCTGATACAATGATAATGGAGCTGTTATCTAATCATAGTAATCTCTATTAATTAATTTCCAGCAGTGGTATTTTAATTAGTGTAATTTTACGGTTGGTGAAATTGCACCATCCATCTCCGTATGAATGCAAGTTCCTTTTCTCACCCCCTAGGAGGGGAGCAGCTGGCCTACACTCACTATCTCCACATCTCAGACATCAAAAACAAACCCATGCCACCCTATGATTGGTGAATTCATGGGCTATGCCGCTATTAATGACATTTATTCCTGTAACTAACTCTTTCAAAACTCTAATGCCTCATCAGTGCAAAAATTACTTGGATCAATAAAAATCAGTCAGGGATAACTTTATTAATAC
The DNA here is from genome assembly GCF_017639515.1 of Carcharodon carcharias. Taxonomy (NCBI): domain Eukaryota; kingdom Metazoa; phylum Chordata; class Chondrichthyes; order Lamniformes; family Lamnidae; genus Carcharodon; species Carcharodon carcharias. The sequence continues at coordinate 89,481,714 of NC_054483.1, forward strand.
CCAGCTAACGAAACCATGATCCAGTATCTGAACAGTATTTCCAGCAGTGGTGTTTTAGTTAACGTTACAGCTGCTGAAATTGCTGCAATTTGTTCTCTGTCTTCTTTCTATTCTTCAACCATTTGTCTCCCGTTGTCTGATAGCAGTGTTGAAATGTGATTCTACAGTAGCCGGTTAGTACCTCACCTGAGTCTGAGTGCACTTCCTTCGTACGTGAGCTTAAGCAGTTAGGGTTAGAAATTATTTAGCTGTGGAGAGCTGAATCTGATCATTTTTTTTCTCTAGCAAACACACTGGATAGCAATCAGGAGCAGGCACCCTGCCTGACATTTTACCATTCGTAATGATGGAACAGTGAAGCCAATTTTAGTGCCCCTCCAATATTGAGCAACCTAGCATGGACTAGTAACCAAATCTGCTGCCTTTCTGGTTGTTATGGCTTACTTAATATTATAGAGTGCATTTAATCTCTGGGGGCTATATCTTTAGTTTAAACAACAGCATTAATAAATAGCAATCGGATAGACTATTGCTCAACTTCATGTACTGAAGAAACCTCCCTACTATAACTGGGGATGCTGTTCATTAACAAAGTTAAAATTATACACAGATCTCTTTGGTGCTGGATAATTTAAACAAAGGAAGAAGAGGAGGCCTTCCCCCAACTGAATCAAAGAGCTGACACAGTCAAAAGTACAGTGGAGGGATATACTCAGCAGAAAAGCTATTTTACATTTGCTGTAGGAGGATTGGAAATTAATTGCACACATATAAATATATATGAATCTTTACAAACTGAAGCAACTTGTCATACTATAAAACATATTGCAATACAAAGCAGAAAATACATACATTTCAATTTACAGTGAGTTCTGATCTTGACTGTAAATCAGGGGAAGGCCACTCCCAATTGCATTCATGTGTCGTTAACAAGCTAGTGATGGAGTGCCTTTGTGAGAGGCTCAATGATAGATTGCCAGCCAGCCCAGACAGACCTGATTAGGAAGTAAAAAACATATACCTTTATAATTAAAGGTCCTGTATCTGTGGAGTGTCACACACATCGCACTTTAAAATATATGTTGGTCATTACACCTCAAAAGTCAATGTCGGTTTAAATAATCCCAATATGATATATTAACAATGGTGATTTACTCAAGTATGAGCACTTGAAATATGCATGAGTATGGACCTAGTGATGGAAAATGGGATTAGGCAGGATTTCTGTTCTTCGACTGGCATAGACACATTGGGCCGAATGGCCTCCTTCTGCATTGTAAATTTTCTGATTCTACATTTAGGTCAGACTATCACCAATTAGAAACCAGCAGCCTCTAACATCAATCTTAAAGCTCATTTTGTTTACAATTTTTTTTTAAACTAATGACAATCCAGCAATTATCCCTAAACTAACCAATCAAGTTGCTCAATACTTGCACATCTTTTTAGTGGCCATTTTGCCTGTGCTAAAACAATGAACATACTATTTATAAAATCGTAAACAATTTAACGAATAATTGAAATATGGCTAAAATTACCCATGGACTGTTATCAACCTCTTGCACAATTTTCCTTCCCAAAGCCCTCACCGTTTCTATGAGCTTGGGTTAGTTTGCTTCATGAAGCGTGAGTTGCTCATGTAAACCTTGCATCCCCAGCTTTCCTCAGGGCTTCAGGTATACACAATGTGTTTACCCTCAATGCCTCTTTTGGAACCTCTGTGCAATAATTCCCCATCAATGTTGCTTTGCAAATGTGCATCTCAGCATGTGCCCAACTCAGAGTCCACATTTTCTGTCACCTTCAAACTTTATTTCCCCTCACAGGATGAGACTGTATTGGACTCTCACTGTGCTGCTGGCTTCTGGACCTGGATTCTGTTGAAACAAATAACAAAGAGCTGAGTTCCTGTTGTATGCACAATTACCTAGAATGTATCAGCAGCATTTATGGTCCATCGTGAGTTACCCTGAGGTGCTGGTTGACCTTCTCCTCAAATTGCTACAGTTCTGATGGTAATGGTGTTTCCATGATGGTAGCTTCACAGCAATTATTTACAACAGGATGATTTGCTAAACCATTTCAGAAAGAATTAAGAGTCAACTACTTAATGTGTGACTGCGGTCATATGGAGGCCAAAACACATTAGGGGTGGCAGGCACCTTTCCCTGAGGCACATTCATAAAACTATTGGGACTTTACTACAATACACAGACTTTCCTGATTATTTTATGTTGCTAGCTACAAGTTACCATATTTATTGAAAACAGATGGACGTGCCGATGCAAAAATATACTTCCAGGGATCCGAGACAAAAGCACCAAATACGCTGTTTGCAGAGTTATGCAAACAATCCCTACCCGACTAGTGATATTAAGCTCAGGCCTTCCTCCCCCCTTCAATGCTGGCTGATACCAAGCAGAGGAAATTTCAGCAAAAAATGGCAGATTTAGGTCAGGTGAGAGGTTTAGTGCTGTAAAAGTCAAACCCAAACCCACCTGCAACTCGCCCACTTCCATGTTTAACTGAGGCAGTAAGTTGGGAGGGCAACCAGTCACTCTCACGAGGCAGGTTGGCACCTTTAAAATGATAACAGGTTACTTATCCTTTTATCTCACTTTTGGAATTTAACTATTAATGGCTGGCTATCCTGGTCTCTGCCCCCTCCCCAAGGCTTCCAGTTCTCCTTTGACCTACCCCTCTAGACCACAGGATCAGCAGAACCCCATCCCCCGATCAGATCACTCCCCTCCCCCGTTCAGCCCTCTCTTCCCCCAATCTGATCGATTCTTTTCCCCCCACCCCTTTGACTGAGCTCCCTCCCTCCCCCAGGATCAATCCTGTCCCCCTCCCTACCCAATCAAATCCAACCTCTCTCTCCAACCCGAAGACTTTGCCCCCCCTACTCTGGATGTGGAGATACTTTGTCTTACTGCCTCCATTAACCTGATCCCCATCTCCCTAGATGCTTAACCTTTCAATCAGGCTGGTTTCCAGCTGGGGAACCCATTGGTGATATCAAGCACCTGCTGTACATGCCACAGCTTGCACGGGATTCCTGACCTCTGCATTCCCCTAGACACCAATCCAACAAATCCCCCAACCCCACACCAACCTTGCTCTTGGCAAGTCAGGGAAGTTAAAATCCAGGCCCAAGAATTCACCAGTAAACTAAACTATATTCCACTCTTCCTCCTAGTGTTGCCAAACCTCAAGTTCCCCTTCCACAGTCTCCCAAGTTCCTGGTGTCCATTCCAGAGTGATACCAGAACCAAAATATCTTGCTATATAATGATAAATACTCAGCACATTTTGATGTCAGCATTAAAGCTGGAATCAGACAGGTTTGGAGCATGGCAAATAGCATTTGTTCAAAGCACTGGCCTTTGGGTGACAGTGGAGAAAGTGTGGCATGATGTTCATGGTAGCTTCATCCAAGTCTGTAAGTGAACCATAAAAGTGAGGGGGAGAAAAATAAATCTTTTATAATCCTGTAAATTACTGAGAGAAGATCTGAGGAAGAGTGAAGTGAAGAACAAACAAATAAAAGAACTTGCATCTTTACAGTAAATAACTAGTGGAAAAAGGTTTGGTGGGTGAAGAAACAAAGTTTCTTTGTTGTATTCATTCATGGAATGTGGGCATCGCTGGCTGGGCCAGCATTTATTGCTTACCCCTTATTGCCCTTGAGAAGGTGGTGAGCTGCCTTCTTGAACCGCTGCAGCCCATGTTGTGTAGATACACCCACAGTGCTGTTAGGAAGGAAGTTCCAAGATTTTGACCCAGTGACAGTGAAGCAACGACAGTATAGTTCCAAGTCAGGATGTTGTGTGGCTTAGAGGGGAATTTGCAACTGGTGATGTTCCCATACATCTGCTAACCTTGTCCTTCTAGGTGGTAGAGGTCAGGGTTTAGGCGGTATTGTCGAAGGAGCCTTGGTGAGGTGCTGCAGTGTATCTTGTGGATAGTACACACTATGGCTGCTGTGCATCGGTGGTGGACAGAGCAAATGTTTAAGGTGGTGGATGGGTGCCAATCAAACAGGCTGCTTTGGTGTCAAGCTTCTTGAGTGTTGTTGGAGCTGCATTCATCCAGGCAAGTGGGGAGTATTCCATCACACTCCTGACTTGTGCCTTGTAGATTGTGGACAGGCTTTGGGGAGTCAGGAGGTAAGTTACTCTCTGCAGAATTCCCAGCCTATGTTCTTGTAGCCATAGTATTTATATAGCTGTTCCAGTTCAGTTTCTGGTCAATGGTAACCAATGAAGACTTTTCCATATTTACAATGCTAATCTTTCACTTGACAGATTGACAATTGTCAGAAATAACAACCTGACAACCATATTATTTAATGGCTGGTTACATTTTTCAATCACAGCACTGTCATCACTCACCTTACTGAACACAAATAGAGCTAAGGCTATAGCATTTATTGATGAAATGTAAAGGAGGCAACACCATTTTTACTCAGTTTTTATAGTGTTCACACCTACAGTCCATGATTCATTCCTCCACTCTGCAGGTGTGATTTCAGCAAACTTCCAAATCACAGCCACCTACATGAAAATTACAGAAGTTCTAAAATGCCCACTTCTACAATGGCACCATTAGCTTCTAAATAGGAGCATGTCGGGTTCAAAACCTGCCCCCTTTCCCACAATGCTGAATACATCCAGAGCCGGAAACAGAGGTAGGACTTACACTTTCACCACTCAGCAATAATTTTTTTCCTGATCCCAACTCAGTTGCAGGACCCAAAAATCCCAGCCTGTATCTTTGAGGCTTTGTAGTTAGCAGTTTGCACAAAGTTTATAATATTTGCATTGTATTGCGACAATGCCTACAAACCAAGTGACTAAGCTACAAAAATATTTCATTGGCTGTAAAGCATTTTGGGATATCTTGAGATCTTGAATGGCACTTTATAAATATAAATTTGGTCTTTCTTGCATTATTGAACCATTTTCACATTCAGGAGTTAGTAAGACCATCGTTAACATCAGAAATTACATTCTGGCCACCAGAGTACACTTGAGCAAGGTCACTAGAGATCTATTCATTTTTGAAATAAACATAATGAACCCAAAATTGCCAGGTCAAAATCTCAGTTAGTTATGTCCGCTGGTGCTGACTCCACCAGAGTTTGCATGGACAGTGCACCCCATATGTGCTCTTTGCTGAGCACTCTATATTCACTCAGCACAGAAACACCATGGCCTGAATGAGCCTCTAGAGCAGTCTCTGATACCTGATCGCCATTTTATTTGTTAAAGATGCAGGGAAGTTCCACCCCTTTCAAAGTACTAGGAGACACCTCGAAATGGCAGAGACCTGGTAAAACTGGTCTCAACCATTTCCCTGAAGGTTGTGCAATCCCCTGCTGGAGTTAAGGCAGGATACCAGCCAAACACTGAGCTACCTTCGGGCCAAAGGATTTGTCCATTAAATACGGAGTATAGAAACATACACATTCAAATGCCACTAATTTTACATTTCTGAAAAAAGAGACATGTCTAAACTTAGACAAGATTAGACATGTCTCTTTTTTCAGCAATACTCAAGTTCTGTACTACCAATTTTACATTTAATGCTCTTTCAGGCTGCACCTTTGACTGCCCGTCTGTCACCTTTGCACTAGTGTGAAGTAGTTTCAGGTACACTTAACTCAGATATCGGATCCCAATAATTCCAATCTGCTACAGTCTTTGGAACCAGTAGCTGCAGTAAAACTTCAGCCTTAATGATGTTCCCATCCATTGTATAGATGTAGAATTAATGATGTGTGAGATTGATATCTCTGCTGATCAAGTATTTCAAACAACAAAGTATCACCCAAAAATAGACAGTGTATACAATTAAACCAATCACATCATATTCTCTGACAGAATTGTTAAGACAATCATACCTTAATAGACTATTATATGTTGCAAGGCAAGTAATATCATAAGGTCAGACTGAGGTCATGCTTGGTTGCTAAGCAAAACTGACCATAAAAAAGATCCCTCTGAAATAGGTCTGGCAGCATCTGCGGAGAGGTGCACAGTTAACGTTTCGACTCTGAATGACCCTTTAACAGAACTAAGTAAAAATAGAAGAGAGGTGAAATATAAGCTGGTTTAAGGGGGTGGGGGGGTGGGACAAGTAGAACTGGATAGAGGGCCAGTGATAGATGGAGATAACCAAAAGATGTCACAGACAAAAGGACAAAGAAGTGTTGAAGGTGGTGATATTATCTAAGGAATGTGCTAATTAAGGGGAGAAAGCAGGACAAGCAAGGTACAGATAGCCCTAGTGGGGTTGGGGTGGGGTGAAGGAATCGAAAAAGGCTAAAAGGTAGAGATAAAGCAATGGATGGAAATACATTTAAAAATAATGGAAATAGATGGTAAAAGAAAAATCTATATAAATTATTGGAAAAAAGGGGGGGGGGCAGTGTCGCAAAAGGGGTGGGGATGGAGGAAAGAGTTCAAGACCTAAAATTGTTGAACTCAATATTCAGTCCGGAAGGCTGTAAAGTGCCTAGTTGGAAGATGAGGTGCTGTTCCTCCAGTTTGCATTGAGCTTCACTGGAACAATGCAGCAGGCCAAGGACGGACATGTGGGCATGAGAGCAGGGTGGAGTGTTGAAATGGCAAGCGACAGGGAGGTCTGGGTAATGCTTGCAGACAGACCGACGGTGTTCTGCAAAGCGGTCACCCAGTCTGCGTTTGGTCTCTCCAATGTAGAGGAAACCACATTGGAAGCAATGAATGCAGTAGATTAAATTGAGGGAAGTGCAAGTGAAATGCTGCTTCACTTGAAAGGAGTGTTTGGGCCCTTGGACGGTGAGGAGAGGGGAAGTAAAGGGGCAGGTGTTGCACCTTCTGCGGTTGCATGGGAAGGTGCCGTGGGAGGGGGTTGAGGTGTAGGCGGTGATGGATGAATGGACCAGGGTGTCCCAGAAGGAACGATCCCTACGGAATGCCACCGGGGGGGTGAAGGGAAGATGTGTTTGGTGGTGGCATCATGCTGGAGTTGGCCGAAATGGCGGAGGATGATCCTTTGAATGTGGAGGCTAGTGGGGTGATAAGTGAGGACAGAGAGGTCAAGGAAAGGAATGGAAGTGTCAGAGATGGACCATGTGAAAATGATGGAGGGGTGGAAATTGGAAGCAAAATTAATAAGTTTTTCCAGGTCCAGATGAGAGCATGAAGCAGCACCGAAGTAATCATCGATGAATCGGAGAAAGAGTTGTGGGAGGGAGCTGGAGTAGGACTGGAACAAGGAATGTTTGCTTCCAATTTCCACCCCTCCATCATTTTCACATGGTCCATCTCTGACACTTCCCTTCCCTTCCTTGACCTCTCTGTCTCAATTTCTGGTGATAGACCGTCCACCAATATCTACCGACTCCCACAGCTACCTTGACTACAGCTCTTCACACCCCACTTCCTGTAAGGACTCCATCCTATTCTCTCAGTTCCTTCGTCTCCATTGCATCTGAACTGATGATGCCACTTTCAAAAACAGTTCCTCTGCCATGTCTTCCTTCTTCCTTAACCGAGGTTTTCCACCCACAGTGGTTGACAGGGCCCTTAACCGTGTCCGGCCCATCTCCCGCGCATCCCCCTCACACCTTCCTTTCCCTCCCAGAAACATGATAGGGTCCCCCTTGTCCTCACTTATCACCCCACCAGCCTCCACATTCAAAGAATCATCCTCCGCCATTTCCGCCAACTCCAGCATGATGCCACCACCAAACACATCTTCCCTTCAACCCCCCCCCCGGCGGCATTCCGCAGGGATCATTCCCTCCGGGACACCCTGGTTCACTCCTCCATCACCCCCTACACCTCAACCCCCTTCCATGGCACCTTCCAGTGCAACCGCAGAAGGTGCAACACCTGTCCCTTTACTTCCCCTCTCCTCACCGTCCGAGGGCCCAAACATTCCTTTCAAGTGAAGCAGCATTTCACTTGCACTTCCCTCAATTTAGTCTACTGCATTCGTTTCTTCCAATGTGGTTTCCTCGACATTGGAGAGACCAAACGCAGACTGGGTGACCGCTTTGTGGAACACCTTCAGTCTGTCCGCAAACATTACCTGTCGCTTGCCATTTCAACATTCCACCCTGCTCTCATGCCCACATGTTCATCCTTAGCCTGCTGCATTGTTCCAGTGAAGCTCAAAGCAAACTGGAGGAACAGCACCTCATCTTCTGACTAGGCACTTTACAGCCTTCCGGACTGAATATTGAGTTCAACAATTTTAGATCATGAACTCTCTCCTCCATCCCCACTCCCTTTCCGATCACCCATTTTTTTTTCTCCAATAATTTATATAGATTTTTCTTTTCCCACCTATTTCCATTATTTTTAAATGTATTTCCATCCATTGTTTTATCTCTACCTTTTAGCCTTTTTCGATTCCTTCACCCCACCCCCCACTAGGGCTATCTGTACCTTGCTTGTCCTGCTTTCTCCCCTTAATTAGCACATTCCTTAGATATTATCACCACCTTCAACACTTCTTTGTCCTTTTGTCTGTGACATCTTTTGGTTATCTCCGCCTATCACTGGCTCTCTATCTGGCTGTACTTGTCCCACCGCCCAGTGCCCCCCCCCCCCGCCGCCTTAAAACAGCTTATATTTCACCTCTCTTCTATTTTTACTTAGTTCTGTTGAAGGGTCATTCGGACTCGAAACGTTAACTCTGTTCCTCCCCACAGATGCTGCCAGACCTGCTGAGTTTTTCCAGGTATTATTGGTTTTTGTTTTGGATTTCCAGCATCCGCAGTTTTTTGCTTTTATCACTCTGAAATAGGCAGGCCGAGCTCCAGAAGTGAATTTCAGGGAATGCAAAGCCAAAGTGGGCATAACAATACCTGACATATTGCGTCGTCTAAAGCTTTGAGAGTTCCAGTGATTCATTAAAACGTGTTTTGCAATAAAGTTGTTGAATTGTGGATTTTTTTCTAATGTACAGAAAATACTTGGTCACCTGGGAGTGAAGCAGACAGTAACCGAATTGATGGTTTGTGTGATGCCATAAACCATGAGAGTAAAGCTCAAGATTTGATTACAACCCGAGGTCCTTACTGGCTGCTATTATTTATAACCTAGATCAATTTTATACAAGACTTTTATTAAATTCTTGCCTTGGCGTTTTCTGTAGGTGCAGACACCAGCTGTGTCCTCAATATATAGTGAGGCTCACACAAGAACTCTGGCAATTATTGTGCAATTACTGAGAAATAATCTGGCATTATTCACGGAGGCGGGGTAATCTGCACAATTGTATGTTAGAAAGCTATCAAAGTAATTTTTGCACACAGAATGGAGAATCAGGCTCAGAGGTTAGCACACCCAATTTGTTGTGCTCCAGATTTTCATCAATCAGTATGAAATTGTCAAGCAAAGCTTTCTAGACATATTTGTTCTTGCAATTATGCTATGCAAATATTAGTATAATAAACACTTGACAATTTCCTCAACAAGTCCTAAAGTAATTGGACAATCCAATTTTAAACAGGTTAACACTTTAGTTCAAATAGCCAACAAAAGATTAGCTTGAAAATGTAATAGGTATTATTCTACCAATATCTATAAGAGACTAGTTTAGAAGACATTGCGTTCTTGCATCAAAACAGTTTTGCCTTTTTGCTAAAGCTGTGGGTATTTTATCAGGCAAATTTCACAAGAGTTCAAAATGAATATTCAATGAGTACTGATAGCATTGTCTGAACTTGTATCGTCTGATGATGTGGAGGAAGTTCTGAGGAACAAGGGGACCTTGGCGGTGTGTCCATAGATCTCTGAAGGCGAAGGGGCATGTTAGTGGGATGGTGAAACAGGCCTTTATCAATCGAGGCATAGATTATAAAAGTAGGGAGGTCATGTTGGAGTTGTATAGAACCTTGGTGAGGACACAGCTCGAGTACTGTGTGCAGTTCTGGTCACCACATTATAGGAAGGATGTGATTGCACTGGAGTGGGTGTAGAGGAGATTCACCAGGATGTTGCCTGGGATGAAACATTTAGGTTAAGGAGAGAGGTTGGATAGTTTTGGGTTGTTTTCGTTGGAGCAGAGAAGACTTAGGGGTGACCTGATTGAGGTGTACAAGATTATGAGGGGTATGGACAGGGTGAATGGGGAGCAGCTGTTCCCCTTAATTGAAGGGTCAGTCACAAGGGGACATAAGTTCAAGGTGAGGGGCAGGAGGTTTAGGGGGGATGTGAGGAAAAACTTTTTTACCCAGAGGGTGGTGACGGTCTGGAATGCGCTGCCTGGGAGGGTGGTGGAGGCAGGTTGCCTCACATCCTTTAAAAAGTACCTGGATGAGCACTTGGCACGTCACAACATTCAAGGCTATGGGCTAAGTGCTGGTAAATGGGATTAGGTAAGTAGGTCAGGTGTTTCTCACGTGTCGGTGCAGACTCGATGGGCCGAAGGGCCTCTTCTGCACTGTGGTTCTGTGTGAATACGTGACCCAATATTAAAGAACACTACAAGAGAAGAAAAAGATCTAAATCAGTGAAATGCATTGTCATCACAAAGCTGTCAGATGGAAATGATATTTTTTATGACACAATGACACATTCACTGATTTTTTTTTTGCCAATATTTTTCTACATGGTAAATAAAGTAAAACAGTTTCACAAAACAGCTTTTCACAACATAGGAAGGAATTTTCCCAGAATTGCGAATTGCACTAAGGTAAAATGGAGTCCTATCCGCCGACGAAAATGGCGAGTTTTCACACCATATCGTCCTGAACCTGCCTCGCTATTTACTCACTCCCTCGAAACATGCCGTTTCCATTACGAGTGGGCTCTTATTCATCTGCCCACAATCATCCCATTGTTGCATCACGCCGGCCGCCATTTTTAAAAGGCAGCCGCCAGCAAAGCGCTCATTGCTACCAGCTCACCACCACTGTCCGGGAAACATGGCTAGCAAATAAAAAAAGACTGCAGCCCCCCGCATAATGATGGGTCACTCGAGCAACAGCTGGATGCTGTGGAGGCCTGCCGGGATGTGCCCTACCTCCAGGATGGGCAGCAGAGTCACCAAACCAGCTTGGGAGGTGGTGGTCAGTGCAAACGCCCCGCAGAGGAATACAGCCACCCAGTGCCGCAAAAGGATGAATGATCTCCTCCATTCCACAAGGGTAAGTCATTCTTTTCATCACTCTCAACTCACACACTCACAAACCCAGCAGAAATTCACAGGGCCCTCACACTGCCAGTGCAAGGGACAGCAGCATTCATTCTTTCACACACACCGTCATTGTCCTCATCCCATCCATGGGACCACTCATCATCCACACAGGCCAGGCATATTTACCAACTGGCCCAGCAGGCAGCCTGATACACTCTTCCCATCTCTATCCATGCAGGAAAAACTGGCACACAACAGAAGGGAAAGGTCACAAACAGGTGGGGGGATGCCGGAGATCAGAGTCATGACAGAATTTGAAAACAGAGCCATCCAGTTGGCTGGCGATGACTGGGACCAGTCCTTTGCTGACGGTGAGGTTGGCGCTGCTCTACCAAGTGAGGATCCAGCAGTGCAACATCCATCAGACAACCATGCTGTGAGTGATGTGTACTGTTTCACAGGTGACTGCCATGCCCTAATTATCTCCCCTTGCTTTCACAGGTACATCTACCAAACAGCCGACAGAGTCCATGACCCAGGGCCTCCAATCAAGCCCCAAAGAAAGCTCTGAAGAGGAATCTGAAGGCACCCTCCTCGAAGACCCATCATAGCGCTCACCCACACCCTCCACCAGCACTGAGACACACAACCCAATGGGACCTAGCTTTAGAATAATCTTGGGATCACAATCTGGTGATCACATTGCACTTTCTGATCCACAGCAGGCAGAGGCAGGATTTCCCTGGTCCCCGGCACTTGTGGGACTTCTGGAGGCCAGAACATTGCTGAGTCTGAGTCAGATGACGAGCCTCTGGACTTAGATATGTCACAGTAGCTGGAACTGCAAAGACAAGCTCGGGAATATCAGGAAAGGATGGCCGCTGCACTCCTCAGATTGAAGGTACGATAGAAGAGTTCATCCACCTTCAGGCTGAGATGGTAACGCCGGCATTGCAACACACCGAGGTCAACACTGGCAGGATGGCGGCCGCCATGGAGACCTTGGTCCAGGATTTCAGCTCCTGCACTGCTGTGCGGGCTTAACTCCATTGCTTGAGGCCATAGTTGGCCTCCAATGGTATGTACATGAGAGGAGTGCTGGGCAGCTACCCCTTCCGCTCACAGGGTCAGCCAGGGACTCTCGGGCACCCATAGGGAGGAGGATCAGCAGGTGCACACTCTGGGTCATCCACCCAGGTGACTCTGGGAATGTTCGGCCCATCTGAATCACCTCTTCCTGTGACCTCCACAGCTTCAGCTTCACAGGCCAAGGAGGGTGCCATTGCCACAGAGCAGAACCCGGAAAGCAGGCTGGGGCCCTCCAAGTCTCAGCCCTCCAGAGGTCACCTACTAATGTCATCACAGACAGGGTGTCACAGTCAGCAGGCTGCCTCAACCTCTGCTTTGGGTGTCTGGGGAGCACCAAGATGTTGTGGCGGGGTTAGGAAAGAAGTTGCACAGTCTAGCCATGGGTGTTGTTCACTTGTACATACTGTTCACTGTTGTCAATAAATTCTAAGAATGTCTCCCTGCCTGTGGCTCTTTGTTCTGATGAGCAGTGTTCTTGTCACTCGGTGTGAAACCTTTCTGCACAAGATAAAAGGCAGGTGTCTCTGTCCAGGGCCTCTTCCCAGTGCTCTCTGCAGCCTTCAGATCACAGCGATGGTCTAGCCTCACACTCCCCGGGAACATTACTGATGCCTGCACCTTAGCGGTACTGGTCATTGCTGCCAGAATGTAGCAGGCAGGCGCCACAGAGTTCTCTCATTTCTGTCAGTGTGCTCTCAGCATCTTTAAGGTGGGGCTGGCCCCCATCACACCAGTATCTGTGACCATTGATGCTGTGCACCAGCTCCTGAAGGGCTGAGGTTCTGAAGACGGACACAGCATCAGATGCGTCTAAAGTTTTATGGCTGTGTCTCTGAGTTGGCCCTGATCAGGGAGTGCAAGCGAGCTGCCCTCAGCCAGACAGGAGTCAGACATTCTCAAAGGCCATGTGAAGATCTATGGAGTGACCTCACTGCATGTTGTCATCAGCCTCCTGTGATCGAGCAACTATTAGGGCCTCCACTTCATTTCCATGACAAGAGAATTCTTACAGAGTATATTGGCACTGCCTTAAGTCAGACTGGAGTCAAACTTTCAAAACTGCGATGTGAGGTTCTACGGGGACACCTCACTACATGTCGTCATCATCCTCCACAAATCTGGCAGAAATGAAGGCCTCCTGAGTGCGCCTGCTTCATCTAGCCAGTGCAAGAGCCTTACCCCCGTCATTGTCACCACTGAGGACCCAGTCACCCTCATCCCCGTCAGCGTTCTCCTCATCGGAGGGGATGTGCAGCTCCTCCATCTCCTGCTCAGCCAGCTCCTCTCCCCATTGCAGCACCAGGTTGTAAAGGGCACAGCAGACGACGACAATGCTTGACACCCTCTGTAGACTATATTGCAGGGCTCCTCCAGGCCGGCCCAGGCACCGGAACTGCATCTTCAGCATTCCGATTGTTTGCTCCACCAAGTTGCGAGCTGCTGCATGAGCCTCATTATAGCGCCGCTCTGCTGCAGTCTGAGGCCACACATGGGTGTCATCAGCCACAGACTCTGCAGGTAGCCCTTGTTCCCAAGGAGGCAACCCTGTAGCCTCTGTGGACCCTGGAAGACTGCAGGGATCTGTGAGCAACCCAGGATGTAGGCGTCGTGCGCACTTCCTGGAGATGGTGTGCACACCTGCAGGATGGGTTTCTGGTGGTCGCATACCAGCTGCACATTCAGTGAGTGGAAGCCCTTGCAATTGATGAAGTCCACTGAGTGTAGCAACGGAGGCCTGAGCACCACATGAGTGCAGTCAATCTCACCCTGCACCTGTGGGAATCCTGAGATGAGGTTGAATCCAATGGTCCTTGCATCCTGGCTGTCCTGGTGCTGGGCAAAATGCATAAAGTTGTGTGCCATGGAGAAGATGGCATCCGTGACCTCATGGATACATTTGTGGGTGGCAGATTGTGAAATCCCACAGAGGTCACCTGTGGAGGCCTGAAAGGAGCCACTGGCATAGAAATTAAGCACAGTGGTCACTTTCACAGCCACTGGCATTGGATGCCCTCCATGTCCCCTTGGCACCAAGTCCTGCAGTAAGTGGCAGATGTGAGCCACCAGGAGCCAGACATGCACAGTCATCGGCGACGCTGGTTCTCAGTCATCTGCAAGAATGGCAGGCGGCATCTATAGACCCTGGGTGTCGCTAGGCGCCGACCAGCCACGGCTCACTGTCGCTCCTGGGCAGCATGTGTGGGAACCCCTGCTGCCCCTTCTTCATGAGGTTGCTGCTCCTGCCTTTGTGCAGCCAGGAGCATCAGTCGCTCTCTCCTCAGTCTCCTACTATCTCTGTAGGTCATCGGGCACACAGCTAGGTCACCAGGATCCATGATCCTGACATGGTCCACCTGCAGCATGAAAGAGAGAGAGAGACGTTATCATGGCTGTACTTAGCACCTTTCCTGGCCCCGTGTAGTGTACTTTAATGCTTCCCGGAGAGTGCAGGTCACCCCTTGGATGGCCAGAGATGAGTGCGCTGCATGGCTGCGCTGTCAACCTACAACATGGGGGACACTGGCCCAAACCAGGATGTTGAGATTGCAATGGGCTGTGAGCGCCTCCAACAGGAGGCGGGGAGATTGTACAATGTGTGCAGGCCAACTGCTCCATGGTCCAATAAAGTGGTAGTAGACTCGAAGTTTGTGCCAGGGGGTGGTGGGGGAATGATGGGGGGGACTGGCGGTGGGCCAAGGTCTGGAGCGCTTAGTGGCCCTTTGGTGCCACCGCATTGCTTGCATGGGCGGGCAGGCTAGGAGCCCGACCCCAATCATATCACTGTGGCTGCATCAGATCCGTCTCAGCTGCAGAGGCATGATCAGTGCCTACAGGTGACCCTAATGCATGGCCATTTCCCTCCCTTACCTTGACCTTGCCCTCGATTGCCTGTGCGTGGGATGCTGCGCCGGGGCAGTACTTGACCACCACACCCCCAACCACCATCGACAATGGTTGCCTTCGAGGCTGGCCAGCACTTGCCCCTGGAGAACCCCACTCCTTCAGCAGTCGCCTCCCAATCCAGGCATCAGTTGTGCCTGCCCCCCAGTGCCCCTGAATCCTGTAAACAATGGGTGAGCTGTGGAGAACGCTGCTGCTCACTCACCTCAGTTTCCCAATGTGAAGGCCACCAGGTGCCCATCGCCTGCGTGCTGTTGTGAAACACGTCGGCGTGCTTTCCCACCTACATGGACGGACGATATGGTGGGGTTCCAAGAGCCTGGTGGGATGGCCTTTTAATTATATGCTGATGTATTACAATTAGCTTCCCGCCGATTGATGGCAGGAAATGTGACCCGCCATCGACGAGCTGAGCGGACAATCGCAAGCTGCATTCAAGCCGTCGTGAATATTTTCCACGCACACCAGCTATCACGCCCACCACCAGCGGGCTAGGAAAATTTCGCACATAGTATCTCCTTAAATCTTTACTTCATTCATTATGGTAATTACATTTGCCTAAGATTAGCACAACATATTATTTTATTCATGAGGATTAGATCATTCAGCAAACCCCATCTGTGTGGATGAGATGTTTGTTATCAACGTCCAGTAAAGACACAGATATGCAAACACAAGCAGACAGCTGAATAGGTGTTCAAATACAGAGCTATTCAAGAGTTATTAATAAAACATGATTTTAGTTCAGTCATAAAATATGGCAGTCTGAGACACAATAGGCTGAATTTTCCAACGGGCCTTAGGATTCCAACATCTGGCCCATTTGGGGGCTGTGAGCCCAAGAATGTTGTCTGTACCTCCACCAGTGCAGTCTTCCTGGCGGCAATCTCCTCATTGGCTGCCTTTGTGCAGACCATCCTAATAAAGATGTCGTGTGGGATCCTGAAGCTGGAGACCCAATCAGATGGCCCATGGCGGTGTCAAACTGGCAGCCCACCAGAAGAGATGAGTGCCGATGAGACATACAGGCAAGCAAGAATGCATCTCAACCTGGAGACACCCTTTGTTGCTGGATTGAAGTCACCAAATAAAGAGGCCCAAAGTCTATAGACTCATCAGGGTGGAGGGTAAACCCCTCCACAGGAGCGTGATGGACATGGTTACAGCCTTTCAACCCCACGGGCCCATCATTAGAGTAGGGAGCCCCTGGCTGTGATGGCTTATCGGCCTGTCACTGGGAAGCCACCTCCATTAAGCTGGTGGCCTATGTATTCAGCGGAGTGCCGCTCCAACAGCAGGGAAATGGTGCAAAATGGCCCCTAAATGGCCTTAGTTACCCCACTCGACTGCCTGCCTATGTGGAGTGGATAGCCAACCAGATCCCAGCCAGTCCCTGGGGAAAGTTCCACAAGAGGTGGGAATACATCAGGGAGCCATCCAAAAGACAGTTCCCCTATTTTCCTGCCCCTCCCAGTACTTCCAACCGCTGTCTCCAGCCCATTGTCTTGCCCTTTAGAGTTCTACAATTGTACATCAGTGTTGTAAATAACAAAAAAGCTTGCACATGAGATAAAACATTGAATGTAATGTTATAAATGTTATCGAAATGCAGCTAGAACCTAAAAGGTGTAATGGACTGAGCAATTATTCCAAGATTTGTTTCTGTGCTCTTCAAAGTATTTGTGTTTCAAGTAGGCCCAATGCTAACATCACAAATCATTGATAACATCCAGGAAAGGGAAGATAAAAGCCCCAAAATACCTCATTTTAATAAAACACAAGAGAAGTATTTTAAAAAGACAACAAACAAATGATTTTAACCAATTGATTGAGATGAGGAAGTTAAAGGCTGACTACCCAACATGTGGTCTTATGGAAAATGGTGCCATGATTGTTTTCAGTTATTCTAATTTGGGAACAAAAAACAAAATGTCCACATTTCTGTTTTTTAACTGGAAGCATTTTACAACAGAAGAAAAGCTTAGTAGGTCCATTGAACATCTAACCTGGATAGTTAAATCACTTTTTAAGCTCTGCATACACAAAGTAAAGCTTCATTGCTTAATAATATTTATCTATTTTACATTGTTCTAATTTTGATTAAATAGTTTTCCACCATCTTCTGTATCTTGTGATAACACTAAACATCTCCTATCCCGATATGCCATCTCATGGCTGTTTTCACCTTATAATATATTTGTGCCTTTTATTTCTTTTAACCATTAGTAAAGAAATAAAAGGCACAAATATATTATAAGGTGAAAACAACCATAATATGGCATATTAAGACAGGAGATGTTTGGTGTTATCATATTGTGTAGACGAGAATGGATGAAAAGAAAATTAACCATTCAATTTCAAGTGATAGTTACATGAACTGTATTAAAATGAACTAAAGGTCATTGAGGTCATTTTGGGAAAAACGTAAAATGATCCACTTATGATGGTGGTGTTAAATTCCCCCAGCCATATGGTGTCAGAACCTGCTGTAACCCACAAGAGGGTTTGTTGAGTGGACAGATGGACCCTGATAGACAGCCCCTCTAAAGCCCATCTGCTGAATCTAGATTGGGATTGCACTGACAATGCCTGAATGCATTGGTCATTAACCCCATTCTAACATTGTGGCAAAGCAATGAGTAATGGGAAATCTAATCTCTTGGAAACAAATCAGTTTATCAATCCACTATCATTGGTCTTCCAGAGGCAGTCGAAGCACCATGTGTCCAGTGCACCATGCGAAGCCCTGGTAGGGATAGGGGAAGAAGCGTAATTGATAGGTACCCAACTATCTTTTTGATTGTGTGGAAAATACCAATTATATTTTTGGATAAGAAAATAATTTAATATTCAGACCATCAATTGGAAAAACTAAAAATACTCTTACCTGTTTACTTAGTAGTATCTGTTGGTTTTCATGAGGCTATAAAGAGTATCCTATTGATTACCCCGTTTGATAGATTATACCTATTAGGAAATGAGCAAGTTGTGTCTCTTTCCTCTTGAAAAGAGAAGGCTAATAGATGTCTTTAAAATGATCAAACATTCCGATAGAAAAGATGCAGAGGACTCAATTTTCCTGGCCCTGTCAGTATGGGGTTTAAGATTCGAAGGCGGGGATAGAGGGAGGGGTGAGGAAAATAGGAGAAATCATGTCGGAACAGTTTCCCGACACATTCTCACTTCCGGGGACTTTCCCAGCAGCGGGATGGGGGAATCGGGGTCAACTGCCCAGTCCACGGAGGTTGGCAGCCAATTAGTGCAATTGTATCCCCACCTGCGGCCATTTTGTAACAGTGTCAGTGTTTTCCCAGCATCGGAGTGGCTCCCCCAACATGTACAGAGGCAACCAGCTCATTTGACACAGCTTCCCAAAGGCAGGCTGGGTGGATATTGGAACCAGTGGCCCCATGCCCCAGCGACAGAGCTTTGAGGATTAAAGACCTCAACCTCATCCATCACCAGTCCTACTGAGGGCTTGTCTCTCCACCGCAATGATCCTACCTCCTTCAGGCCTCTTTATTTGTTGACTTCTCTTCAAACAGCTGATGGCGCCTCTATGTTGTGGCACTCTCACACTCGTTTGCCTGCCTTTGCTTGTGGGGCTGCCAGCCCCGACATCACTGTGAGCCCTCTAAGTGGGCCTCTGCTTCCACGGTCCACCCATTTTCCTTAACTGGATGGGGCTCCCAGAAATGGTTTCTTAGTTGACCATGTCCGATAAGATCGTGACCAATATCCCTCCCAGCCACTTGTGGATTCCTGACCTGGAACTGAACTACATGCAATATTGCACTAACTCTAATTGAAATGAGTTCTTATCGAGCGTGTACAAACTCTTGGGACGCAATTTTAGGGCCCCGTTGTGGTGGGGCGGGGCCATAAAATGCAGCAAGCCGTTCAAAAGTCATAGATTTCGGCAGGAACATAAAATCCCGCTGGCGTATAATTCCACCCTTGATCTAAATTCATTCTGCAGTTGATAATATTTTGCCTGCCATAGTGATGTTCACAAATGAGACTCGGGCAAGCAGATGTGTAATGCACATATGGCACTTTTCTTGACATGATCAACAGTTGAGTGGGAAGAGGTCAATATTCACAGCAAGTGCATTCATTTGGATTCAGCTTATTCAATCAACCTCCATTTGAATGATATCAACATTAGTGTATGTGGTACGGCTGGTGCAGCTGAAGAAAGAGCTTAAAACGACTAGGGTCTCAATTTAAACACTAAGTAGGTGTGACAAACAAGGGATCAATAGAACTGTAACTGATTAGATTTTTCAGGGCTGTGTATCAGCAGTTGGTTTATAGACATTTGCGTCAAAGCTGTCAATTAGAAGCAATTATCCTGGAGTTAAAATCAGAAAACCGCGCTTCTTTCAACATTCATATGCAAAACCACTAGCAAGGATGTGCTTTGAATTCTATTTCTGAACATTACCACTTTTGATTTGTTAAGTGAAGCCAAAGCAATGAGAATAAATCAGTGTCCATGTGTGCATTTGAAATTATTAACAATGGTTGAAAAGCAACTTTATGCAATGATGGGCTAAGGTTACAGGTATAATACTTCTGAGATACTGCATGCTATCCGAAGCTGTCACATCGCTTCAACTTACCGTCATATATAGCATAACACCAATGCACTGTCAAACCAGATTCAAGTGCTCAAGGGCTTCATTAAGAAGCAGAGATTTATTCAAGTAGTTTGAGAAAGCAGTCGCTCCTCTCCGCACAACCAAAACATGAAAAATTTACTCTTCAGGCTGTGCAAGCGCATGGCCTGGGCCTCTCTCATGGCAACATGAATGTTATTTCCAGGTTGCAGTTTAACATGGTGCTGCATGCTGCAAACCACTCTCTGCAGCTACTTTCTCAAGCCAGTAGCTTGGTATAAATCTAGGCTAAAACAGGCATCTTCTTCGGAGTGAGGAAAGTCATGATTTAAAGTTTCTGATCCTATGTACTCTTTAGTATCTTCTCCTAGAAAATACATGTGACAACATCAGATGGATACAGGATTGAAACCCTCAATACTTTATTGTTACGCAACTACACTCATTGGATGGCAGGGTTTCCCACCATCCCCAACCTGAACTGGCTGCCCTACAGCCATTTAACACTCTAAGAAACATTAATTGGCTGGAGATGGGACTACAGCCCCTCATTTGGGAGGAAGTCTGAGAACTTCCGCCAATCTGATCGGCTGGCAGTTCAGCAGTCCCACTGGCACCAGTGGCAAGGACTGGGACTACAAGCAATCCCTCGATTCAAATTCCCAGAGTTGAGGGCTAGGTATGTGTGGTTGGTCTCAAGGCAGGGAGGAGAGGTAAGGCCCAAGAATTTTGACCCAGTGACAGTGAAGGAACAGCAATATATTTCCAAGTCAGAATGGTGAGTTACTTAGAGGGGAACTTCTAGGTGGTGGAATTCCCATCTATCTGCAGCCCTTGCCCTTCTAGATGGTAGTGGTCATGGATTTGGAAGGTGCTGTCTAAGGAGCTTTGGTGAACTCCACACTTTTCATGAATTTCTCATAGTCACATTGCAGGAGAGGAGACCATAGAACTCCAGGAGCTGATGGAGAACCAGGAGTGGCCTTTCATTAATAGCCCTGACCACAGTGGAGGAGTACATGGCCATTGGTGATGGAAAAATGGAAGTCTTCCAGATACCTGGTGACAGAATTACATATCACGTTGCCACGTGGTCTAGTCTATAACAGTCACTCATGTTAATTTGCTGTCACCACTAATGAAACGTCAACATCTGCACAATGATGACTTTGAACTCTTTCCCCCAGTTATTCCAATTCACGTCTTTCATCACCAACAGGTCCTTCAAATGTGATACAGGAGCTGGAGCAAGAAGTGACCATAGAGAACTCAGAGGAAGCACTGTCACATGACTCATCATCCACCAGGTCATGTACACACACCTCAGTGGAGACTCCAAGGCAGTTAATTAAGTTGTCAAATGGTGAGACGTGCATCAGCAGTGAGTAAGAGCAGGTACTAGAGACAGGGTCAGCAGTGGAGAGCCTCTATCGGAGAATGCAGTACACTCTGAGCTCTGCTCAGCTGGAAGCATATTCTGAGCCTTAGGTGTCATCCACAGGGAAGACTATTCTGGAGCAGCAACAGAAAAATGTGTGACGTTCTGTTGTCATTTCCAGAGGCACTGCATTCCCTTGGAGAAAGATTAGATGAGACCATCTCAAACATAAACATCAAGATGTTTCTGGCCTTTGTGCTGATCTCCACCCCCATGGAAAAATAGACCACCAGCATTGAGGATCAAACACATCAGGCAGTCAAGTGCATTCTAGCCCTAACCACTCAGTTTGCCAATTTAAATAAGATGAAGGAAACCAGCCACCCAGCCTGCCGTTGCCTTTGCTGTCAGCACCTCACTGAAGTGCACCACAGTGCTTTCCAGATCTCTCCAAATCTTGGATAGCAGTGAAGTGCAGTTGGTTCATGGAAGAGCAGATGAAGAAAGAGCATAAGTACGTGAGGACTCTACTTGAAGTGCGGCCAATTCTCCCCCTTTGTTCACCGCATCCCCCAGCCAGAGACCCACAAGTTGCCTCCTGCCCTGATGACCGAGTCTGCCCCTGCATAGGTGCAAGTGGGCAGTCTTTGATGCGGTCATCACAGGCGCTGGAGGATGCCCACTGCCAGTATCCCATCAGTCAGAGCAGATTGACCAGTCTGCCTCTAAACTTACTGAAGCCACATGAGTAGGACCACATGGAAGCACTAAGAAAAGGAAAATAAATACTTCTTAGTTACACAAGGATGTTTATAACAATGGCACTGCCTTATTGTATTTGAAAATCTTAATGAATCATGCTTTACTTCAAGCCTCCATTGCCCAGTCACCTGCATTGTTGCCTCTCATCATTCAAATTGACATTAGCTTTCAAGAGAATTGTATGATCACAGTGGAAGAAGAGCAAAGGGTATAAAATGGGGGAGGGGGGATTTTTGACTGTGGGATTGATATGTGTAGGGGGTGGGGCCAGTGGGTTTAGTATTGTTGTGTCATATGGCTTCACTTACTCAGTTTACCATGCCTGTATGAGTCTGTCACAGACTTCTCTGACAATGAAGTGAGTGGGCATAGGAACCCTGGATACATTGGGCTCCATTTCATCCTGCTCCTCCTCCTCTTCCTCCTCCTTTAAGGATGCAGAGCAGCATACACCTTCCTCCTCCTACAGCTCCAGTCCCCTCTGCAGTACTATGCTGTGCAAGGCACAGCATATAATTATCATTCTGGACACACTTGCTGGTACATACTGAATCGCACCTTCAGCAACCTTGCTCAATGGCAGCTCTTCAGGTCATGTGGCTCTGGTTGTACCTATCCTTTGCATCAGGCTTCTCATAAGTGTCATAGACATGTCCTTAGAAGGTATCCCTTGTCTCCAATAAATCCTCTATTGACTTTGTTTAAAGGTGTGAAGACCTGTGGAAGATGTGATTGGCACATTATGAAATAATTTTGTCAACAGCCAGGATATATGTTGCAAAGGCATGCAAATAACTTTCTGGTAGTCACATACCGGATGAATGTTGATGGAGTGAAATCTCTTCTGATCGACAACTACTGCTGCCTGATCTGAGGGTACCTTGATTGCCACATAAGTGCAGTCTATGGCTCCATGTACCTGTGGGAACCCAGCCACTGCACCAACTCTGAGAATCCTAATGTTCTGACTGTCTTCATCATTAGCAAGGTGGATGTAAGTGGAGGTTCTAGCAAACATGGCATTTGTTATTTAAAAGATGCAGTTGTGGGCAACAATTGACAAATCCTACAGATGTCACCAGCAAAGCACTGGAAAATGCCAGACAAAAAGTAATTTAGGTCTGTGGTGACATTTTAGGCCACTAGCAATGCTTGCCCAATTGGCCCACAGTGAAAGAGGTCTTGTTCTAGGAGGCTGCAGTTGTCAGTAATGACCTACCGAAAAAGTCTAAGCTTCCTGAGATACTGCTGCTCAGTCATGTCGAGAGCTGATCTTCCATCTGAAGACCCTGTTCTGGGGATACTGCCTCCTTTGAGCTGGAGCTTTGTGTTTATCCCCTTGATTCTGTGGCTGAGGAGAAGGCAACAACTGCTTTTTGTGTTGCCCCTGCTCCTGCTGCTGCTGCTGGTGTTGTTGATGCTGCTGGTGGTGCTTCTACTGTTCCTCATCAGAGGTCTAAGGTAGGTCCTCACAAGCAAATCCCGTGCTGCAGTGATTGCTGGCATCAGGGAAATGCAGATTAAGATGAGTAAAGCCCAAGAAATGAATCCAAATGTTGGAAATCACCTCTAATGCTATGAATGCACACTCTCAGAAAAGGTCCTTTGAGCAAAGGCCTTTCACTTAGGCAAGGAAGCAGCTGTGCTGCTTCATTATTTTAAAAGTTTTCTGGCCTGTCAATTTCACAGAGCCATCAATCCCATTGGGCTCTTACCTTTATGACCCTGGCAAAGTTCAGACAGCTCGGGAAACTCTTGGGCTGACCGTTGAAGCCAAAATGCTCGGTTAAATTTCAATTTAATTGCTTCCTAGCATATGAATATCGCAGATAAGACATTCCTACAGGGGTGGGGTCCTGCACACTCCCAAATAAAAGGTGATGTTCAGGAAGTGGAAGGCGTGAGGCAAGAGGAGATACAATTAAGAAGAAAGAAGGGTGAATTGGAAAGGGGATGGAGGTGGATATTGAGGTAGTGAATTCAATGATTGCACCTCATTGGAGGATGTAGAGAGGGAAGGGCTCCAACCACACCCCCACCCCACGTGGTGTCTACCTCAATGGCAGTGAAGGTGGGTAGGGATTTAGGTTTGGCTAACTCAATGTTGGTTAGGGTTCTGTATTAATGCTCTACAATCCTCTACAAGCCCCAATTTTTACATGAAAGTGTTGTTAGATACATTCCCCACAGATACCAAAGGAAGATTACACCTAGAAGGGCAGTTGTTGTTACCTGCCACCAGGGAAGATTGTGGCTGTCAAGACAAACACCACGCAAATACCAAAATTTCACAAAGCAGTTCCCAGCATAAGTGACATCCATAAGTGCAGGGAAGGAGCCTAAGGAGCAAAGAATTATTGTTCTGGGCTGGGAATGAAGGAAGCATGAATGAATGTTCATTATTGAAGCCTATGAGGATTGTGGCCTGCTAAATTTTGGGGACTTGAACCAGGTCTTCCATTGGTTAGGCCCAGATTCCTAACGCAGCAGGTTGGGGTAGAGCTTATCTTACTTGCTTGGGTTTTAAATTTTGACCCTAGCAAGTAGGGGGAATGGTGTCTAATGGTGTTGCATCCAATGAACAATGGAGTTGCTACAATTGAGGGAACTTGCAGGTTCCAGCCCATCTGCTTTTCAGCAGCTGTGAGGAAAATGCCGGGAGTAATGTGCAACAGCAGCATATATGGAGGGTAGGGGAGTCAACCAGGGCCAGGGAGAGAAATCATGGGCCCAGGTGCTTCTCCTGTTTCTGGGTCCCTTATTCCTCCCCCACGCGCCCCTTCCCCTCAGTCATGCATGATATTTTTTTCCCTTTTAAGATTCACTAAACAACCACAGAAAGGTTCTCGTAAGATTGTAATGCCCATTGTTGACATCTGGTTACAAATATCATCTGATTATATTTGCAGCATTGATCATTAATATTAAGAGCAGCAACGATATAATGCAGTGTTAGTTTGTGTGCGCCCTGTAGATGATCCACTGTGACTATTAAACAAACCAGAAAGTACAAATTTTACTTTAACAGCATCATGTAAAATTGTTAACTTGACAGGAAAATATCCCATTAGTTACTTACAACACTGTGCAGATGATAACAGTGATTTTGATGACTGCCTCAGCTCTCATTAACATATTCTGCACATTGCACTATATAGATGCAGTGACAGTAAGTTCATATTTGGGTGAAAGATTCAATACGTGAACCCAGATAAACTGAACAACACATTTTCTATTCTGTAGAAGTAGAAGACTTTCTTCTGCCTGGGTGCATGATATTATTTGATATAATTATTTCATACAAGAGGTCTAATTGGATTCTATTTTATTAGTAATCTCACAGGGTACAAAGATCAAATGATGCCTGAGAAACAAAGTGGAATGTTTGAACAACATAGGTCTTCACTGTCAGTGAGAAGCATTGGAGTCCTTCAGTATCTCTGTGCAACATAACTTTTAGGAGGCCAGAGGACAAAGACTAAATGGTTCATAATTGTATCTGTGTTCTCTTGATCAGCCAGTGTGAAGACTCTGCTGATTGAGGCTTCTCACTAAAATATATTTTCAATATCTACTATGTAACACATTTTCACGATACTGCAATACTTTAAACACCTCATAAAATGCGCCAAGATAGCGTGGGATAATAGGTAAATAGACAGAAGGACAAGTTTGAAGTCAATACAAAAGACTCTTGGAAATCATGTGCAGTGTAAAACAGGTTACTGATTCATTATGAGCCCATTACTCACTTCTGTCCTGACAATCTCACCTCACAACTCTCGCTCACAGTAAACTTACATTAGCAACAAAATAAACAGAACTCCAGCCACGATTCCATTCTCTATTCACAAGATAATTATGGATGACAAAGGCTATCTAGCCCAGTTCATCTCATCCTTCTCAGAATGTCATGAGAACATATGTATTATGAGCAGGAATAAGCCATTTGGCCCCTTGAGCCTGCTCCACCAGTTGCTAACAGTGCTTATATTATACCAGTGACGACAACTCAAAAGTACTTAATTGACTGTAAAACAATTTGGGACACCATGAAAGGTGCTGTATAAATGTAGGTTTTGTCTTTCTTTCATTACACCTGTATGCAGTAGACAAAATGACTGAAATAATAGTGAAATTGGAGGCCTAATGCTGACTCTGTAAGGATAATTAATCACAAAGCAATCAACTGATGTTAGGGAAGGGACTGCAAAGAAATCACTACATTTGCAAAACAATTCAACCCTGTAGCTAATCACCCACCCTAACCCCCTCCCCAACCTTCTTCCAACACCCTCTCCATCCCCCTCTAACCTCCCCCAATCCCCCCAACCTCCTCCCAACCCACACTTAAACCTCCCCTCCAACATCCCCTCCAACCTCCCCCAGCATCCCCTAACATCCAATCCAACCTCCCTCCAACTGCCCCTCTAACCTCCCCCCAATCAGCACTCAAACCCCCTCAAAACCTCCGCTCCAACCTCCCCTCTAACCTCCATTCCAACCTTCCCCCACCACCCCCAAAGCCTCCCCCCCAATCCCTACCCCACCCAACCAGCCCCCCCAAAATCCCCTCTCCCACACACACATAAGCACACACACACACACACACACACAGCATCCATTTGGTTGTAAAATTGCAGGGATTTCACTTACCATTTCTCAAGCTAGAACACTCTCCTGACAGTCGCTGCACTGCTGTTGACCTTTGGGCAGCTTCGGTTTTCTGGTGGGCTTTAGAAAACCAAAATCAGACCCACGAAGCTGCCTGAAAGCCAGAAGCAGCAGCACAGAAACTCAGTGAAATTGACACTGACGCTGACAGACCAGTTTTAAAAAGATCCAAACTCTCTGATTCCAATTTTTTTAAAAGCCAGTCTGCGGCTCTGGCTGCTCAGTGTGGACCACGAGAAATTCCATTTAAAATATGAAGCCCAGGCCTCCCCTAGCCCTGGGCCTCGGTGTTTGGCACTGTCTGCACCTCCCTCTCCCAGGCCCTGGAATCAATAGCATCATCTCCAAATGTTCATGGGTAAAAAATCTTCTAGGTTGTTTTTTTAATTCATTCATGGGATGTGAGTGTTGCAGGCAAGGCCAAAATTTAATGCCCATCCCTAATTATCCTTTAGAAGATAGCAATGAGCCTTCTCCTTGAACTTGAACTTGCTGCAGTCCATGTGGTGTAGGTACATATGGAAGGGAGTTTCAGGATTTTGACCCAGTGATAATGCAGGAGCAGTGATATATTTCCAAGTCAGGATGGTATGTTCCTTTAAGGGGAGCTTGTTAGTGGTGATGCTTCCATGTACCTGCTGCCCCTGTTCTTCTAGGCAGTAGAGGTCCCAGATTTGGATGCTGCTGCAGAGGTCTTGGCAGTTGCTGTACTGCATCTTGTAGATGATCCATATTGCTGCCAATGTGTGGCAGTGATTTAGTTCTTTCTGGGGGTGGCAGGGGTTGGGAGCAGTGGATGCTGGTGGGGTTGTTCTGAGGAATGTCTTTAAAGTCTTCCAGAAGGACTATATAATTTATCCTTTCACAGGGTGTAGGTATCACTGGCAAAGTTGATGGGTTTGGAACAAATATTTATTGGCCAATGGTCAAACTTAGTATTGTAGATCTCTTGTGAATATATACTGTGTTCTGGCTATTGGTTGGAAGTTTGGAAATCTTATTTTTAGTGTTCTTCTCGAGAGAAGAAGAATACTAAACATAAACAATTACTTTTTTATTACATTGCTGCACTTGAAGAAACATTTATCTGTGGCCCAGAGAGCCAGTGATAATGTCAGGAAGATTATTGGGCTCTAAAGATTTTGAAATGACTCTGGTGGTTGACACTGAATTGACAGGAGTTTTAACAGGAATGACTTAGGTGCTGATCTTAAGGGAAACAGCCAGGTAGCAGCAAAACATCACAATCCTGATTACCTTTTAGCAACACCAGTAGATGCCCATTCCTCCTCTTTTGGGTACCATGCCCTAAGAAGGCATTGGCAGCCATGGACTTCCATTGGATTGGTCCATGATTATGCTTGGCAAAGTGCTGCAGTGGTTTGCCATTGCCTTCTGCAGTATGGCTGACCAGGAAACTCTCCCACTCTTACTGTGCATATCAGAAGGATTTACAGGCTGATAATCAACCTGTTTGGCCATGTTATGAATGCACCCTCTATAGCCATCAAGTCCTAAAGTGGGACTTGAACCCAGAGCTTCTGGGGCAGAGGTAGAGACGTTACCACCATACTAGAAGACCATCCCGATGCCCACTAGTATGTTCTAAAATGAACAATGGTGACCTGTAAGGCTATACAATTGGTAATGATTAAACATGTTTTCAGTCCAGTAAGAAAATCCATAAAAAAAAAATAGACATCCATACTGGCATCAAGAAGGTTTGATGTTCAGTTGAGCAATGTGAACTCACCATTACTTTGTACCTGTAATTTTAATTGATCAGATTTTCAAGATGAATGACAAAATCTTCTGGAGAAATTTGAAAGTCAAAATAAAAGGAATGAAATCTCTCTTTGTTTATAATAATCCAAATAAAATACACAAATGGCCAGGATTTTCTATTTCCATACTCATGCTATATTTCTCTCTCATTCATTTTAATGGCCAGAAAATTGTGGGCAGAAGTGGAAATCACTTCAAATAAATTCAGTAAGAAAATAAAATGTGACCTCATTTGACATTGTGATATAAATGCATAATGCATAAACAGTCAATAAAGACCTGGACAATATTCAGGCTTGGGCTGATAGGTGGCAAGTAACTTTCACGCCAAGTGCCAGACAATGACCATCTCCAACAAGAGAGAATCTAACCATCGTCCCTTGATGTTCAATGGCATTATCATTGCTGAATGCCCAATTATTAACATCCTGGGGTTACCATTGACCAGAAACTCAGCTGGAACAGCCGTATAAATACTGTGGCTACAAGAGCAAGTCAAAGTCTAGGAATTCTGTGATGAGTAACTCACCTCCTGATTCCCCAAAGTTTGTCTATCATCTACAAGACACAAGTCAGGAGTGTGATGGAATACTCTCCACTTGCCTGAATGCCTTGAATGTTCCAACAACATTCAAGTGACTCGACAATATCCAGAACAAAAGCAGCCCACTTGACAGCATCCCATCCACCACCTTAAACATTCACTCCCTCCACTACCAATGCACAATGGCATCAGTGTGTACCATGAACAAAATGCAGCAACTCACCAAGGCTCCTTTGACAACAGTTGCCAAACCCACAACCTCTGCCACCTCCTAGAAGAACAAGGGCAGCAGATGCATGGGGGCACCACCACCTTCAAGTTCACCTCCAAGCAAACACCATCCTGACCACAATTCCTTCACTGTCTCTGGGTAAAATCCTGGAACTCCCTTCCTAACAGCACTGTGGCTGTACCTATGCCACATGGGCTGCAGCGGTTCAAGAAGGCAGCTCATCACCACCTTCTCAAGGGTGAGTAGGAATGGACAATAAATGCTAGCCTAGCCATCCACATCCTTAGAACAAATTAAGACACTGATTTCAATTCAGCTGTAAGAGAGCTACACAACTTGGTCATGTTATTGGTGAATATTAAGTCTTGAATACTTAGGATAAATTCTATAATCAGAGGCTTTTGGTCAAATCCCCTGCTTCCTTTACCTTTCTCAGGCAGATTGTATTCAGTGAACTCATTTGAAACATGTTTGCCTTTTTCACCTTAGGAAGTGTACTTACATTGCAAGTGTATCCTTTGAGAAAAGACCTTGCAAGTGTGTGAATATTCTAATAAGTAGCTATATGTTCATTACTGATCTAAATAGCTGACATGGCCCTGCATTTAATATGTTGCTCATGTCTTCTCTGTGAATACTTGGAGGAAGATATCATTCAGGATGTTTACTATTTTGTGTTCATCCTCGGCTTCAAGTCTGTGTGGGTTTTCATTACTTCTCACTGCCCACTTGTAGCACTGAAAGCATTATTTTTAGCTTCAGCTGCTATGTATTTTTCTCAATTGTTAATGGATGATCAATTCAAGCCAAAAGATGCAAGGTCATAATAATCATGTTTATAAGCTAAACTGCTGAAATTAAATTTGGAAATTTATCATAAGAATAAACACAAAGATGTTGAAATAAATCAAACGTATCCCTCATTAAAATTGATTTTAGCTGCATGTTTGGAGCATCCTGCATTAAAGTTGTAGGCACAAAATAATTCAAGTTTATCAGATGCTCTTCCTGTTGTTCATAAAAATATAGTGGAAGCTGCTTGATGTGATCACTGCTGAGAGCTTCCATTTTCTGCATACTGACCAAATACTTCCATTTACCAAGCCAGCCATTTTGTGGCACAAAATATTTGGAATATTGTTATGTTACAATTTAAAGTATTTAAAAGATTTTAGCTTTTCATTAAGCATAGGTATCTCACTTAAAACAAAATGCTCCCATTGAGGGCAAATCACAATTTAACTTTTGTAGAAAAAGATGCACACAAAGCATATAGTTTTTAAATGTTTACTAAGTGAGCAGATTCATGTGGCGATATGGTCACATTCATTTTGTTCCATACACTTGAAATCATCATATTATTTACAGTGAGTTCACTATGAAATACATTAACCATTTTCCTTTGCAAATTGTTTAATATCTAAGTCTTTTAGACATTTTAACTTTGTACCTAAATTTATTTATGTATGGCTCACCAGTTTTTAATTTTCCATTGACAAATTAAATAAAAGTGACAGTGAGTCTAGGAAACGAGTCTCCAAAAAGAGTTTGAACTGTCGTTCAGTGAATTTCAGTGGAAAGAAGATCGGATGCAGTGAAAATTTTGCCTCCGCCATCTACAGTTATGAGATTGTGACTGATGGTCACCTTAAGGAAGGGCAGCTTAGGAGACAGAAAAATGAAATATAGATCTCATCCTGGGCTACTGTTGGCGGATTGTCTTGACAGTCGGCTCTCCTTATGTATTTCCACATTCTTTTAATTGTTGCCCTGATGTTTATGTATCTCTGCTAATGGTTTCTATTTCAGCTTTAATCAATATTCATTAAGTGACTGGTTTCCCAGATTATTTAGTATATGCTATTTGCAGTTCCCTGGCTTGTCCTACTTAACCTAAAAAAATTAGAAAAATGCTGCAGGAATCCAAGGAGAACTCTCCTTTGGAATAGTACCATGTGACCTTTTACGTCTACCTGAAAGGACAGACAAGACTCAATTTATCATCTTATCTGAAAGATGGCACCTCCAATATGCATGGATTATGTACTCAAGTCTTTGGACTAGCGCTTGAACACCCAATCTCTTACCCAGAGGTGAGAGTGTTACCACTTATCCACATACTAAAATCTTTGGCTGAATGAAACATGTCCCTAATGTTTATAATGCAGTATCCTATATATAAAACTATGCATTCTTCTTAACATGTCAGTAATGCCTTTTGACAGCAGTACCATAGTAGTTGATGACTCACCTGACTGTTGACCTTCAGCTGGTTCATAGAAGATGGTCAATGTAAGCATTGTTTCAGTCTCCAACAAGGGAGAATCCAACCATCGCCCCTTGATGCTCAATGGCAGTACCATCATTGAATCCCACACTATCAACATCCTGGGGGTTACCATTGACCAGAAATGAACTGGACTAGCCATATAAATATTATGGCTACAAGAGCAGGTCAGAGGCTAGGAATCATGCGATGAGTAACTCACCTCCTGACTGCCCAAAGCTTGTCCACCATCTACAAGGCACAACTCAGGGGTGCAATGGAATACTCCCCACTTGCCTGGATGAGTGCAGCTCCTACAACACTGAAGAAGCTGGACACCGCCCAGGACAAAACAGTCTGCTTGATTGGCACCACATCCACAAACATTGACTCCCTCCACCACCGATACACAGTAGCAGCAGTGTGTACTATCTACATGATGCACTGCAAGAATTCACCAACGCTCCTTCGACAGCACCTTCCAAACCCATCACCGCTACCACCTAGAAGGGCAAGGGTAGCAGATAGATGGGAACACCACCACCTGGAAATTTGCCTCCAAGTCACTCACCATCCAGACTTGGAAATATATCGCCGTTCCTTCACTGTCACTGGGTCAAAATCCTGGAACTCCCTTCGTATCAGCACTGTACCTACACCACCTGGACTGCAGTAGTTCAAGAAGGCAGCTCACCACCAGCTTCTCAAGGGCAACTAGGGATGGGCAATAAATGCTGGCCCTGCCAGCGAAGCCTACATCCTGTGAATGAATTTTAAAAAATCATGCTGTTCAATAGAAGACCAGGGAAATGTGGTCAGGGCTGCATACGATTAGAGGTAGGTAACTGGAATACATTCAATCCACTCCTCATGCCTGTCATTGACCTGAGCAATGCATATGGGTAAGCTAAGCAAAACACTAAGCAAATCTTTATACATGGTTGCCTTCTGATTGCAAGATGAAACAGCCTTAAGTGGGGGCATTTGCATCTATTGGAGCTCTCTCAAGGCATTAGAGCAGTTGATGAAACAATGCCCAGCATTGCTCAACTTGTCAGCAAGTTTTCCCCTTCAATCAACCATAGATCCAGCATGCAGATGTCTTAAGTCGAGAATATTCAGCT
Organism: Carcharodon carcharias; assembly: GCF_017639515.1. Classification (NCBI taxonomy): domain Eukaryota; kingdom Metazoa; phylum Chordata; class Chondrichthyes; order Lamniformes; family Lamnidae; genus Carcharodon; species Carcharodon carcharias. Next base: position 89,514,230 of record NC_054483.1, read on the forward strand.
CAGATTTGAAGGTTTTGGTGATGGATAGGTCTATACTTCCCAGCTTATCCTGAACCGCAGTGTGCATGACATTCACAGTAATTGTATAAAAGGTGCTGGTGTATCAGATAATCTCTGTAGCCAGTTGAACCTCATGTACAGCGATTCCAAAGCCTTTATTAACCTCATCAAAAGGCCTTCAGAGAATGGAGTTTGGAGCTTCAAGCTTTCCTGAAGTGATTCATGGAGGAAAAGGAAATATTAATGAAACACTGGGGAGCTCTGCCTAGGTTGCAGGACAGAGGCATCTGGACATTGGTAGCTAATGGCAAAGAGCTTGATATTGACACTGAGTGCCAAAGTAAAAAGGTGTATCAGCACTCAAGTGTTTCACTTAGAAATCACAGATCTGAAAGACATCAGGTTTAAAAATAAAACATTGAAAATGTAAAAGTATCAAAAAATATTTAATGGTAAAATGTTAACAAAGTTAACCTTAATCACAATATTGTACAATGTGATGACTGAAGACAGATTTGAAGTTATTTCCAGTGATTATAAATAACCTCATTCGTACCTGTCTCAACTCAGCTGCTACTGAAACCCTCATCAATACCTTTGTTGCCCCTAAAACTGATTATTCCAACACACTCCTGGCCAGCTGCCTACACTCTACTCTGCATAAAATTGAGGTTGCTCACAACTTTGCTGCCCATGTCCTAAGTCACACTCGGGCATTCACCCATCACACCTGTGTCCACTGACTTACGTTGGCTACCAGTTAAGCAACCCCTCTTTAAAACTCTCATCCCTTTTTTCAAATTCCTCCATGGCCTCACCCCGTACCTATCTCTGTGACACCCCCCTCCCAAACCTACAATGTTCTGAGATATCTGCACTCTGCCTATTCTGGTTAGTTGAGTATCCTCAGTTATAATCACTGTCCCATTGGTGGCTGTGCCATCAACTGCCAAGGCTATAGGCTCTGGAATTCCCTTTCTAAACCTGTCCACTTCTCTACCTTTCTTTCTTCCTTTAACTAACTCCTTATAAATAATCTCTTTGTCCAAGCTTTTTGTCTGCTGCCCTATTATCTTCTTATGTCACTAAGTGCCAAATCTTATTTGATAATGTTCCTATAAATCCAGCACTTTGGGACATTGCACCATATAACTACAAGTTGTTGTTATTGTGGGCTGTATTCATGCTGACCAGAAGTTTTATCAACAAATTGTGATGGAAAATGTTATGAAAGTCACTGATAGTTACAGGAATTTTGTGCTATATGCAATAATTTAAATATATAATTATATATATATATATATGCACTTACTTACAATAAAAAAATAATGAAACAATTTTATTTCGGTTCTGGTTATAACATCCTTTACATATTGTTTAATTGATTTACTTAATTCTTATTCTTTTTCAGCAGCAGTTGTATATACCTCTGCTTTCAGCCTTATTTCTGAAGAGCCAAACTTTATGAACCAGCTCTACGACTGCCAGAATCCAGAAAGTGCTGAGGCCCAGTTCGTTATTTCTCATGTGGTACTGGCCCATTATGTCTTGTGCAATTTTCCTGTGTTTCTTTCAAACTCCCATTATTTGCCTTAGAGATGCCTCAACTACTCCAGGGTCTGATATATTCATAAAGAAATCTATATACATGCATTCCTCCCATCAGATATTAGAAAGATTCCAGTTTGTGTATTTCTTTATAGTTAAGTCAAGGAACCTGAAGAAATACATTGCTGTTATTTGCAAGGCGAATGAGCATAATTAGAATAAGGTTATAAATCAGAGTCTACATAGAAGAACTGCAGGCAAAAATCATCATATTGTTAAAAGGCACAAGCAAAAACATTCAGTAAAGAAATATTGCACCATAATTAATAGAGAATAACAAACTTAAAATAGGTGAAACCTACATTTATCATCAGTTTGGAAACTGGGCACAGTGTTTAATCAAATACTAACAACAACGTCCTCATGTTTATTATTTATGTTTATATGTATATTAAATAATGTTATCAAGTTGATGGTGTCAAAATGGATTTTAAATTTTGTCAAGTCATTTACAGATATATGGAAATATAGTGATGTAAGCTTGCAAGCAAATAACGTGTTGAAAGAAAAATGAATCATTTGTGTTTGGCTATGAGATTTTGAAAGTACTAAGCAGACATCTTGTTTAAATGCCTTGGTTTAGAATGAGCCCATTGACTGAGTATATGCAAGAAGGCGCTACTTCTACTATTGGAATCACATAGTCCATTAAGGCTTCTGTGACACCAATAAAATTGGATGACATTTAGATTATGTTAACAAACTATCGTGGATAAATTTGTTTGACGCTGGCTTGATAAGAATAATTACTCAGGCCATGCTTGTGCATGTTGTAAATATGTGAGTGGCAGTTTGTCAAAATAGTGATTTATGCACAAAAATGATAACTGCAAAAGAAAGGAAAGTTTTTGATAAATGTATAGGAGAAACCAATGAAGCATGAGATAGATCCAGTGATAGATGGATTAGAATGCTTTTTATTATTTATATGTACAAATTTGAAATGTACTGTGTACAGAAAAGCTGTAGTGGGATTATTTTGATCACAATTAGTAAAGAATTGTATGTTGACATTATTAGTTCAATTTTGGCCATTTGAATTGTCTAAACTAAACTCCATTTAGGCTTTGACCCAATTTGCTGATATTAAGTGATACCCACTAAATGTTTTCCATTCAAGGTTTCTTTATTGTATTGTTTAAACTGTTAAAGAACAGTAGTTTATTCAAAGTACAGTTGTATACCGAGTATTATAAAGCCTTCAGAGAACTCCAGAGTGCCTTACATGGCTTGTTAACAAGAAAATTAACAACTTTTAAAGAGGTGCATTTTTAATTAAGCTTTTGCTGTAGGGCAGCAAAACCAGGCAAATGTAGCATACATTAGTTTGGGTATTTGAAAGTTAAATAACTCCAACACATTATGATGTCGGCATTAAAATATTGTTTTATTTAAGCACTAATTTAATTTCATGGTGAATGGATTTAGTTTAGACTCAGGAAATCATGCTGTGAATATGTGTAATGAATCATAAAACCTTGATTTCTTGTACATTTTTATAAGTATATTGTAAATTTATGCAGAAATATAAATTATTAAGATAATGCCACTTGTGGCCAGAAGGCCATGGGTTCCTGATTTACATGCTCTTTAAGGTAATCTCTGTATACTCGTATCTTAAATATCTATTCCTTTGTTTCAGTACTAAAACAGTAAATTGCTGTCCTGAAAATAAGGATTGTATGTTGATCGGCTACAAATTTTACACATATTTTTGTATTGTGATTCATGTATATTAGCAGATATTTCTATCCATTTGTAAAATACATATATTATTGTAACTTTTTTAATAAAAATATCACTGTTCTAAATCGTCATGGCTATAAAGAAAGTTCAGTTCTTGTTTGATGGTTTCTCATTATTCTCAGAAAATTTGTTTGCAGGTCTTTGTGTTTCACTGTTCCACACATTCATTAAAAGTTGTGAGAATGATGGCAGATGCAATGCCCAAATTAAGCATGGAAATCATAGAAATTACAGCAGAGAACAAGGACATTTGGTTTATTTTACAGGTATTGGTATAGCTCTTCAATTGGAAGCATCTGCTCCAAACTCATTCTTCTTAAATAATGTTATAGTCTCTGCTTCAATAGCTCTTTGAAGTAAAGCATTAGTATTGTCATAATGTTCTGTGGGAACAAAATTTTCTCATTTCCATGTCATTCTTCGAGTGATAATCTTCAGTCTGTGTCTCTTGTCACTGATTTACTGTCTGAGGAAAACGACCTTTCGCTATTTACCCTCTTAAAACTTTCCAGATCATGGCAACTTCATGAGATCATCTCTTGCCTTTCACTTTCCAGTGAAAAACAACACTTTCAACCTTTTTTTCACAATTATACTAGTATTGTTTTCTTACAAGTGGTAGTGTTACCATGCGTCTGATGTCTTTGTCCTTCTAGGTCATAGAGACTGTGGGTTTGAAAAGTCAAAGGAGCCTTGGCAAGTTGCTGCAGTGTTTTTTTTTTCAGTTGTTTTTGCTTTAATCTCTTGGAATGTCTATACTTGATGTGCCCCCTTTACTGCTATTTGAAAAGCTTCTAGCCTAGACGTTATCTACTTTGCATTTAAATATCTGCCATTGCCTGCCTGCTGTTTAGATCTGGCATTTTCCAGCCACTATCCTGTTTGCTATCTCTGCAAGACCATTGGTGGTCATACTAACAACATATAAGCATGTATGGGATGAAATTAAAGATCAAGCCCTTCAGTCAATCAACTCTTCATTCCCATCAACTCTACATGATTGAGTATCTTACTGTAAAGTCATCATGTCTTAAAATTATTGAAGGAAATGATAAAGGTACCAGTCATGTGCTTAAAAATAACACTAATCTGAGCTCAAACAGCTGAAAGTACAGTGCTAAGTACATTGATGTGGGTAACCACAGTCACATGCAAATCACTAGTGAGGGGCTAACCATACCAAGATGATGTCCACAGAATTATCAGATAGCTTATAATATTTTAACTAAAACAATGTCAGTGAAGAAAATTTCTGCTTAAATCTTAAATTTAAAACCATCATGTGACAATTATTTTTGTTCCAAATGTTTATGTTGAAAATTAGAATATTGAAAACAAAGATCAACCAGAGTGATCCATGATACAAACAGCAGAGACACTGCAGCACTCCGACAATAAGTATTATCTGTCATCAACACTTGGTGTTCAGCATAATATTCCTTTACCTATGGTCATAGTGTCCTCAGATTTGGTATTGCGGCAAAGCCTGGCTGAAGATTCTGGACCTAATGAATGTCTAAATGTCCCAGATAACACAATATGTTCTTCAATCAACTCAAGGCCTCCTCTATCAATGTAAGACCCAGGTAATCAATTTTGAGTGCTATTAAAATGTACGTCAAATGAATGCAGAAAATAATTTTGTTATACTATTTTGTTTTTGGGTCTTTTCTAGGTATTTAACTCTCTATTTCTCAGCCTCTGTTTTAGCTTTCTCATAAATGAGCCCCAGTTATGCATGTTTTCAAGATTATCTTTACTAGCCTTGATAATTTTTCAATTTGCAGCAATATACCTGAGATAATAAATAGATCAGCCTTTCTGATAACCACTTTAGCTACAAGAATTATCCATTGCCTCTTGTCTTCAATAAGCATTAGAGCATTACAACATCTGAACAAGTGGGTTATTTGTGTATTATACTATTGTTTAAAGAAAAATGAGCAAATAAACAGAGCAGGCCCTGCTCGCCAACGCGTAAAATGACGCGCAGTGACATCAGGTACGGATCCTGACGTCACCAAACTTCATGCAGATCATCAGTTCGGTGGGTGCGCACCAGAGTTGGCCTATTAAGGCCATTTAAATACCAATTAAATGAATTACCATAGCTGTCCATCCAACCTAAATAAATGAAAATTTTTATTAAAAATCAGTGACATGTGCCAGCTCATGTGACACTGTCACATGAAGGGACATGTCTGAGTAATTTTTTTTCTTTATTTCAAATAATAATAATCAAACTAATTAATAATCAGCTCAGTGCCTCAGGGAGATTTCTGCGCTCTTTCGCACACAAGCTCCGACTCAGCCTCCTACACCCCCCATGCACAAGGAGCGCTCAGTGCTTCCGGGTGTGCATCACGCTGGGCGGGTCTTAATTGGCCCTCCCATGTAAAATGGCAGTGTGCAGCCGATTGCGGGCAGCAGTCGGCTGTGCACCCACCCATGCCCACTCCCACTCAGCACACCCGACAGGGAGAAAATTCTCCCAATAAAAAGTTGCAGTGTATAATGCTTGGCTTTCTCCATCTCAGCCCTGTCACATCCTCCAGCCTTAAAACCTCCTTCCTGAACTTTCTTTCCCTTGCAACAATTCTCTATATTAAAGGAACTATATAAAAGCATGTTGTTGTTGATAAATGCTATGCAATCATTTTGTTAATAATGTTTATATATGTGTCATATAACTGAACATAATCATTACAGATTTCTCTTAGCATAAGCTAAAAATTATTGACCTGTTGAATTGGCATCTAATGGTAAAAATATCAGAGTGTACAACAACAACTTGCACTTATATAGCACATTTAATGCAAGCAATGTCCCAAAGTTAAAACAGGGAGGTTGAGAATCTGCAGAGGGAATCCCAAAGAATGGGACCACAAATTGAAGAGCAGGGAAAAGGCAGTTCAAGTACTTTGACTGAGAAAAGCATGATGAATCAAAAAGAATGTAGATTCGTAACTGATTAATTGGGTTTAAGAAATTTTTGGTGATTTTTAAGAATGCAGTTAGAGAATTAAGATTATAAATGTGTGTGTGTGTATTTTGATTTTTAGAAAGAATCTGGTTAACCACCTCACAAAATCCAAACAGTTAAAGAAAAAACTAAGGATGTTCAAAGCATATGTTGTAAGTTGACCTGAAAGACTCTACACACTCAAAACAAAAAATCAAAGATTTTTATTGTCCGAAAGCACTTCGTGGAGGTGTAATCAGGAAAAAATGGACACAGAGGAAAACAATTATGTATTAGGAGGGGTCAAAAAACCTCAATCAAAGAGATGTTTTTTAAGCAGGGCTTTAAAAGAGCAGAGAGAGGAGAAACAAAGGGATTTAGGAAGAAAATGTCAGAACAAGTGGCTTAGTTGGTTGAAGGCACAGCCATGAATGGTAGGACAAAGGGAGGGTCAGGATACACAAACAACCTGAATGAGAGCGTTCAGGAGGGAGCTCTTAAGGCTGGAGAATGTGACAGAGCTGAGAGGCGGGAAAGCCATGAATATTGCAACTATACACGGCAGCCTTTTATTGCCAATTTTCAAGGAACACGATAGAGAGATTTCTACCATTAAAAAATGTGCATCATATTACCATATATTTGGCTATTCTTGTTTAAACAATAGCATAATATACAAATAAATGCAGTTTTGACATTTAAATCTAAAATGAGGACAGGTTTTATAATGCTCTAGAAGCATAAATTAGATTTCCTCAGCGCAATGAAATCATAAACCATTTCATAACAATTGTGCTTATCAATTCACTGCACACAGCACAGTAGAAATCTTTCCCCAAAGAGTAGCTGTTTCCAGCGGTGTAGTAATTAGGCAGATACCTTGGTAATCTAACCTGGGATTAATAGGCAATAAAAGGTTGCTGTGTATAGTTGCAATATTCATGGCTTTCCCGCCTCTCAGCTCTGTCTCCAGCCTTAATAGAGTCCTTGGTAATCTAAGCTGGGATCCTTAATGTTTATAAAATGCACCAATGACCATATTGAGGATATTGTAAGGAGGATGTATATTTTTGAAGATGGCACCAAGCCTTGTCGAAATGAATAATCCGTGGTGCACTATTCCCCCATGGCCTTCTTGAATGCTACACAACGTTGTGTATACCTCAACATCGTCTGTCCTCCATTATCCATCTCAGTGAGACTGCTCTTGCATGGTTCTAGTTTTACCTATCCAAACATAGCACAATTCATGCAATGGTTTCTCAACATCCAAGGATCCATCCTTTGGTTTCTTTCCCTTTCTTTTTGACATCCTGCCCCTTGATCATCTGCAGAGACAGGTAAGAGAAAACCTTTTTTCCAATGATTCACCAGATCTCTGTTACAATATTAAAAGAAGTGCAGGAGAAGAGATCCTAGGGGTATATGTATACAACTCTTTGACGGGAGAAGGACAAGTTGAGGAGGCTGTTAAAATGGCATATGGGATATTTGGCTTTACTAGTTAGTCTCTAGCAGGAATATCGTGAACAATTCTGGGCACCATATTTAGAAAGGATGACAAGGCATCAGCAAGGGGAGAAGGAGGAGATTTAATAGAAAGGAGAACAAGGCGCAGAGGAGAGCTGCTGGAATAGTACCAGGGATGAAAGACTTCAGTTACAGGAAGATACGAGAGAAACTGGCTGAATTCTCTGGTCGGCGAGTGGGGGCAGGCCTGCTCGCTGATGTGTAAAATGACGCGCGGTGACATTGGGCAGGTGTCTCTGCGTCACCGCGCGTCATTTAGATTCTCAGTTCGGCGGGCGCGCACTCGAGTTGGCTGCGCACCCGCCAAACTGTCAAAGACCTATTAAGGCCTGTTAAAAACTAATTTAAATGATTAAATGAGCTACCCATCCAACCTTAAGGTTGGCAGGCAGGCAGAGAGCCCAGGCGGCCTTCGCATTTATCATGGAACCTCATCCATGAGGGGGATGAGGTTTCTTGAAGCGTTTAAAAATTCAATAAAACTTTAAAAATAAATCATTGATACGTCCCAGCTCAAGTGACACTGTCACATGAAGGGACATGTTTTAAAAGTTTTCAAATACTTTATTTAGAAATTTTAAACTTAAACAAATCTCCCTGAGGCACCTCTGTGCCTCAGGGAGATTTCTGCACTCTTTCACGCGCATGCACAAAAGATCGCACTCCCGACTCAGGGAATCCCCCCTCCCGCCCACACAAGGAGAGCTCAGTGCTTCTGGGTAAGCGTCGCACTGGGTGGGCCTTAAATATGGCCCACCCACTTAAACACTTAAAATGGTGGCGTGCAGCTGATCGGGGGTGCCAATCGGGTTCGCTCTTGCTCCCGCCGGCCCCCACACAACTCCCCCCCCCCCACCCCCCCCCAAACACCGATGGGGGCTGGAATCTTCCAGCCCTGCCCCCCCCCCCGCCATGGCAGGTTCCCACACGGCAGGCCGGTGAGCCATTGAAATATCCGTTCACATTGACGGGACTGGAAGATCCCACTGGCATGAGGGTTTGGAAAATTCCAGCCACTGAGGAGAAAAGCAAGCAAGTTATGCTAAACCTCTATAATGCACTAGTTAATCTCTAGCAGGAATATCGTAAACAATTCTGGGCACCATTTTTAGAAAGGATGACAAGGCCGCAGCAAGAGGAGAAGGAGGAGATTTAATAGAAAGGAGAACAAGGCGCAGAGGAGAGTTGCTGGAATAGTACGAGGGATGAAAGACTTCAGCTACAGGAAGATACGAGAGAAACTGGAGTTTTTGGCCTTAGAGCACAGGGAGTTGAGGGGAGATTTAACAGATGTCACCAGTGAAGCGATGCAACCCAGAAGCTGACAGCTGCATGGACAACGCATATCTAGATGTGGTCAATGGCAGCTTAATGATGGGCAGGCAGAGATAGAATGGGTGACTGCCAGACAATCAAGGAGGACAGACGGATAGTGCAGGAAGCCCCTGAATGCATCTCATTTGCCAGCTGGTATTCAGTTCTAATCACCGGTGAGTGATGCTTTCAAAGTGAAGTGCAACCAGAACCAAGTCCATTGTACCAAAGGTGATTCAGCTGTGCAACAGGGCATCAAGGAACATTGGAAAGCAATAGTGAAAGGAGATTCCATAGTTTGGGGTCAGGCAGGGGGTTCTACAGTTGCAGGGGTGATTCCAAGATAGTATGCTGCTTCCCTGATGCCAGGGTCAAGGACATCACTGAATAGTTGCAGAGCAGTCTGAGGGGGGAAGGTGAGCCACAAGGGGTCATGGTCCATATTGCTACCAACAATATAGGTACATAGATGGAGGAGGTCTTGCAGGCAGATTTTATGAAACTAGAAAAGAGACTGGCAAAAAACCCAACAATTGGTGCAGGCAAGCCAATGTGTACCAGTGCCAGTCTGGGCTGGATAAATGGCATGTGTTAGTGGCAGGATGGACATCAGTTGTAAAACGCCCCGTCAAATCCCCCCTCAAAAAATGATGGTTCATATGAAAGGTGATCAACCAGCATTGTGGTGACCCATTGTAACATGGGACCGTAAGAAATTGATCATGCAGGTTTGCACCAGATACCCAGGAAGCATACACGACTAAAATATCTTGAGTAGATCGCAGATTTCGGGCATCTTCAAGGGACCACACAGGATCCAGGGTTGGCTCCTCAGTGTTAACGGGTATCCGCAAAGAACGTGGCTGATATTACCTGTGTGGTGGCCGCAGATTCTTGCAGAGAGAAGGCACAACAATGCTCATACGCTGTAAGCCTTCAATCTGACAAAGCTCCTCAAGGAGATCCATCTCCAGCAATGGGGGACAACGCATTCTGTGTAACATCGATGGTGAAACTGATAGGTGACTCTTGGGCCAAGGCAGTGAAGGACTTTCTGTAGGTGTGCATCTAATCAGAGATGATTCTATCCTCTGTGTCACCTCTTTCTTTATCACATTAACATCTGGCATTCTCAGTTAGGGATGCTGGCCCGCTTTTATCCCCACCTTACTGTAAATGTGGACCACTTGAAGATGACAACATTCAACCACTTGTGAGCCACATATTAAAATGCCTCCTGTTTGAGACACACATTGTGCCCTCATGGCCAGCCCTGGCCCTTGCGAACTCTAAAATTCTCAGACATCGTGAGGCCCTCAAGGAGACAAGTTGTTGCTAATTATGAACAGACTTCAGCTTCAGCACACCCTCACTCCCATCCCATTGTCCCCCTCAACAGTACCAAAAGCTAAGATGTGTGCTTCCAGAGCATGCTCAAAGACTCTGTTAACCACCAAAACTTACCATTTGCAGTTTGCATCACTCGTCTTGGCGAGTGTTTAGATGATGAGATGCACGATACTGCACCCCAACATTGTGACGAGAGCCTTGTGGCTGCAATGCAGATAATTACAGGTTGAGAAATAATCAGGGCAATAATGTGGCTGAGAGGGGCAGAGCTTCAGCATCTTGAGATGGCAAGGTGCTCCCACTTATTGGTCAGCTTAGGAGATGTACACTCAGAAAGTCAGAAAAACCCTTGGCAAACAGCAGTGCATGCTGAGCTCTGCAAATGGGCTCATAGCATGAAAACCCTGCCAGATGACAGAGAGCACATGGAGTTGCATGATATATGGCCCCTCTCCATGTGTAAACACATCTTTCCTTGTACGCTACACCTTCACCTTTCAAAAGTGCAGGCGAGATAGGAGAATGCCTCTGCCTCAATCTTACACGGCCAAGAATAAACATGAAATCACCCTGCAAAGCATGTGAATGAGGTTCCTTCCACAAGCACATTTAACGTTAAGGTTGAGGCATCACTGATGTCGAGAATGATGCCCATGATAGCAATATCTGCAATAAGTGGGGGGAGGCACCAGGGTATCACACTTAGTTGGGAGCAACACAGCTCATCATAAAAAGGTGTACACGAGGAGATGTGAAATGGGTGTGGTTCTATTTTCATTTGTGAACATTATATAAATGTGGTGAACACCATTGTGCTCCTAAATTTTTCGTACTTTCTTAACCCTACCACTATGTCTGGGTGTATCCACGACATCCACAATGGAGGTGGAGGCAGCCTGCTGACTGCTATGCCTGGTAGTCTGTGATGACTTTGGTGGGTGTCCTCTGGAGAGCTGAGGCCTGGAGGGCCCCGGCTGCTTTGGGTGTCTTGCTGTGGGGCAAGCAGACCCTCCTTGGCCTGTGGAGCTGGAGGTGATGGTGTCACAGGAAGAGGGGTTTGGGATTGGCCGGACACTCCTGGAGTCACCTGGGTGGATTGCCCCGGGTGTCCAGCTGCTGCTCCTCCTCCCTATGGGTGCCCGAGGGCCCCTAGCTGATTCCTTAAAGAGTAGGGGCAGCTGGAGTGAGATCGAGCTGGCCCACCCCCCTCTCACATAGCCACTGGTGGATGGCAGCAATGGCTACAGTGATGGACTGCTGTTGCTGCACCAGTGCAGGACCGATGTCCTGGACCAAGGTCACCATGGCGGCCACCATCCTGCCAGTGTTGACCTCGGATCATTAGCATGCCGGTGCTATAATTTCAGGCTGAACGCTGATGGACTCCGCCATCATCTGTTGCACCTGGGGAATGCAGCTGACATCCCTCCCTCATGTTCCTGTGATTGTTGGTGCAGCTCCAGCAAATGATTTAGGACCAAGTCCAAAGGCTCATCTTTGGGCTCAGACTCAGCAGAATCCTGGTCTCCAGCAGTCCTCTGGGTGCCGGTGACCTCAGGTGCCACCTACTGTGGACCAGATTGTGTGCTGTGCTCACCAGATTGTGACTCCGAGCCTGCTCTAGATCTAGGTCCCACCGAGGTGTGTGTCTCTGCACTGGTGGAGGGTGTGGGTGAGCACAGAGACAGATCTTCTGCTGTGGTGTCCTCAGGATCCTCATCTGAGGTGTCGTCAGGGCTCAAGCTGAGGGCCTGACTGGTCAAGGCCATTGGGCAACTGGCTGAGGTTCTTATGAAAGAAAGTAGAGATAACTAGTGCATGCCAGGTGACTCTAAAACATGACAATGCACTCACAGTATGATTGATGGATGAGCTGGTGCAGGATTCTCATGTGGGTGTTTGCCGCCAACTTCACCATCGCCACAGGTATGAACTGAGAGTGGACCTTGAATTCCAGCACTCCACCCCTGGTCTGGGATCTCTCCCCGCAATTGTGTGCGATCTTGCCTTGCATATAGACAGGTGGATAGAGTGTGAGCAGACGCATGTCAGGTCAGATGTTAAGGATGCCTGGCATGTTTGGGTGGTGAGGGGAGCGATGGATGGGATGAGGGTGTGATCTCCAGTGGAGTTGAGCCCAGATGGAGATGTGAGGGTATGTGTGAGTGGCTGATGATGTCCATTGAGCTGGCAGTGAGTGAGATGCCAGTGAATGTGTGATGGGCTTATGAGTGTGTGCGTTTAGAGTGATGAGATGGTTGACTTACCCTGGCAGCATGAATAAAATTATTCATCCTCTTTCTTCACTGGGTGTCTGACCTCTTCTGTGTAGCATTGGCACTGACCACCACTGCCACCGCCTTCCAAGCCAGAATGGTGAGCTTGATGAACCTCTTGCAGCCAGAGCTGGGGTAGAGGACATCGCGGCGGGCCTCGACTGCATCCAAAAGGTGCTCCAGTGAGCAAATTTGGGGGCTACCATCTTCTTGGCTTTCGGGGCCATGTCTTCAGTGCAGAGTCCTGGGCTGCAGATATTGAGAACACCATGTATGGCTGCACTTTAAATATGATGCCCGGAGTAAGGAAGTGAAGTGATCACATTGCGGGGTGATGAATCAGAGGCCACCCGCCAGTGGTCCGCCATATTTCCATTGCGTGCATATTAAATGAGGCAGGAAGTGGACAGTACGACTTAAAAACCCACCATTGCAGCCAGTGGTAGAACACCGTTTTTCACGCCCACAACCATGCTTTGTGAATCGAGTGGAAAATCCCACCCAAGGATTTGCAGTTAGACCTGAAACAGAACAATGGGCTACCTTTAAAAAAGAAGTGGTTTGAGGTGCATTATATGAGGGGAAGAGTAGGACAACCAAAGCCAGAGTTCCCTGGATGATGAAAGCAGTAGAGAGTAAAATGAAGCAGGAAAGAGGTGTACATGACAGATGGCAAATTGACAATACAAGTGAGAGCCAGTTTAAATATAGAAAGTTCAGACAGGAAATGGAAAAAGAAATAAGAGGGGAAAAGAGAGCAATAGAAGCGACTGGGAGTTAGCGTAAGAGGGAATCCAAAAGTCTTCTATATGCACGTAAATAGCAAAAGGGCAGGAAGAGGAGGGGTGGGGCCATATAGGGACCAAAAAGTAGATCTACAGATTGAGAGAGCGCATGACTGAGGTACTAAATGATTACTTTGCATATGTCTTTACCAAGGAAGAAGACACTGCCAAAGTCATAGTGAAAGAGGAGGTGGTTGCGATACTGGACGGACTAAAAATTGATAAAGCAGAGGTATTCAATAGGTTGACTGGATGTAAAGTTGGTAAGTCACCAGGATAGGATGTGATGCATCTGAAAATACTGAGGGAAGTGTGTAAATTACACAGGCATTAGCCGTAGTCTTCCAAATCTCCCTAGATATGGGAGTGGCACCAAAGGACTCAAGAATTGCTAATGTTCAAAAAAAAAGGTGCAGGGATAAACCCAGTAATCTCAAGCCAGTCAGTTTAACCTCGGTGGTGGGAAAGCTTGCAGGAATGATAATCTACTGGAGGAAGGTATCTGACCCCAGCGGTCAGTACTAGGAACACTACTTCTCTTGGTCTACATTAATTATCTAGATTTGGGTGTTCAGGGCACAATTCCAAAATTTGCTGATGACACAAAACTTGGAACTGTTGTGAACTGTAAAGAGAATAGTGTTGGAATTCAAGAGAACATACACAGGCTGGTGGAATGGGCAGATATGTAGCAGATGACATTTAACACAGAGAAGTGTGAAATGCTACATTTTAGCAGGAAGAATGAGGAAAGAAAATGCAAAATAAAAGGTACAATTCTAAAGGTGGTACTGGAACAGAGAGATCTTAGGGATATATGTGAAGGTTGTTGGAGATGGGAGGGTGGGTTGAAAAAGCTGCTAAGAAGACACACAGGATCCTGGGCTTTATAAATGGAGGCATAGAGTACAAAAACTAGAAAGTTATGATGATCCTTTATTAAACACTGTCTTGGCCTCAACTAGAGTATGGTGTTCAACTCTGAGCATGACACATTAGGAAGGATGCAAAAGCTTTACAGAGGATGCAGGAAAGATCTATAAGAATGATCTCAGGGATGAGAGACTTCAATTGAGTGGGTAAATTGGAGAAGCTAGGGTTGTGATCCTTAGAGATGAGAAGGTTGAGGGGAGATTTGATAGAAGTGTTCAAAATCATAAGAGATCCAGACAGAATAGATAGAGAGAAACTGTTCCCACTGGAGCAAAGATCAAGACCCAGAGGACACAGATTTAAGGCGATTGGCAAAAGAACCAAAGCGACTTGAGGAAAAACTTTTTTTATGCAGTGAGTGCTTAGGATCTGGATGCAATGCCTGAGAGTGTGGAACGAGACAGATTGAATTGTGACTTTCAAAAGACAATTGGATGTATCATCTGAGTGAGAAAAAAATACAGGGCTACAGGGAAAAGTGTGGGGGAATGGAGCCAACTAATTTGCACTTACAGAAAACTTGTACAGAAATGACAGGCCAAATAATCTCCTTCTATGCATTTCCATTCTCTGATTCTGTAGGTGTTCAAAATCATGAAGGATTTTAACAAATGAGAAGAAATTGTTTCCAGTGACAGAAACATCATTAATCAGAGGACACAGATTGGAGGTAATTGGCAAAAAAAACGGGGTGACATGAGGAAAAAAATGTACAACGAATTTTTCTGATCTAGAATGCACTGCCTGAAAGACTGATGGAAGCAGAGTGAATACATTTCAAACGGGGATTGGATAAATACTTGAAAGGGATCATTTTGCAAGGCCCCCGAGAAGGGGAAGAAGAGTTGGAGGAACTGGGGCTGGCTGAACTAGGGGAATGGCCTTCCTCTTCTGTCCAGTATCATTCTATGACTCTAAGATGTACGATAAACAGAACGCATTGGCATCAAGAAGTCAACAAATTGTGGAAGAGATAATATGTTAGTTGGAGAGGGAAATCCGGAAAGGTTCAGCAGTTAGTAAAGTGAAGCCTAATAATTCTTAATAATGGGAAATACTTGGCAATAACGCCAGTGAGTATCAATTACTTTGTAGAATGTGGTATAGTTAATAATAAAGAAAAGCAATTGCTTGAATTGTACGGAATCCTGAAGATGTCATATTATATTATAATAACTGTCACTGTTAAAAAGTCTAATTAGACCGGTAAAACACAAGGCCAAACGAATAATATTTACTGGCTACTAGTGAGGGAGATCATTCTTGGCAACGTGGTTCCTCACACTGTATGACACAGAGGCATTGGAAGCTGTTTAAAGAAGGGCAAGAAAACTGATAGGGCTAAATGAATGGACTTTTAGGAGCGACTAATCAAAATAGGGGATTTCTCGATATGGCTTTGGAGGATTCCTCCCAGGGAGCCAGAAAGAATTAGTGGGCAATATTAAAAGATGAAGGAACGGCAAGCAGAAGTGATTTAATATGCAAGCTATTCATAAAACTTCTTAAACTGTATTTTTCTGATTTATTGGTTATCTTTGAATTGTCTTCCCATTTCTAGATTTACCTTCTGCTGCGTTCTTTTGCCTTAAGGGACAACTTTGCTCATGGCTTTGTTTCACTCTGTTTTCACAAAGTTTCAGTGGACTAAGCAAATGCAATGTGAATGGTCAACTTGTAAAGATTTGATGAATGATTTCTTATAGTAGAGCCAGTACCGAATTTGAGGCTTGTGCTATTGTGACGGACGCACTCAAAAAGCCGCAGCATATTAATTGCACTGAAATAGCCGAATTGTCGTCAATACGTTTACCACATTACACACGCATCCCACCAGCTTTGCCTGTTCATGATGGCAACATGGAAAAGGGGTTACCTGCATTTAAATTGCACCCACACAACTTGTACAGGGGTCACTCGCAAAATCAGATAAGCTTTGGCCAATAGCTTTGGAGTTCATTTTGATTTTTGTCGGAATTCATTGTTAATTAATTAATTCATCATCTAAACCGATACAGAACTCAGCTTAACAACCGTTGATATTCATGGTGAAAATGGGGGCGGGTGGGAATAGTATTCGCGTATCTCCACTAATTGAGGGGTTAGGATAAAACAACATAGTATCATAAACTCCAATAACAATACCTTGGGTATTGTCCAACCCTTGCAAAACTTCCATTATTTTAAGATGAAAGTTATCAACCTCAAACTATGGTGCAATAAAATGTCATTTCTAATTAAAGCATTTGGCTCCAAAATAAGTTTTAATTTTAAAAACGGCGTGTTACTTTGACAATTTTGGTGCCGTATATTCATGTGTGGATTAAGCGATGGTGAGCACGTGTTTGGGATAAGTCTATATTTCCTGACCAGTTTAGGAAGGAGACGGTCATTCCCTGAACATCTCCTATCAGCACCACAGTCTCTGAACAGCTCCTTTCGTCCTTTGTTGGGGGTGGGGTGGTGGGTGTGTGTGGGTGGGGGGGATCGAGGCGTTTCCTCATTAAAGGATGAAGTAGTGCACAAGGTGAGGACGAGGCACATGCGGCTGGAGCGCCTTGCTTCCGCGTCACCTCTGGTCTGGTGCAGAACTAACTCCGGAGAGAAGGAGAAAGAGGCAGAGAGAGTCTACACTCCATAGTACAGCCCCGACTGTTTGATCCAATCCGTATTCCAGCTGTCACAGACCATGACAGACAAGCAACCCAAGGCAGCTGAGGACGAGGATCTGCCCGTTTACTTGGCCAAGCTAGGAAGCAGTAGCCCCAAACCCCGCCAGAAGTATGGGGGGATGTTCTGCAACGTGGAGGGCGCCTATGAAAATAAAACCATCGACTTCAGTTCGCTAAGTGTTGGCAGGCGAAGCGCCAGGAGTCTGAGTAAAAACGATGGGAGTCAGGTTTCCATCGAGTCTGACGGATTGAGTGAGACTGGGAGTGATATCAGTGAGGTGTCCAGCTCCTGTGAGCCTGGGGCTCGGGCTGAGAACGGGTTTCAGCCGCTGGATCGGTCACCGAGGGTTCAGGAAGAAGGGTTTCCGCAAAACCCGCACACTCAGGTAAAAGTCACCACTCAATGTATAGCGGGCAGCGTTTCAAATATCCGAGAGCAACTGTGTATCCGTTTAATTACTGAACTTGGTTAAACTGAAATAGGCAAGTCTGCAAAAATCAATCCGGGAATATGTGGTTCCAAGTTAGAAGTGATGCGGACCACGGTTAATCTTAACCTGGCCAGGTCCCGTTATACGAGTGTGTGAATATATTGCCAGAACTGTGAAATCGTTCAAGGCACACTGTCTCTCTCGTGAAGTTTTTTTTTAATTGATACGCTGAGATAAGGGTTAACTGCCCCACGTGTTTCGGTTTTATTGATAACCAAAGTTAATATCTGCACGTTAACAAAGCTGTCTTCCTCTCTATATCGGTGCGGTTGGTTATACTGTTTGGTTGGCTCTATGGTTTACAGGAGGAATGCGGGCGGTGGGATTGTGAGTGGCCCCTGGCTTACACGGTTTTGCCGAAGAATATGGAGCAGGAGCAGAGTGCTGTTCAACTTACTCCAAAACTCCTGCCTTATTCTGAAGTGAGCTCGGGGACATTCACGAGGGCCCGCGTTATTGACTCCGTGACACTGTGGCAGCATGGTGTACTCCTTCTAAAACCCTGGCTGAATACCGCTATTCTGTGGGGGAAACGAGACAAAAGGAGAAAAATCCATCTCCACGTGTGTGTCTGGCTGAATCACATTCTTCATTCTTCTTGGATCAACGACCAAATTATGGAGCAAGGTGTCAGTTTCTGAAAGAGTCCCGAAAGGGATTTTGCGTCAAACACATTGTGCCTCTTTAATGATTATCCGGTTTGGTAAAATAAACTAAAGGAAACCGAGCTGGTCCCACATAAATAGGTTTTCCATTAATGATGGGGTATACATTTACTGGCGGATGATAGGAAATAATGAGGGGTTGGTTAACCATCCCAGAGGATAATGAGCTAATACAGAAGATGCTTCCTGAGTGATTACACTGGGAAACCATAAATGTGGTAAAATCTGTTCAAAATACTCATGGACTTAAAAAGGGTAATTGCTCAGTGAATCATCACATGTCTCGTACGACAGAACAATGCTCTTAAATTTGAATTCTAGAAATGACTTGCATTTAAAAAAAAATTCCTATTGATTCCTGTTTTATACCGGGGCTGTGGTTAACTGGATTTTTATGATGGAGTTATTTTTTTTCCCATTATTTATATTGGCCGGCATAAATGCATGCCCTACTTAAAATGAATGTATTGATGTACATCTGTGCAGTGGTAGAAATTATTGGTAACAAAGCCTGCCTATGGGGATGTGGTCAATTTAATGCAGAGGAACAAGTGTATGGGGAATAGCTGCAGGCTGGTAGCAACCCTCCTCCAACCACTCTTTCAGGGTGTTCCTGTAGTCCCCATTGTGGTAGTGATGCTGCTGAATACAGAGGGAGGGAGCTGCAATGCTAATCAGGCAGACGGTCTATGAGCTTGCTGGAGGGGGAGGGGGTCGAGGCGGTGCCAGTCTGAGCTGCGAAGCCTCGTCCTCCCCGAACAAGCACCATTTTCAGCACCACAAGGAAAAAGACGAGAGATCAGAAGCCCTCTCGCCAACCATCCCCCCCCCTCTCCCTCCCTCCCCCCCGATCTCTCCGACCTGTTCCGGCAGAACAAAAACAAAAAAGCAGCCGAGAGATTCCCCCTTGTGTTTCGTGGGTCTGCAGTAGAAGCGGTTCGAGGTCAGAAACATGTTATCCTACCAAGGCAAGAAGAACATCCCGCGGATCACGGTAAGCATTGAAGCATTAGCACAGTGACAGTCCTGTTTGAGGGCCCCGGGCTGGATTAATATTCTCTCCCTCTTCCTCTCTCTCTCTCTCTGTCTCTCCGAACTCTTTGTGACTGAGACGAGCCGTGGACCCTTCACCCAAGGCTCTGATGGTCACCCGAGGTTCGCAATCTTGCAGAAAATTTGCAGCAGAGGAAACCCCCCCACACCCAGGATTTTTTCAAATTCTTGTTATTCTCCTCAATCTGAAAATGGCGACGTTGTGATGAACTGGGGAAGGGGGGGGGGGGGTGGTGGTAATGGAACATGGGACTTGCACAAAAAAAGTGTGTTTCTGGACAGCGGGGGAAGCGACCGCCGCTTTTTTAAAAAAAAATTCTGAATTTAATAATAAAGTCAATGCAAAGCATCCCCGCTCCACTCTGCCTGAAACCAGGTCACTTGCTCCCATGTTATCCAGCAATTTATTGCAGTGATTTCATTCTAAACCCTCAGCACCACCCTACTCCTCCTTCGAGGCATCGCTTTTGGCGGGGGGTTTCAGGAGGAGGGGGCGGGCGTTATATTCTGGTGCATTATACCGCGTCAATTTCAGGAAATAATTCGTTAGGCGTTGAGAATAAATCTCGAGTCTCCGAACAGTGTCTGCGCTCTCTAATAAAAAAAGTGTCTTTTATTGCATCTGAATTATTCACTTTTTTTAAAAAAATGGGGAGAGAAAGGAGCTGCGGGCATGCGCACTCACAAAGCATTCATCCTTCGTGTTTCGCCCCTTTGTGTTTGGTGGGTTTTTGCTGCAAAACTGGGCGTAGCTGCTGCTTGAGAGGAAAGACCCTGTCATTGACCATGTTCGTCAGTTTCAGAGGTGTAGCTGACCTGGGATTGCCGGGTACTTCAACTGATCAAATACAAATCTAAAATCTGCAAATCACAAGTACAGTATTTACACCCACCTTTTCGTCCCACCCTGTTGGAAATGTTAAGGAGGTGTAATAACGTAAGAAGGGAGAATCAATATAATTACTGCTGCCGTTACTATTTCCACTTCTTGCAATGCCAAAACCGTGGGGCCAGAAGAGAGGTTGATCTGAACACTAATTCTGCTCTTATTTTTGAACAGGGGCCATTTTTCTCTTGAAAATGGCAAGGAGGGGAGTGGTCCAGCTAGACTTATAAAAGGTTCCTTGTGTTCCAAAACAGTTGCACTTGCATAGTGGCCTTTAACATAAGGAGTATCGAAAAGTAATCTCTCTGGGCTGGATTAGAGAAGAAGTTGATACTTAGTGCGAGTTAGAACAGATGACCAAAGGCATAGTCCAGTAGTTAGACATTGAGCAGGCTTATGAATGTAGAGTAAGGCAGTGAAGTTTGTGTAAAGAATCACAGGACACTGGGGTATGGTGACAAAGATTTTTAATCAGTTGTAAGAGTGAGTGGGAAAGGCCCATGTGGTCAGTCAGGGATAGAAGAATTGAGGATGTGAACTGTGTTGTAGTGGTTTTAAAATTAGGATAGGGTGAGTCCATAGGGAAGTTTGTAAAACAAAAAGGCACTTGTGAGTCAACGCATTGTAGAATGGATAGCCAGTGGCAGCTGACAAAGATACGTCACTAGGGCTTACTATAGGATAGGGAAGCGTTGCAGTTTGTACAAGGTGGAGCTAGGGAGAACAACACGTGGAACATCGACAGAGTTGAGCTTTCAAATGGATGACAGAGGCAATGATGAAGACAGACAAGCAATATTATGGAAGTGGAAATTGACTTTCTTTGTGATGAGTGTGAAGTTTGAAGCTCAGCTCAAGTCAAACAGAACAATGAGTTTGTGCATCAAGCTCAGTCAGAGTGAACAGTCATAGAAGAGGTGACTAAGGGCTAGAGTTTCTGTTAGGAGAGAAACAGGATAACTTTGTCTTGTAGGTGTACAGTTTAAGAAATTTCTGGCCACTTTTTATCGTGGGATCATCATGCAGGCATGTATTGTGCTCTGTAACGTGAGAAATTTCTGGCTCATCCATGACTTAATTTCAGCCAAGAAGTCAGATAACATTGTAACAATCATGCAGTCAAAGATGGTAGAGGAGAGATAAAGCTGGGTATCATGAGTACACATAGACACTGACTTCCATACTTGTGCATTAAGTCTTAGTGGATAAATATGTAGATAAGAATAAGAATGATTTGCGGACAACTCTGGAGCATGTTGAAGGTGACTATTTAAGGTCAAGATGAGGAGCCATTGCAGAGGTATGCTAGCTACATTAGAACAGGTAGGAGTAGAAACACATGAATGCGATACTACAGAGTGTGATACATGCTCTGCATGACGATCCTGGAGTAAGTAGTAAGAGGATTGCCTATAACGAGGGGAAGGCGATATTGCACGAGGTGGTCAAACCCGACCACCAGAATGACAATGACCTCAAAAGGTTTGGAGCTGGCAGTATGTTTTACAGGTACATTGCCCACTCAGGAGGTGTGTTGGGAGATGGGGTGCTGAAAAGTGAAATTTGGGGAAGATATTGTTTCTAACAGCACTCATCATAAATCTTATCAATTTTGATAGTAAACCTGTGCTGTGAGGACAAAGCTGGGGTGAGGGGGTGGAATTACAAATTCACAGGCCTCCAACTCCAGCACATTAAAACTAGAAGAAGACACCATGCTATCTTAAAACATTTTGCTGTGCCTCGAAGAGCTTTTAGGTCCAATTTTGCCTCACACAAACTCCATTCACTTACAGAGTTAAAATTGGGCCTGCAAGCATTGCAATAAAGTGTTGAGCAGCATTTCTCCATAGCCTCACTCAGCTGGGTGCCTCAGCTGCACTGGAAAAGGCATGGGCACCCATCCACTCATAACTTTTCACTGATCCCAATCCTGAGATTTTGGATGGGAATGTCCAGTCCTCCATGGATCTGCCCCACAAGGCTTCTTCAGGAATTTCTCCCCCACTTTCCTTTTACAATCCATCCTGTGCAAAACTACTTAGCTGGACTTCATGCCTCTTCCCTTCTAAACAACATTGGCCATTTCTGGTCTAAACACCATGCAAATAGGTGTCATCTGAATACTTGAATATGGCAGATTTTGTTCACGGTGAAAATTAGGGCAATACAGTAATTGTACAGATATACTATTAATGCTAAACCACTATTATCTCTGGAAAATAAGCAATTTCAGATTTGCTATAAATGTATTGAACAGAACTCTCAGAATTTTGTAGCACGTTACCTATATGTAATATAGTAATGATTATATTACCTATGCATTACTATAGCCATGGAAAACATAGCTATATATAATTCCTTGATACCTACTTATTTTAAAGCAAATTCACACACAACTCTATTACTTTCCTTAAGAAGTACTGAAAACAAGTATTCTCATTGACACACATTGTATTGACACACATTCAAAGGAATCTGAAATTTATCAGCTGCTTTTCCTTTGTGGTAAACCTTTTTAGTGTACACTGAAAATCAGCAAAAACAGAAGATCAGTCACTTGGACAAAGCTGACAAAATTGTGTTAAGAATTCAATAGAATTAAATCAGGCTCTCTCATGGCTTGCTAATTCAATTTTCTGCCAGATATGGACTAGGAAGATGCCAGGTTTGATTCCTGGCCTATGCTGTGTTAATTGACCTTAACCAACAGAAGTCCTGTCTGATATTTATCCCTTAATCAATATAATTAAAAAAGATTATCTACCCATTTATCTGATTGCTGTTTGTGGAACTTTGCTGTGCACATATTGGCTGCTGCATATCCTTACATCAACTACTACGGACAAAAAAAAACTTAATTGGCTATGAAGATCTCTGGGATGCTGTGAGACCTAATGCATAAATTCAAGTTCTTTTTTGGGTAATTGTATCCAATGGGGATACAATTGTCTGAGATGTTTGTGGTCTAAGGATGGGCTGATTGGGGGAGAAAATTAGCTGGCATTTCTACTCCTGATCAGTAGCTGAAGACATCTATTCGATAAGTATGTATATTGGGGAAGAAAAGCATGAGGATCAATTTTGGTGCCCTTTCTTAATGCTGACAACACTCACTATTTAGTAGATAAAAGCAAAGAACTGCGGATGCTGGGAATCCAGAACAAAAACAAAAATACCTGGAAAAACTCAGCAGGTCTGGCAGCATTGATGGAGAAGAGCACAGTTGACATTTCGAGTCCTCATGACCCTTCAACAGAACTAAGTAAAAATAGGAAAGGGGTGAATTATAAGCTGGTTTAAGGGGGGGACGGTTGGGACAAGAAGAGCTATGTAAAGGGCCAGTGATAGGTGGAGATAACCAAAAGATGTCACAGAAAAAAGGACCAAGAGGTGTTGAAGGTGGTGATATTATCTAAAGGAATGTGCTAATTAAGGGTAGAAAGCAGGACAAACAAGGTACAGATAGCCCTAGTGGGGTTGGGGTGGGTTGAAGGAATCTAAAAAAGCTAAAAGGTAGAGATAAAACAATGGATGGAAATACATTTAAAAATAATGGAAATTGGTGGGAAAAGAAAAATATCTGTAAATTATTGGAAAAACAAAAAGGAGGGACAAAAAATGGAAAGGGAATGGGGATGGAGGAGAGTGTTCATGATCTCAAATTGTTGAACTCAATATTCAGTCCAGAAGACTGTAAAGTGCCAAGTCGGAAGATGAGGCGCTGTTCCTCCAGTTTGCGTTGAGCTTCACTGGAACAATGCAGCAAGCTTAGGGCATGAGAGTAGGGTGGAGTGTTGAAATGGCAAGCGACAGGGAGGTCTGGGTAATGCTTGTGGACAGACCGAAGGTGTTCTGTAAAGCGGTCACCCAGTCTGCGTTTGGTCTCTCCAATGTAGAGGAAACCGCATTGGGAGCATCGAATGTAGTAGACTAAGTTGAGGGAAGTGCAAGTGAAATGCTGCTTCACTTGAAAAGAGTGTTTGGGCCCTTGGACGGTGAGGAGAGGGGAAGTGAAGGGGCAGGTGTTGCATCTTCTGCGGTTGCATGGGAAGGTGCTGTGGGAGAAGGTTGAGGAGTAGTGGGTGATAGACATCAGGGTGTCACGGAGAGAACGATCCCTGCCGAATGCTGCTGGGGGGTGGTGAAGGGAAGATGTGTTTGGTGGTGGCATCATGCTGGAGTTGGTGGAAATGGCGGAGGATGATTCTTTGAATGCGGAGGCTGGTGGAGTGATAAGTGAGGATAAGGGGGACGCTATCATGTTTCTGGGAGGGAGGAGAAGGTGTGAGGGCGGATGCACGGGAGATGGGCCGGACACGGTTGAGGGCCCTGTCAACCACCATGGTTGGAAAACCTCGGTTAAGGAAGAAGGAGGACATGTCAGAGGAACTGTTTTTGAAAGAGGCATCATCAGAACAAATGCGATAGAGGCGAAGGAACTGAGAGAATGGGATGGAATCCTTACAGGAAGCGGGGTGTGAGGAGCTGTAGTCGAGGTAGCTGTGGGAGTCCGTAGGCCTGTAATGGATATTGGTGGACAGTCTATCACCAGAAATTGAGACAGAGAGATCGAGGAAGGGAAGGGAAGTGTCAGAGATGGAAATTTTTCCAGGTCCAGACGAGAGCATGAAGCAGCACCAGCTATGCCTGTCTCTTTATGGGGTATGTGGAACATTCCTTGTTCCAGTCCTTCTCCGGCCCCCTCCCACAACTTTTTCTTCAGTACATCGATGATTTGGTGCTGCTTCATGCTCTCGTTGGGACCTGGAAAACGTTATTAATTTTGCTTCCAATCTCCACCCTTCCATCATTTTCACATGGTCCATCTCTGACACTTCCCTTCCTCGACCTCTCTGTCTCAATTTCTGGTGATAGACTGTCCACCAATATCCATTACTAGCCTACCGACTCCCACAGCAACCTCGACTACAGCTCCTCACACCCCGCTTCCTGTAAGGACTCCATCCCATTCTCTCAGTTCCTTCGCCTCCGTTGCATCTGTTCCGATGATGCCACTTTCAAAAACAGTTCCTCTGACATGTCCTCCTCCTTCCTTAACTGAAGTTTTCTACCCACGGTGGTTGACAGGGCCCTCAACCATGTCCGGCCCATCTCCCGCGCATCCGCCTTCACACCTTCTCCTCCCTCCCAGAAACATGTTCGGGTCCCCCTTGTCCTCTTATCACCCCACCAGCCTCCACATTCAAAGGATCATCCTACGCCATTTCCGGCAACTCCAGCATGATGCCACCACCAAACACATCTTCCCTTCACCCTCCCGACAACATTCCGAAGGGATCGTTTCCTCCGTGACACCCTGGTCCACTCCTCCATCACCCCCTACTCCTCAATCCCCTGCCATGGCACCTTCCCATGCAACAGCAGAAGATGCAACACCTGCCCCTTCACGTCCCCTCTCCTCACCGTCCAAGGGTCCAAACACTCTTTTCAAGTGAAGCAGCATTTCACTTGCACTTCCCTCATCTACTGCATTCGCTGCTCCCATTGTGGTTTCCTCTACATTGGAGAGACCAAACGCAGATTGGGTGACCGCTTTGCAGAACACCTTCGGTCTGTCCGCAAGCATTACTCAGACCTCCCTGTCGCTTGCCATTTCAACACTCCACCCTGCTGTCATGCCCACATATCCATCCTTGGCTTGCTGCATTGTTCCAGTGAAGCTCAACACAAACTGGAGGAACAGCGCCTCATCTTCCGACTAGGCACTTTATAGCTTTCCGGACTGAATATTGAGTTCAACAATTTGAGATCATGAACTCTCTCCTCCATCCCCATCCCCTTTCCCTTTTTCCCCCCTCCTTTTTGTTTTTTCCAATAAGTTATATATATTTTTCTTTTCCCACCTATTTCCATTATTTTTAAATGTATTTCCATCCATTGTTTTATCTCTACCTTTTAGCCTTTTTAGATTCCTTCACCCCACCCCAACCCCACTAGGGCTACCTGTACCTTGTTTGTCCTGCTTTCTACCCTTAATTAGCACATTCCTTTAGATTATATCACCACCTTCAACACCTCTTTGTCCTTTTTTCTGTGACATCTTTTGGTTATCTCCACCTATCACTGGCCCTTTACCTAGCTCTTCTTGCCCCAACCACCACCCACCCCCAAACCAGCTTATATTTCACCCCTTTCCTATGTTTACTTAGTTCTATTGAAGGGTCATGAGGACTCGAAACATCAGCTGTGCTCTTCTCAGCCGATGCTGTCAGACCTGCTGAGTTTTTCCAGGTATTTTTGTTTTTGGATTTGCTCACTATTTAGTATCTTGTATAAAGGTAGATTTTCCAACCCCTTGCCCAGGGTCAAGTAACTCATAGCAAGATATCGTTCACTAAGGGCAATGATTCGCAAATGTACACTTTAACATAAAGGTCACTTGGACAAAGGACTGGTATGTTGCTGCGTCCATGCAGCCATATCTCATTTGAGTCACTGCCTTCAGGAGAGGAGAGGTGAAAATAGGCATTAATAAATTGTAATACTTTCCTGTTAATCTGTCCAGTTGCTGACAGCAAGCCAGTACCTCAGCCCTGCTCTGGTCAATGTTATTGTTACATGAGTACATTGAACATCTAAGTGAATTAGATATCAGAAATAGGTATCAAGAACAGTTCAACACTTTATGCATCAACAACAATTTCTCTATTATTAAAAGCAAAGCAGCAAGGGAGTCCACAAGTGAGGGTCAACTCCACCACATTTGAACCCTGTAACACAATATTTGACACAAAATTTAATTCCAGAGCTTAGATTTTACAACAGGGAGTCCCATTTATTGGATATAAAGTGGACATATCCAGTTGGAATTCTGAGTGGAGTTCAGATTTGCCTCCATTGTAAATCTCCAACTATGTTTTGAAGTGATGCAGGAAGCACTCTACAGAACAATACATAACGCAGGCTTCAGCTGGGACAACTGGCACCCACCAATCAGTATTGCCATAATGGGTTATACAGGGTGGAAGGCACATCTCTTATTTGAAGACTAATGCTTATGGAGGCTTTAATTCACCAGACAAGTGATCAGAGTTATTCTACATCTGATTTGTAAACTTACAGCCAATTTCGCCACAGGCACAGCACTGTTATATGTATAGTTGATCTGCCACTGGGAAAGTCACAAGTACCGGCCAGTGAGCAGTGCATAGATGATAAATGTATGAAGCAACTCACAGATGCATTGTTTGCGCATGCATCACAATTAATCTCCTTTCCCATGGACAATAGACAGCAAGACAAGAATCTGAAAGTGTAGGGGGGGCACCAGTGACGAGGCAGCGGGGTGGGGGGGGAGTTGAGTGCAAATGGCCCTATATGCTCCATGACACAATACCTCTGTATGAATTGCTAAAGATTCCACTCTGT
Source organism: Carcharodon carcharias (assembly GCF_017639515.1). Lineage (NCBI taxonomy): Eukaryota > Metazoa > Chordata > Chondrichthyes > Lamniformes > Lamnidae > Carcharodon > Carcharodon carcharias. The sequence continues at coordinate 89,541,893 of NC_054483.1, forward strand.
CAATGCAGAGCTCATCTATAACCATCAGCACCATGAGGCAAGTACACACTTGCTTTCCCAAAAGATGAAATTCTACTATCTCTTTTCAGATAGTACCCTGAGCAGCAATGTCATTGGATGCCTGCTGGGGATCAAAACTATCTTTCTGCATGGCAGTGTGCCATGTGTAAACATAATGAGGCACTTGCCTCCACTACAGATATTAGTGAGTAGACTATTGATATGCTGGAGGGATGCTTTGAGCGCCTGGATGTATCCAGCAGTTTCTTCAAAACATTCTGGCAGGATTCTCTGTTGCTGCTATCTGTTGTATGGTGCACAACATTGTCCTGCAAAGAAGCATCAATGTAGAGTTTATGGAGGAGGAAGGCCCTCAAATGCAGCATGTAGAACACAGCAACACAGAGAGGAAGCAGAAGACAACCCTTTGCTAAATAACTCTATTTTGCTTTTCTACAAGCGACCATCTCTTCGCCAAAAATATACTCCTTACAGTAACAGCCATCTCCAGTTAAACCCATGCCCTCTGTACAACTGCTTTCAGCTATAATGCCTTCACATATTTTGAAAAAAAAAACCCTTACAAATCTGCTACTTGTGCTTATCTGATGAAATTTGTCCCCATGTTTTGCCAAGAATGCTGGCTGCGCAAACAACAACTGTCACTGAACCATATTTTATCATCTCCAAGCATTGTGCATAAGGATCAGTAGAAGCCTCTTGGGTTTGAAGTGGCTACTACAGTGCAACAGCTGAATCCACATTTTAGTTTGCTGTAGCATCTCTGCAATTGCCTGTGCAGCCTGGGCCTGTGTGTCTTTATATATCCGTGCAGGCATTGAAGGGGTTGGTAGAAGAGCCTGGATGTGTGCCCATTCTGAGCAACTGAATCATCACCTGTGTCAATTCCAGCCATACTGCATGGCTGGCTGTTTCCACTCCATCAGGAGAAATGCAGGAAACTTTTATCAAATTGTAAAATTGACATGCTGGCTGAGTCTAGCTAATTTCCCCCACTATCAACAGACATTCCTACTTTCCAGCACTGCAATGATATTAATTATGGGAAATATACTTTTATTTGGGTGGATATATCCCAATGTCTGCTATGACGTCTAGTGGAAATTCATGAAGTTGGTGGTGCATGGGAAGCTAGTACACAGTTTCTTGCCTCATTCCCCACAATTTACTGTTGATGAGCAGTAAATAGAGGAAAATTTTGGTTGCATTGATAAATCATTCATGTAATGAGTTCAATGTATGAAATGTTAAATATGCTGAAACAGAAGCAGTAATGAATGAGTGTTCAGCAGCCATTGGAGCCCTAAAACACTCAGATAAGAAAACTTGTACAATCATGGAGCCTCAAATTCAATTATTTTCTAATTCTTTGGATTCAAGTCTCTGTATTAATAATCCATAAAACTTCAATTTATGGTGCTAACGCGATTTAGTAGGTATCATGCTCTCTCCAGAATGTAAAAGGTGGGATTTGAGCACATTAGCTAGACCAGTGGTTCCAAAACTGCGGTTGGGGGTTCATGAAACGTTTCAGGAGGCTCATGAGAAAAATCCTGTAATGACAGAAGCAGAAGTGTTTGCGCATCAAAATTACCTGAAACTGACTACTGTAGGTTTGCCACCCACCAAATGACCGGGCCTGGGCTCTTAGGGGGCCTGGTGCTCATTAACCATCCTGAATGGCAGGCTACTGGGCCAATATCCAAAGGAGCCAATCAGGTATGTAGGCCATCCCAATTGGCAGGCTTCTTGGCCAATGATTGCTGTTGTTCTGACAACGTGCCTTATCTTGCACTTTGTGGCTGGACTTAAAGTTGGAGAGTCCTCGGTGGTTGGGTGTGCTGTGTTTTCTGCTTGGACTTCAGAGTCATGTGCTGCCTGTGCCTATAGGAGTGTGGCTTTAGGTAAGTACCTGCATTTTAATTTAACTCCCAGGCCGGCCACAGACTTCAGGATTTAGAAATGAGGTCAGGAGGGGAAGGGCTCAGGGCCACCACATCTGTGGCCCAGGGCCCTTCCACTCCTGATCTCTTGTGAGTCTTGAAGTTGCCCCCTTTTCCAGTCCTTTGATGATGGGTCTGTGGCCCAGGGCCCTTACCTCGTCTTTGGAGTCTCTTTGAGTCCTCCCCCACTCCCTTGAGGCACTGTTGAAGGACTGAGGGAGGAATTTTGCCTATTGGAATGGTAGCACACTGATTCTCTTGCTTGTAGAAGATCGAAGATGCCTTTATTGCATCTCTACAGACATGTGCCCTCACACCCAACAGTAGAGGCTCCACTCAGAGACAACTGGCAACATAAGCTGGCCGAATGGAAATGATTGGGCCATTTGCCCATCAATCACACTTGGAGTCTAGCAATCCTGTAAGTAACTAGGTTTGATTTTGTGCATTTAATTTGCACTAGGTAGCTATCCTTCACTTATTGCATTTTGCTAAATAGTGATAAATAATAATGTAATTATTAATAGTGTGCAATAAAGTGTCATAAGAAAAACAAATTTTATATTTTCAAGATCACTGTTTTTATCATTTATACTCAGGTAAGGGAGAAAATCGCTGGAAAATATTTCTTTTTAGGAGAGCGTTCACGAAATTTGGTATTTTCACAGGTTGTTAAAGTTTGCGAACCACTGAGCTAGATTGGTACTTCAGTGCAGTAACAAGAGCTGCGTTGCCAGTAATAACCATGTTTCTGATGAAACATTAAACTAAAGCCCCATTTTTCCACTCAGGTGAATATTAAAATAAAGATTGGAAAATTTAAACATATAACCCTGAAATTGTCCTTCAAGAACATGCTTATTCCTTTTTTGCTGTTCCTATTTTGAGAGGCAATTCTTCTCCATGGCTATGATCTCCATAATGATATTGCCATTTAAATCTAAGACATAAATAGGCATATTAAAGTGATTCTAGGTAATAATATCCTTATTCAAATAATCTAGAATGAGAATTAAAAGTATAATATCAAAGTTTTCAGAAGTCTTCATCATCATTGTAGTAAACACATTTTATGTGTCTAATTGTTCAAATATTTCTTCCAGAGTGATCGTTTACTTATTAAAGGAGGGAAAATAGTCAATGATGACCAGTCCTTTTTTGCTGATATTTACTTGGAAGATGGGATTATAAAGTAAGTATGTGTATATTGCATACACGTTGTTCCTGTGTATGGAATAACAGATCATCAGGATGATTTGGAAGTGTGTATGGCGTCTTGAATTTTTAAATAGTATTACTTGAAATAGAGATAGCCTTCCATCATGAGAATTTTGTATGTAACTCAGTTCAGTTTTAAGCATTCCTAGTTCCAAGGTCAACACAGCTAATTTAAGAATAAAAGTTACTCAGTCTTATCCCAACAGGATTGCTTATGCTCAGAATAGCTTCTCTTCTACATCAGCATCTTTTATTTCTTAACTTTATGGTTCCTCTCAATGGGATTGCCAACTGAGGACACTTTGTGCTAAATAATGATAGTTTTCTGTTATGCATCAGAATTTATTGGGAACTGTGTTGACATATCTCAGATATATTTAACATAGGATTCTTAGCCTGATCATCCTTGTATCCTAAGACCAATTCAAACCTGGCAATAAATGGGCAGTTTGCTAACTAGTTGCACCATTCAGCTGCTGAGAAAAATTACTTTACATTTTTGAGTAAGTACACGAAAATAAAACATTAATAATGAAATATACCTAGTTAGCGTCTATGACAGATTGTCTATACTGGTTACATTTTCTTCTTGATTTGGGAACTGCTCATTTGTAGAACACAAATAAACATAGGATATTTGTCTGCCCACTAATGTAACCTGTGCATCAGTAGATGCCGATATTCTCAGATCATCCTTTAACACATAATTTCTCAAGAAATATAACAGATCTTTTAATCCCTAAGTCATGCCACTCTAGCAACCAATGCAAATGAAGGATTGATATAAATATTTGAAATCATAGATGCCTTCAATAGTCAAATACCTGAACAGATTTAAAAACCTATGGGCAGTATTTTATGGCCCTTCCCAACGGCGGGTTTGTCCGGTCCGGCTGAAGTCAATGGGCTTTTGAAGGGCTCACCACATTTTACAACCCCGCCCCCGCCGCAACAGGGCCATAAATTCCCGCCCTATGTTGTGTTTAAATTACTGGCCTATAATTCAAAAGAACCTTAACAAAAGAGTTACAATTTGGCGCCCTTCAACCTCTCAAACCAGTCAATTCAAATCACATGTGTATTGCAGTGGGGTAGCATAATGGGAGGTCAGGCTTTTACCCACAATGTTCAGCTTTGTGGGATAAATTGGCTGCAGATGACTGAAGCTAAACTACAGTGGACCAAAATTATTTCAAAACCTATGAAGACAAATGGTCAACAACAGTTGAAAGTGTGTTTATTTGAAGTATGAAATATTACCACCACTGCTCAGATGTACAATGATTTCTTTTATTGTAAGTGCATTTAGTATCTTCCACTGAGTAGGTTCTTTATTTCGACTGCACAAAACACAACCTCAAAATGGTTTAGAACAAGCTGAATTCAGTTGTACGCTTAAATAATAAGGGGCTACCTCTTGAAGCCTAACAATTGCAAAGATCATGATGTGCATGTATTTGTCCATGCAGATCTTATCTTGAATGAGGGTTTGCTCAGTCTGATGGCTTTCTTTATTTCAACATTATAGTCATTCCCTCTGTTTTCCATTTGCTGCAGTTGAACTGGATTGCAACCTTCTGACTCTCTGTACAAATCTCGATTCAGCTTGCTGTTTTTATGTTGTAGGAGATTCCTGATTTTCACAAGTTGTGTGAGATCACATTTTTACTGTTCTTCATTACTTTCAGCTTCATAAAAGAGAGGAGCGACTTCCCTGACATGTCATTTTTCACAACTGAGTGTTGCCATTAATGAATTATGATTGTGTTAATAAGACTCCCTTTTAACTTGTTTGACCCCTCCTGTTATAAAAGCTGGCTTGTCTCCTCTTGCAATTTTTTCCCCAGATTTTAGCAGTACGTTTTACAATTCCTGGCATTAGAAGGTTTGCAGTAGTGAGAAGTGACTTGGTACTTTATCATATTAGTTGTTATAGTAGAAAAGAGTCAACTGCTTCCATTGAAATGCTTCATTAGTCAAGTGGGACTAAGTAAGGATCTCCATGATCCCTATTGCCTTTCTTCAGCAAAATGTTGATCTACTTGATCATTAGACTGTACATAATTAGATGTGTTGTTTATGCTTAAAGCCCGAATATGTTGCAAATTTCTTGAATTCTAGTGCAAAGAATGGGAGATTGTTTTCATTGCATTTTATATCTGGTCTGCCATGATGAGAAAAAATGTGTTAAGACTTATAAGTCCAAGTTTCTCAGTCAATGGTGTTGAATTCCAGCGTTAACCCATTAACTTTAAATTAGTTAACGCTGCAATTAAAGTATCATCAGAGTTAAAGTAATGCTTTTTGAAAACTCAAAGAAAGGAATGACCTAGGGTGGAGGTCTTGTAGCACAGTGGCTAGTGTCCCTGGCTCTGAGCCAGAAGCTCCTAGTTCAAGTCCCATTTCAGGAGTTGATGACCAAGGAAGGTACATTCATAACGTGGCCAAACAAGTTGATTATCAACCTGAAAATCTTTCCAGTATGCCTATGGCAGGTGATAAGAGTGGGAGAGTCTCCTGGTCAGCCAAAACCTGCAGAAAACAATGGCAAACCATTGCAGTATCTTGCCAAGCATAACCATGGACCAGCACATGGAAGTCCATGGTTTCCAATATCCAATTTATGAAGAGAGAGAAAAGGTCTTAGGATTGAAATTTCCTCTGCTAACCGAAATGAAAAATCTCAGGAAGTGGGGTGAGGGGGCCTAAATCCACATCCTCCCCCTACCCAAAAATAAAAATACCTGGAAAAACTCAGCAGGTCTGGCAGCATCTGCGGAGAGGAACACAGTTAACGTTTACTGTGAAGCTCAACGCAAACTGGAGGAACAGCACCTCGTCTTCCGACAAGGCACTTTACAGCCTTCCGGACTGAATATTGAGTTCAACAATTTGAGATCATGAACTCTCTCCTCCATCCCCACCCTTTTCCGATCCCCCCCTTTTTTTCTCCAATAATTCATATAGATTTTTCTTTTCCCACCTATTTCCATTTTTTTTAAATGTATTTCCATCCATTGATTTATCTCTATCTTTTAGCCTATTTCGATCTGTTTCCTTCACCCCATCCCACCCCCACTAGGGCTATCTGTACCTTACTCGCCTGCTTTCTACCCTTAATTAGCACATTCCGTAGATAATATCACCACCTTCAACACCTCTTTGTCCTTTTGTCTATGACATCTTTTGGCTATCTCCATCTATCACTGACCCTCTATCCAGCTCTTCCTGTCCCACCCACACCTCCCCTTTAACCAGCTTATATTTCACCTCTTTTTTATTTTTACTTAGTTCTGTTGAAGAGTCATACGGACTCGAAACGTTAACTGTGCTCCTCTCCGCAGATGCTGCCAGACCTGCTGAGTATTTCCAGGTATTTTTATTTTTGTTTTGGATTTCCAGCATCTGCAGTTTTTTGCTTTTATCCTCACCCTATACGTCACCCTGAGGAATCTTGATCTCTCTTACCTCCACCCGAGAATAGAACTTGGTTGGCTGCCCACCACATGTATGATAGTGGGAGACTGGACCTGGGAATCCATTCACTTTCCTGCCATTGAAGGCCGTCAGGAGAGGAGTGGTGATAACTCCTGGAACAGTGGCAGAATGTGCACTGAGCAGCCGTATTAGAGGCATAAAGCACCTGTTCCTTTCTTCTACAACCCCGCACACAGCCTTTAAAAGGACTTGGGGTAACCTGAGGCCAAAGAAAACGTTGCAGAAGACCCTTGGGGCGATATTTACCCATTTTAAAAATGGATCCTCTCCTGCCGGCACTACAGTGGGTAACCCAATGTTTTGTTATAAAGACACTGCACTATATTGATGCCTTGACTCACTGAAATAAACAGGTGCCCCACTGCAGCATGTTTTATTTGCCTGGCAAATCAAGGCAGGCTCCTTAAGTGCAGCAGAAACTCCACTGGGAGCCTGCCCTGTATAACTATCAAGCCCCAGCCCGGGAAGGACCTCGGCTCCAGTGGCACTCCAGAAGAAAATTTAGTCCCCAGGATCCTGCTGTTAATTAAACTCAAAATTGTGTACATGGCAATCTGCTGTAGTTATATCATTTTCTTCTATCAAGTATGCACAAATTTAAAACATTTTTTGATCCTGACTTGCCAGACCATAAAATGATAAAAGCTGTTTTGCCCAGGAACTCTCGTGGCTGCTTTTCCTTCACAGTTCTGCATTGAATCGGTCTCAACTATATATGAGAGTGACGAAATTCTGTGATTGTTAGGACAGATGAAAACAGAAAGTGGATTCATTGGTGTTACATTCATACATTAATTCATACAAGTTAATACAATTTTTAACAATAAGATTTTATAAAGATTAAAAAGAGACCATGACAAAGTTTAGGGGAAAAATGAAACAAAACAAATCCAGAAGGAAAGAAATGAAAATGACAATTTACCTTCTAAATCACAGGAGCTGTAATATAAGTAGTTCATGGAAGACTAGGAAGAAACAAGCTATGAGGACTTGAAGTTGTAAATCAAATTGGTTTTGCGAATGCCCATGCTTGCTGTATATGTAAAAATGCTATCCAACACATCTTTGTAATACTACTTCAGGTACAGCAACAATTTAACGCTTTGTGTAATGACTTCTTAGACAGCTCGGAGATAACCTCATTGTCCCTGGAGGTGTAAAGATAATTGAGGCCAATGGGCAGATGGTCATACCTGGTGGAATAGATGTCCACACTCATCTGCAAATGCCATGCATGGGTATGACCACTGCTGATGACTTCTACCAAGGAACAAAAGCCGCACTGGCAGGGGGAACCACAATGATAAGTAAGAAACAAATGCTTTTTACTTTATTTCAACTGATTAAAGAAGTCTTTTTTAAAACCTGTATATAAATTATATTGAGGAACTTTATTTTAACCGGAGCTGGTTTAAATAATTTAACCTAATGGTTTTACTAGTCCATTCACTGATGATAAGCAGGTGATTATTAATGATACAAGAAATGGAAAAGAAAAATGCATAGCATGTTTAAAAAGGATGTAATAGTGCAGGGATGGGTAACTAATGGCTATTTTGTGGCTAAGAGTCATCCTTTTGAATGCCTTGTTGAAATTGCTTGCCCTAACAATCAATCCTAATCTCAGGGGATTGATTTTAATTTGTCTAAATGGGTTTAACATGACATAATAGCCTCGAAATGGGATGGGTAGAGTTATCACCACGTTAACATTGACACTTAAATCTTTTTACAGGTGCACACTTCTATTTGGCCCAAGTGTCTGCCTGTTTCAGGTGATAAGCCACTTTCAGGTGTACAAGATTATGGGAGGAATGGATAGAGTAGACAGGATAAAATTGTTTCCCTTGATGGAGAATTCTAGAACCAGGGGACATAGATTCAAGATAAGTGGCAGAAGATGTAGGGGGTACATGAGGAAGAACTTTTTTACGCAGAGGGTAGTGGGTGTCTGGAATTTGCTGCCCAAGTTGGTGGTAGAGGCAGAAACTCTAAACTCTTTTAAAAAGTACCTGGATCTGCACCTTAAGCGCTGTAAGCTGCAGGGCTATGGACCGGGCACAGGAAAGTGGAATTAGAAAGGGCACCTGGTGTCCTCAGGCTGGCATGGACAAGATGGGCTGAATGGCCTCTTTCTGTGCTGTAACTTTTCTATGGTTCTATGGTTCAATATGCAAATAAGGGTCCTTTTAGGGCAGAACTAGTAAGAGTGTGTTCACCCAATCTAGTGGCGAATTTCACAAAGGAGCTTCTTCCACCACCACAGCCGCCGCCTCCCCCAACCAACCCATTTTGACTGAACTGTATTAGAGCACATAGGCTGGTCAGCGTAACATTTTCCGCAGTCCTGTAGCTGTTCATGGTACAGACAATCCCAATCTCTATGACAAAACAGGTCTTACATAGGGATACACAGCATTCCCAAGAAAAGAAAAACTAATGAGAAAATATTGGAAATGGAAAATGATGTGACTAAAACAGAGTAAATAGAAAAATTCAAATTAACTGCATACATTTATATCTTTGCTGTCTAACATAGTGGATCATGTCCTTTCTGAACCTGAACCTGGATCAAGCCTTCTTTCTGCCTATGAGCAGTGGAGAGAATGGGCCGACAGCAAGTCCTGTTGTGACTATTCTTTACATATAGATATCACACGTTGGCATGAGGCGCTGCGTGAAGAAATGGAAACCTTGGTCAAGGACAAAGGTAAATCTCAATATTTTCACCACTTCCAGAATAGAGGTTAATCTGATTGTTCCCGAAATGACATTGTTATTGAAATTCATTTCATTGGAACCCACAGGTATACTTGGATTCTGAATTGAGTAACTTTTCATAGGCTGAGATTCTCTGATACTCTGCAGGATCTTAACCACTTTATCATTTCCAAACAGCCACAACAGTGGCAATAGATAAAAGTAAAACTAGAGCATTTGTAGTATCTGTAAAAGTAACTTGATAACAACCAGGTAATTTGTTTTAATAATGTTGACTGATGGATAAATATTGGACACTGGGGATAACTTTCCTGCTGTTTTCCAAAAAGAAGTGCCTTGGGATCCTTACACCATCTATAAATGCAAACCCAGAGATCAGTATCACATCTGGAAGGCAGCACCTCCAACAGTGCAGCACTCTCCTGCAGTACTACACTGGGTGGAAGCCTAGATTTTTGTAATTAAGTCTCTGGGGTGGGACTTTTTTCTAACTCAGAGATGGGAGTGTTACCAACTGAGCCACAGGGTAGATTTTCATGACTGCCTTGGGGACCCAGCATCCAGATGAATTTGGGCCCCAAGCCCTTGCCTCTCACGATGCTATTTTTGAATGTAAATGCCCTAATTGGGCAGGAGATAAGCTCAGCACCCATTCAGTGACACTGAGCGTCCCCAGGAGGTGGGAGCTGCCTGCCTGGGACCGACAGCAAAGGCCAGCGGCAGCCATGTTGGCAGCTGCTGCTGCCTTGCCAAGGAGAGCAGGCAGCTCATCAGATGTCCAGCAGGACTAGAGAAGGAGTAAAATGGCCATGAACACAATGTGAAAGTACAGTGATCAACATGGCACAACTTAGCCCTTGAGGATTCTCTACAATTGAAAAGAAACATTCCAAATGAACCCGCAGCTGAACACTAATATACACCAGACTGTTCAGGTTTGGCAAAAAATCTTTAATAATGGCAATCCTGATCACGCTGGCCCCTGAACAAGCTCCTATAGGAGCTAAATAGGCCCTTCATTGGTGGTAATTGTGTTCCCCATTCCCTGCCCATCACCAGCCCTTTGAAAATTTAAAACTGTCCCAAAATCGTCAGGATCCTGAGATGATCTCTGGGACTCCAATTCTGAAATTGTGCCCACACCGGGTCCCGATCCTGTAGCCATTAGAAAATCCATCCCATGAATAATAGAAGCATTATCGTAAAAATGATTTAAGCGATGAATTAGTGATGTCAAATACTTCTAGCAGCTTTGAACTCCCAGCACAGTGCACAGCATTTTCACTTTTTTTGTTTGACCAGGTGTGAACTCCTTTCTTGTATTCATGGCCTACAAAGACCAATATCAGTGTAGTGACACACAGGTAATGCCTTTCAGAGAAAATTAAACAATTAGTTTCTGATCAGTTAAGGATGCTTCTTGCAACACCAGTGCTAATTACATGGTCTTTTCTGTGGCAGATATATGAAATCTTCAGCATCATCCGAGATCTGGGTGCTATAGCACAGGTGCATGCTGAAAATGGAGACATCATTCAGGAGGTAAAACTAGAATTTGATAATCCATCTGAAGCTGAAGCGTTTAAAGTAGTTCTAAAATAGAACATGCAGTTTTCAAAACTTCAGCAATGAATTATGTATTTGAAAATGTAGTGCCATATAACTGTACCTTAATTTCTCCAACCCCGTCCTCCCCAGACCCCATATACACATTGTCATTTGATAGGGCTTTGCAGCAATTAACGTTCTCTCAGGATTTGATTTCAGAACTTTATAATTCTTACTAGAAGAGATTGAAGGGGGCACACTTACATCTCTGTATAGTAGTGCCGTAAGCAAACTGCATGAACACAGTTCTCGATCCCATTAGAAAAATGAAATAGCTTGAAAAAGGATTGCATTATGAAAACATTTTCAACTGTTAAGTTGCTTTAGCTTGATTCTAAATATTGTCAAATGATTTATTGGTGACACTGGGGACCTGCAGCTTTGCCACTAACAAATCAAAGTGTGCTAAGATTATGTTTTCTTTCACAGCACCAAAATCACTGCTATTTGTATTTTCCATCTCTTTTTAGGAGCAGAAACGAATGTTGGAGCTTGGAATTACAGGACCAGAGGGGCATGTTCTTAGTCGACCAGAAGAGGTAACACAATTTTCTACTACATTTAGAAGTGAGTGAATCAGGAGATTGCATTCTTTAATTAGAGAAACATTTGGCTAACTTTGAAAGTGTACAAACCTAGTAGGAAAAGCAACTAAACTCTGGGCCAGGATTTGTAAAGCGAGCTCACCGCCACTGGCCCTGGAAACCACGATCCAATTTTATAGACATCATGCAATTTGCTGTTGAAGTCATGACTTCCTCTGGGAGTAATGGCCGCTGCTAGGACTGCGGCCAGTCCATGACCAAATAAGCAGGTAAGTGGGCTTGCCGAAGCCTACCAAGCAAGCACCAGAGAGGGTGGCTGATCAACAGTGGGTGGGGGTGGGGGTGGGGGAAGGGCATCCATTTACACTGTGGGGACTCACCATGGGGCACAGTCTGCCCAAACAGAAGGGCCCCCTCCTCACCTGAGCCTTCAGTCAGGTGAATGCGCTGTTACAAATGAAAAATATGCTTTTTTCTTTTTAATGAGCTAACTGAAACAAGTGGAAGCAAGTTTGGAAAGAAAATTGGTGCTACTTTTGCCTGGTTCTGATGTAGGTGGGAAGAGGGCACTGTGCGACAGACTGCTTTTCACTTAAGCTTAAACCTAATCAAAACATTTCTTCAAGGTTGAAGCAGAAGCAGTATATCGTGCCGTCACCATCGCAAGCCAAGCCAACTGCCCCTTGTATATCACCAAAGTCATGAGCAAAAGTGCTGCAGATATAATTGCACAAGCTCGGAAGAAAGGTAAACTACTAATTATGTCCCAAATTCTAACTGACCTGAATGTGGAATGCTGCCTTCTTTCTGCTTAATTGTACTGGTTATACAGATTTTGCTCACAGTGGCTCTGATCCATTCCATCCTAGTTTTAGTCCTGTAATCACACTCCACAGAAGACATCCTGCTCCCTTGGAGTTGCATTGTCAGACACTTGACATTGTACAAGTGGCCATGTGTGACAGTGTCAGAATGTAACAGGAGCAAAATGAGGTGTTGGAAAGTAAAACTGAAGGGACTGACTTAGAAGTGAAAATAACTTTGTAATCAGAACCCTTTATTGGAGGCTTTTGTCTTCATGGCCTACAACACCCTTGCAGGCCGAATTTACACTGCTCCAGTGAAGCAATGCCAACAACTGGCCAGAGTCCAGTTCATTCGGAGTTCAGGAGACAGGAGTAGCAGGAAATCTGGCAGATCATGTCATCCCACAGCCCTGCCTCCTTTTTACAATGGCAAGCTTCCAGAGAGGAGACAAAAAATCGCCCTGACATCTGACACCTGATCCCTAGCACTGACCCGTGGCCCTGGCCCTCCCCGACAGGAACCTTTCCCAGCAGCCCTTTGTCTGGAGATCCAGTGCTACAAGGTCCCACCCCATTTTATGCCATATTCACTGCTGGAATTTTGTTTTGGGGACACCACTAGTCCTAAGGCAATTTCAGAGTAATTGCAAAATTCTCAGGGATACTCCTTTCTGAAACCCTGTGTTTTATTGCTATAACTAGTGATTCTAAGAATTAATTCTGAAACTATTTAGTCACAATTAATGCCAACTTCTACTCGTTAGCAGAGATGAGTGTTCCGAGATCTGCCTCAGGTTGGCTTCGACTTCAAGTCAACCCAAACTTTTGATTATCTTTAGCTGTTCTGCTTTTTAAACATAATGTTAAGATAAAAACAAGTGCATTTAAAGAAAAAACACTATTTATAGCTTAGCAAATTGGAGTTTTCAAGCAATTCTGCAGAAATGAAATGATCTTTTCACAAGGGAAGCAGTATACATGAGACAATTGAGTGAGGTCACTGTGCTAGCGGAAACTGTGCTTATCTGAGGAAATTGAGGACAGACTGCCCGTGATTTTCTGTCTACTGGCAGGCAAGTTTCTCCATTAGCAACATCAACTCAAATGATTGCCTCCATAGTGACTGCAGTGACTGGCTAAACTTGTGTTTTACAAGAATGGCCAAGAGAAACGCTAAATTAATTAATCTGAGGGCGTCTCTTGTACCAGAATATTTGTCTACGCTTTGTTGGATAGCTGCCTCATTAGGGAAAATACTTTTTTATGCAAACTGTTTAAATTAAATCATTGTGTTTGTGCAAGGTCTCCTACTAACAAATGAGATAGAAAATTTAAATCAAGGAAGCATGGCCTAATTAAGCCAGTTTTGCTAAGAGTACTAGTCAGTTCTTTGTGTGGTTTGACAGGTGCAGTTGTATATGGAGAGCCTGTCACAGCAAGTCTTGGGACTGATGGATCCCACTACTGGAGTAAGAACTGGGCCAAAGCTGCAGCCTTTGTCACCTCTCCTCCACTCAGCATTGATACTTCCACCCCTGATTACCTAAATTCTCTCCTCTCCTGGTATGGATTTATAAATTGACTCACCGTGCACAAATCGATTTTTATTTTTCTGTTCAGTATTTTAGGAATGATGATTGTGCAGTAGAAAAAAAATAATGGGCATTTGTAAATATAGTAGTAACCAAAAGTATATTGCATGGAGCAAAAGATCCAAATATGTAATCTTACACTTAATTATTTATTGGATATGCATTCAGGGCAGCAACTTGTTGGGAAGAGGAAGGAGGATTTCCTTTGTGCGCTAATTGTAGTGAAATTGTAAACCTATTTTTTTCTAACTTATTGGAGTTGATTACACAAAGCGCACAAGGAAGTAATCCCCCTGGAATTGTGGTAATGAGACGGCCACTATCCATCCTGACACATGGTAACCCTGGACTGATTTGTTTTTGAATACAGCGGCGATCTGCAGGTTACCGGCAGTGCTCACTGTGCTTTCACCACTGCGCAGAAAGCAGTTGGAAAAGATGACTTCAGACTGATCCCTGAAGGAGTTAATGGTATTGAAGAGAGGATGACAATTATTTGGGATAAGGCTGTGGTATGTTAATCTTATAAAACCAACTGCAGTAGACATATCTGCTATTGAACCTTTTTTGCTAAATATTGTTAATGGCAATAATTGCAGTTTAACTGTATCTGGACAGCAGAACACTACAAACATGAGTGGATTCTGAAATGCCCAACACTGACACTGTCACCCAAAACTCCCTTCACTGGAGACAGCATAATTTCCATTTACACCCCTGGGATTTCTCCCCATTCAAATCAGATCTTTAAATTGGGGGTGGGGGTGTCCATGGGCAGATCATTCATCTATAGCCCCCATGTCGAGGAGCGATCCTTGGCATCCTGGAGAAATTCCTTACTTTACAACCTGGCAAGGTCTTGGCAAAGCTCATAACAGTTGAGGTCTGTGAAAATTCCCTTTGAGGCCTTTTAAAAACCCCTAAACCTTACTAGAGTGATCAATCGATCCCAGGCAGGATCGCTTACCTTCTACAGCTGCAGTGGTTTCATGAGAATCAGAGAGTTTATAAAAAAAATAATCCTTTGTCTCACTTGGACCGCTGGAGTACTCTGCCTTACAAGGGCAGATTAGCTCAAGCTGATAGACCCATCCCTGCTATGCAAAATTTCCATTCCCAGAATTTGCACCACACTTACTATTGAAGCAGGACCCTAGAAATTTTTATGCCTTTATAATCATCAGAACACCAAATTGTACTTATATGCCCCCTTTCATTAGGTAAAACGTCCCCAGGCGTGTCGCAGAAGAAATCATCAGACATAATTTGTCACAATGTGACCAACACATGTTCAAAGAAGTATGTTATAAGGTGCATCTTACAGGAGAAGAGAAAGGTAGAGAGGCAGGGGAGAATTCCACAGCTGAGGGCTTAGGCAGCTGAAGGCAAGGCCACCAATGGTGGTGTGATTAAAACCAAGGAAGCTCAGGAGGCAAAACTGGAGGAGCGCAGAGATCCCAGAGGGCTGTAGGGCTGAGGTAAGTTACACAGATAGGGAGGGATGAGTCCAGGGAGGAATTTGAAAGCAAGGATGTGATATTTAAAATTGAGGTGCACTTAATCAAGAGCCAGTGTAAGTCAGCCAACACAAGGGTGATGGATGAATGGGACCTGGTGCATGTTAGACTACAGGCAGCAAAGTTTTGGATGAACTCATGGGCTGCATTTTGCACCCCCCCCCAGGTCAGGAGGGCGTCGCGGGTGGGCCCGGGAGCAGTCGCAAAGCCAACTGCCCCCCACGGTGGGGGTCCGACCGCAATTTCACACTAGCTGGCCAGCCAGCGTGAAACACGCGCTGCAGTGTTCAGCGCTGCCAGGGTGGGAGCGGGAGGAGGGCAAGCGCTGAAGTTCACGTGAGTGCGCGCAGTAAAAACTCACGAGGCACGGAGCTGCCTCAGAGAGTTGAAGAATTTTAACAATCAAAATAAAGATGTTAAAAATAATGACAACATGTCCCATGAGCTGGTCAAAACCTTGTCCCGCTTGTGGCTGAGGTTTCACCAAAAATGCAAAGGCCGCTTGGCCTTTTTGCCCGGCTGGCCACCAACCAAATGGTCGGACGGGCAGTGAAAAATTGGAATCAATTAATTGATTAAGGGCCTTAATAGTTCGTTTAATTGTCAGTGGGCGCGCTGCTGACTCCCGTGCACGCCCGCCGACTGAAATATCGTGCACGGGAGTCAGCAGTGCGCCCACTGACAATTAAACGAACTATTAAGGCCCTTAATCAATTAATTGATTCCAATTTTTCACTGCCCGTCCGACCATTTGGTTGGTGGCCAGCCGGGCAAAAAGGCCTAGTGGCCTTTGCATTTTTGGTGAAATCTCAGCCACAAGCGGGACAAGGTTTTGACCAGCTCATGGGACATGTTGTCATTATTTTTAACAACTTTATTTTGATTGTTAAAATTCTTCAACTCTCTGAGGCAGCTCCGTGCCTCAGTGAGTTTTTACTGCGCGCACTCACGTGAACTTCAGCGCTTGCCCTAATGAGGCAGCCTAATGAGGCCGATGATGTCGGGACGCTCACCTGATGTCATTGCGCGTCATTTTACGCTGGTTCGGGTCGGGCGCATGCCCGCCTGACAAGAAAAAATTCTTATGAAGGCTAAAAGATGGGACATTGGTCAGGGAAGCATTGGAATACTCAAGTCTAGAGGTAACAAGGGCATGGATGAGGGTTTCTGTAGTGGATCAGCTGAGGAAGGGGCGAAGTCAGGAAATGTCACAGAAATTACTGGGTGATATTTGTGATGGAGTGGATGTGTGGTCAGAAGTTCATGTTGGCATTATATACAACACCAAGGTTGCAAGCTGCCTAGTTCAGCCTTAGACAGTTGCCAGAGGGAAGGATGGAGAATGGTGGCTAGGGAATGGAGTTAAGGGCATGGACCAAAGGTTAAGGCTTTGGCCTTCTCAATATTAAGCTGAAAGAAAATTCTCCTCACCAGGAATTTTTAAATGATTACAAATTGAGACTTGTCTGTACACGCCTATGACCTGGATTCATTTCACCAAAGGGATAAAAAGAAAACAATCAGCTGTAAACTCATATTCAGATCATATAACTCCTGTAATCTTTATTTAACTCTTATACTCTAGGCTACAGGAAAGATGAATGAGAATGAATTTGTAGCAGTTACAAGTACAAATGCTGCGAAGATCTTCAATCTCTACCCCAGAAAGGGACGAATTGCTGTTGGTTCTGATGCTGATTTGGTTATCTGGGATCCAGAAGCTGTCAAAATCATTTCAGCAAAGACACACAATCTGGTAATGCAAGTAACTTCCTAATTAAGTCTACATTTACTGCTTATAGATACCCAATAATTCAAAGTCAACGTGGTTTGTAATTTGTTCTTGATTCGAACTCAACCTGCTGGCAAACCCAATTTCTGGTCACCTTAGCCATTGTTATGGGATATTTGTTAACAAAGATCTGGGGGCAGGAAGGGGTCCGGAAGGGGAGGGTGTCTAGGCGAACTTGCAAGGGAGGGCTCTGATGAGTCCATGACTGCCTCCTGGGGAGCGAACTGAGGGTGGGCGTGATAAGAAGGAATGGTGAGAAGGATTGAGGACAGAGTGAAGCGGTAGGGTGGGAGGGTGATTGTTCGACGGCAATGGTAGAAGGGACGGCGAGGGTGGATGGTGAGGACTCAAGAGGCAGGCACAGACCCTGGGAGTAGGAAGGAGGAGGTTGGGGAGGTTAATGTGGATGGGGGTGGAATTTTTGGGAAGGAAGGGAGCTGGACGTCCCTGAAGGAAAAGGGTTGTGGCTGGTAGGTCACGGAGGGGAGGTGGAAGGTGATGCCGGGGAGTCGAAAGTGATGGGGGAAAGCAAATGAATGACTGGAGGAGGGGAAAGGACAGGGGAGAGCAAATGAAAAACTGAATCACCACCATGCTGCCTAAATCAAAAGTGAAATGAAAGTTGTGGTGGGCAAGATCAGATGCTGCATGGGAGTGTGCTCAGTGGGTGGGCAGAGATGCGGGTCAGCTCAGATGGACAACTGAAAGAGAACCCCAGCAGGCAGCACTGAAAATACTCAAGATATTGAGGTGAGTGCGAAATGGGAAGGATCGGCATGCGTGGGAGAGGCTTGCACAAGGCTCTGAAAGGCCCTGCCACATGCACACTTCTCCCTCCAGAATCACTCGTTGGCCAGCTGCTCCATCTGCAGTGACAGAGGATGAGGTTGAGGGGCTCACAGGCAAAGGGGAGGTGGAGAGAGAGGACAGCCTCTGAGATTCCTAAGCGGATGACCTAGCAGTGTCCTCCTCCCTTCAGGTGCCCTAGGGCCCCGACCTGACTCCTTGAGGGGAAGTAGCGCTTGGAGGGATGTCGAGGTGCCTGTTTCCCTCTCGCTTTGCCACAGCAGGAACTCACCCATGGCTCCTGCGATGGAGAGCAGGTCGGCAGACATCTCCATGCTCTGCTGGACCCCGTTCTCCTTGGTGTCTCCCATCCACCCCATTGAGACTTCAGTATATGCACATGTGGGCACCGCTTCATCAGAGAGCAGACGGACGTGTGACTCTGACTCGCGTGCCATTCTGTAGAGGGCTTCCAACAGCTCTGCGTGATACTCCCACACCTTCTGCCAACTCCCCAGGATGAGTTGAAAGGCCAAATCCAGCGGTTCATCATCTGACTCGGACCTCACAGATGCCTCTTCCCCAGCAGCGCTCCAAGTGCTGGGGAGCTGATCTAAACCTGCCTCCCCCTGCTGCAGACATGTGATTGTGCAGTGAACACCAGACTATGGACCCAAGTCTGCTGTAGATCTAGATCCCACCAAGCTGTGTGAATCTGGCCTTTTGGGGCCAACCTGTCTTCTACGCAGCAGTTGTGGGCCAGGAGCACTGAGATGTGTGCGTGCAGCCAGACTTTAAATGTGGAGCCTGGTGTGATGCAGCGGCGAGGTGATGATGTGGCAGGTGAATGAGAGCCCGCCTGCCATTGAAACGATGTGTTTTCCAGGAACGCATAATTAATGCGTCGGGTTTGGGACAATATGGTACGAAAGGCTGCCATTGCAGCCGGCGGGTAAAATGTCGTTTTCCCTGCCCGCTACCGCACTTAGTGCAAATGTGGGATAATGTGCTGAGAAATCCAGAGGTACAGTTTAAGGAGGTGAATGCAATATACACGTTAAGAAGACAGATTCCTCACTTAGTATTCTAAGTGCATCTGCTAGTCCCTCAAGCATGCCATTTGGAGAGGGGGATTTGTCCCCCCTCAGTATGCCATATAGAATGCTTGAAGAGCATTTTGTTGAATGCAGTTGATGGTGGTACACTAAGAACAACAAAATTCAATGATTGTCAAGCCCAGGGAAATTAGCATTTCCACCTCTGCAGTCAGTAATCGCATCAAATACAAAAGCAAAACACTGCAGCTTGCTACAAATCTGAAATACAAACAGAAATGCTGGGAATGCACCTGTCTGATGAAAGGTCATCGACCAGATACATTTGCCTCAAAATTCGGCTCTCTAACACCGCTGGTTTCAGCACTACAGGGGTTGGCTGATAAGAACAATGGCACAGTGTCTGCTCCCAGCGACTTCTGCACAGCTCAGCCAATCACCATGTTTCGAAGGGCCATAGTGTGGGTGCCTGTGCGTGCTCCGGAAGCATGCAGAGTGGTTGGATCGTAAAATGAGTCAGAGTCGAACATTGATTTGACACCCGACTGCCATTCTGGGCCTTGGCAGTCCTGTTAACGGCCTCCCTTAAACGTGCACAGCTGAATATGCGTTCGGCTACATGAGAGAACCCCCACCATTCAACTTGCAGGTGAGATGCTTTGTGACTTTTCTTCTGTCGTTCCAGACTTAGTGGAAGTACTGTGTAGAGGGAGGGATTGCCAGAATCCAGTCAGAAGGGAGCGGTATGGTTTTAAAAGGCCTCTGGTTGCATAATTGAACAATTGCAATTCACCACCACCTTCTTAAGGGCAATTAGGGATGTGCAATAAATGCTGGCCTTGCCAGCAGCACCCACATCATATGAACAAATTTTATAAAATGCTCCCAGTCATAGGGTATTCCATTGCAGTTTCTTGTAAGCTGCATCATGACAGGGAGATGGAGCAGAGACTGCAAAGAGGAGCCGTTCTGTGAAGAGGAGGAGGAGGAGGGGTCTCAACAAAAGGCCTTGCCCAAATGGGGCCTTCAGAGAGCATTTCTCCTGTCTCCACCTCAGCCAGAAGCAGTGTCTGCAGTGGCTACATTTAAGGTGGAGGCCACTGAACTGTGCCTCCTGCTCCGCCTGCAGCTTCATATCAGGGTGAGAATGACACTGTCAGTGGCCATCAGTGTCTTGTGTCACGTTCAGTTTCTGGGGGCAAGTGCTCCCAGGCTGGAGGAGGCGACATGGCTGACATATCTCAGTCCTCTGTCCACTGCTGTTTCAGGGAGGTCACTGAGGCTCTGTGCACCGGAAAGGAAACTTCATTGTCTTCTCTCCAAGCAGTCTACTCCCATGGCTTTCACTGTGTATGTCTGAGGGTCTCCCTGTGGAAATAATTCCTTTTGACCTCCTGCGCCAAGACCTCCAGCACCACATCTGAGAACCTGGGGAGCTCTTTCTCTGGCCTGCTGCTCTTTTGCATCAGTTTCTTCCTACTCTCGAGACTCTTCCCAGCCACTTGCAGCACCTGTTGCAGCCAGAAAGCATCTCCACTTTAAGAAGTGCAGTGTGGCTTTAAGAAGTGCAAGCTAGTTTTAATTGGCGCTTGCCTCATACAAACCTGGGCCCCCTGCTGAGTGTGTAGCCAGTCAACAACGTGTTTAACAACTATCGTGGAGATGAGCTGGTGGCCACTTGCATCACTTCCATAGGCACAGGGTAATCATGCATTATGATCCCAGTGCCCGCTGACAGGCCTTATTTAATTTTTATAGAAGCAAAATACTGTGGGTGCTGGAAATCTGAAACAAAAACAGAAAATGCTGGAAAAACTCAGCAGGTCTAGCAGCATCTGTAGAGAGAGAAACAGAGTTAATGTTTCTGTTAACTCTGGGCAGAATTTCCTGGTCGGGCGAGCGGAGGGGGTGGGCGGGGCCTGCTCTTCGACCCGGGATGACATCGGGCGGAACTCCCGACGTCACCCCTCGTCATTTCAATTTTCAGGTCGGCAGGGGCGCAGCCAAATCAGCTGTGCACCCGCTGGCCTGTCAATGGCCTATTGAGACCGCTGACAAACTCATTAACATGGACCTGCCCATCCAAGCTTAAGGTTGGTGGGCAGGCCAGGAGCCCTGCCGGGTTTCAGAGACAGCATGAAACCTCATCCACGGGCGGGATGCGGTTTCATGTAGGTTTTAAAAAATTTACTAAAAGTTTAACTGAAAGTGATGGACATGTCCCAACTCATGTGACAGTGTCACATGAAGGGGCATATCAGGGAAATTTTATTTTTCTATTTTTAGGATTTTTACATTTGGAGCCAATCTCCCTGAGGCAGCACTTAGCCTCAGGGAGATGAGTGCGCTCTTTCACACGCATGCTCGAAAAAGCGCATTCTTGGCTCAGGGAACAACCCCCCCCCCCCCCCCCCCCCCCCCCCCCCACCCGCACAAGTAGCGCATAGCGCTTCCTGGCAGACGTCACGCTGGGCGGGCCTTAATTGGCCCACCCAGGTGAAATAGCGGCGAACCCCCCAATTGGGGGTGCCAATCGGAGACGTGCCTCCACCCGTCGGTCATGAACTCCCCCACCGATGGAGGGAAAATTCTGCCCTCGTTTTCTCTCTCCACGGATGCTACTGGACCTGCTTATTTAATTTTTGCCTCATTAACCCTGTTGCCCTCTTCACATGCTGCCTGATCTGCTGAATGCTTCAATCATTTCCTGTTTTCATTGTATTGAGCACTTCCAGTGTGGATAGAGCATTGGTTAACTAGAAGTCTTCTTTCATACTGTTCCAACAATGTGCTTCCATCACACGAGTTGACAGCCACTTAATAGAAGAATATAAGCAATAGATGTAGGAGTGTTCCCTTGAGCCTGTTCCATCTTTCAGTGTGATCAGGGCTGATCTCAGGCTTCAGCACCACTTTCCCGCCTGCTCTCCATTCCTCGTAATTTGCTCAGAGATCAAAAATCTATCTATCTCAGCCTTGAATATACTCAATGTTGATGCATCCACAACCCTGTGGGGTAGAAAATTCCAAAGATTCATATCCCTCTGAGTGAATAGGTTTCTGCCCATCTCAGTCCTTATGATTGGCCCTTTATCTGTGCCCCCATGTTCTCAATGTTTACCCTATTAAGCTCCTTTAAAATCTTATTCTACAGTAATAGATGTGATTTTAAATGCCTTGCTGGTCCAGAATATAGAATGTTTAAAGGCCATATACACCAACCTCTGTGCTGTTAGGACACTGGAAACACTCTGAAACAATCTCATTTATATAGTCTAGAGACAATTATAGATACCATAAGAGGACATCACAATTATAAAAGCATGAAAATTGGTGAAAAAGGTAACTCAGTAATTCCTTCATATATTTGTATTTGTTCCATTACTTAAATAATTGACTTTTCTTCTTTTTATGTCTTTTGTTGTCTTGCTTCTATCATCAGACTTTTTTTAACTTTCTCTATTCTTTTTCATCCAAGAATAAAGGATGGAAGAGGTTCATCAAATATCTTACTTCTATCATAAGATCAGAAGTGGGGATGTTCTCTGATGATTGCACCATTCACGACTCCTCAGATACTGAAGCAGTCCATGTCCAAATGCAGCAAGACATGGACAATATCCAGGCTTGGGCTTACAAGTGGCAAGTAACCTTCATGCCACACAAGTGCCAGGCAATGACCATCTCCAACAAGAGAGAACCCAACCATCCCCCCATGACATTCAATGGCATAACCATTGCTGAATCCCCCACTGTCTACATCCTGGGGGGGTTACCATCGACCAGAAACTGAACTGGACTAACCATGTAAATACAGTAGCTACAAGAGCAGGTCAGAGGCGAGGAATCCTGTGGTGAGTAACTCACCTCCTGACTCCCCAAAGCCTGTCCACCATCTACAAGGCAAAAGTCAGGAGTGTGATGGAATACTTTCCAATTGCCTGGTTGAGTGCAGCTCCGCAAACATTCAAGAAGATTGACACCATCCAGGACGAAGCAGCCCGCTTGATTGGCACCCCTTCCACAAACATTCACTCCCTCCAGCACCCCCGAACAGTGGCAGCAGTGTGTGTACCATCTACAAGATGCACTGCAGAAACTCACCAAGGCTCCTTAGGCAGCACCTTACAAACTCACAACCTCTACCAACTAGAAGGACGAGGGCAATAGATACATGGGAACACCACCACCTGGAAGTTCCTCTCCAGGCCATTCACCATCCTGACTTGGAAATATATTGTCGTTCCTTCACCGTTGCTGGGTCAAACTCCTGGAACTCCCTCCCGAACAGCACTGTGGGTGTATCTACACTACAGGGACTACAGTGGTTCAAGAAGGCAGCTCAACACCACACTCTCAAGGGCAATTAGGGATGGGCAATAAGTTAGGGAATAAATGCTGACCTAGCTAGCAAAGCCCACATCACATAAATGAATTTTTAAAAAATAACTTGTATCTTTGCCTCCTGATTCCTATTGTTATTCCTCACTCATTTTCTTCTCAGTTCATTCTTCAGAATCCCAGCCATTTTATATTGCTTTTCTTTCTTTTTCCCTTTGTCATTTCTCCGGCTTAAAAAAAACCTTCACCTGTAATGAAATCTGAGGATGGGACAGATGGGTAAAGTGCAGTTGTAACATGGACAACAGGGAAATTCAAATAAATGACCGTCCTCATTTACAGTATTCAACCTAATTTTAAATACTCCCCTTCATCAAATGTTGCATTACTCACTTAATTTTGTATCATTCACTTCAGTCTTCCCATTTTGTTTTGTCAACTAGTTATTGCTGTCCTGTGTTTCCCTTCCCTCCTACAATTTTAGCACAATAACATTTCCTCATGGTACAAGGAGGTTACAGAATAATGAGTTCAGAGAAAGGAAGAATTGAAGCAAGAAAGTCAAGAGAGGTACAAACGGACACAAGTATGAACTGAAGCAGCAATGTACATTCAAAAGTGAAATGGCCGCAGAGAAATAATGATACCAGATCAAAGTATTTCAGACTAAAATACCAGCAGCTTTTCAGTACTAAACCATTTGAGCACATCATTTTAATAATTAATCAGTCAGCATGCTTGCAATATAGATTAAATAATCCAGGTGACAAATTGGTCGTGGAAAGTGCACTCTAAATGATATGAAATGGAAAGTTATATCACATTTGCATTATGTCTCCTAGGCAATTGAGTACAACATATTTGAAGGGATGGAATGCCGTGGTGCTCCTTCAGTTGTTGTAAGTCAAGGTAAAATTGTCCTGGAATATGGGACGATTCATGCCACAGAGGGCTGTGGGCGCTTCATCCCCAAGAAGACATTCCCGGACTATGTTTACAAAAGAATAAAAGCAAGAAGCAAGGTACAGTATTTAACGTTACTGTATCAGTATTACAACTTCAGGACAATTATCACAGAATTGTTACGGTGTGGAAGGGGCTGCTCGGCCCATCGTGTCTGCACTGGCTCTCCGGATAAGCATTATGACCTAGTGCCATTGCCCTGCCTTTTCCACGTACCCTTGCACATTGTTTCTATTCAAGTAATCATCTAATGCCCCCTTGAATGCCTCAACTGAACCTGCCTCCTCCACACTTCCAGGCAGTGCATTCCAGACTCAAACCACTCGCTGTGTGAAAAAGTTTTTTCTCGCATCACATTTGCTTCTTTTGCAAATCACTTTAAATCTGTGCTCTCTCGTTCTTGATCCCTTTAGAGGCAAGAACAGTTTCTCCCTATCCATTCTATCCAGCCCCCTCATGATTTTGAACACCTCTGTCAAATCTCCTCTTGGCCTTTTCCTCTCCAAGGAGAACAGTCCCAACCTCTCCAATCTATGTTCATAACTCAAGTTTCTCATCCCTGGAACCATTCTTGTAAATCTCTTCTGCACTCTCTTCAATGTATTCACATCCTTCCTATAGTGTGGTGCCCAGAACTGCACACAATACTCCAGCTGAGGTCTAATTAGTACCTTACATAAGCTCAGCATAACCTCCCTGCACCTCTATATTAATTGAAAACGTAAACTAGAATTGATAGCTCCGCAGTTAATACAAGTAAGAATTTTGCACATTGAATAATTTAGGGTATGGAACTACATTGTTTATGTTACTGGATTAATAATCCAGGGAGCTGGATTAACAATCAAGGATTTTGATAAACAGGGGTTAAATCATTCCCTTTTATCATCTGTCCAAAGTCCAAAAATACTCAACAGTATAATTGTTTTGTAACACATTTTTTACATGGAGCTTTGTGTGAAGACCACATACTCAGTGTAGGAAAAACATAGTTTCCCTGTTATTTAGACCTGCCATCTATTTTTCTTTCTTTCTGCCCCAGGCAACATGCTTTATTTCAAGTTCCTGTTTAAATTTAATTTAGAGAAGTAGTTCTTTTCCCAGAAATTTGCAGCTATGCCAACTTTATTCTTCCTATATTTGTAGAGTATAATATAACCCTGAGCCCAGCTTTAGTTTGGAGATTTCTGACCATCCTTCTCAGTTTAGGAGCAACCAGTTTATAAATCTTATAGAGCACATTTCTGCAAAGCTAAGGAACGTGGCTAACGACAAGCCATTTTTGAGATAAGGTATTAGTTAAAAGATTCGGCCACCACCTATCATGGCTAACATTTCCAAATCTTACATTAGCATGGTAACTGGAGTAGCTGTTGGTCTTGCAGATTCCCCTTCTATACATTACTTTGGAATCCCAAAGTCTTCCATGCATATATTGAGCAGCTGGTATCTTCTTCATTATCTCTACACAAATAAACAATGGAGAGCTTAGATCCCGTTAATACTTGCACACAGATTTGAACACACTCCCTTTAAAAGTTAGAAATTTTCAGTAAAATATTAGTCACATAATGTGGGATGACATTGATAACCAATGCAATGCCAACTTTTCTTGAATGGCTGCAAAGTTCCTACTTGTATGTCAGAAAGAAAATCTGAATTATTGTTTGCGCTAATATGTCTCCTAGATTTTGCCTATGAAGATTGTCTCTTATTGAGCTGCATTTGTAAAATGCCATAGCACTTAGATTAACAGAACAGTATCAAAGGTTAGTTGCAATTTTTGCAGTTGGCTGAAATCCGAGGCGTTCCAAGGGGAATTTATGATGGTCCTGTCCAGGATGTCACTGTGGTTCCCAGAGCTATAACACCTATTCCATCAGCCAGGATGTCTCCAGCTAAACAACCAATTCAACCACCACGAAACCTTCACCAATCTGGATTCACTCTGGCTGGTAAAAATGAATTTGCTATAAATTATTAATAGGATGTCGAAGGTTAACTTTTGCCCTATGTTTGATCTTTCTTGAATGTGGTCATTAGATCTCTTACATAAATAAGAAAAAAAACTGTTCTCCATAGTTGTAACAAAGTCAATTCTTTCCAAGTCAAATTAAGCCATTAGTCATTTTTTTAAAGTGAAAGTGTCCTCATTCTTAGTAAGCAAGTCATATCTCATCACTTTGTGGTTTGAATGTATTTGAAAATACACATCCTATGGATTCACTCATTCTTTACTATCATACTGTTGAAACTATAAAATGTAATCAAAACTGTAAAGTAATGTTAAAACTTACTTATCAAGATGACTTTTCAGCTGATGATGAAATTTGATGTCGTCACAGGACCATGAATCACCTTCGTTCCACATGTTTTGCAGACAGCAGTTCTCTTTGTGACAAAATTTATATAACTTTCAAAACCAAATGATGCAACTTCTGGTGATGACATGATTGTTATATAGTCTAAGAGAGCAATACATGTGTTACACGTGAAGCAATACATGTTCCACATGAAGCAATACATGTTCCACATGAAGCAATACATGTTCCACATGAAGCAATACATGTGTTACATGTGAAGCAATACATGTTCCACATGAAGCAATACATGTTCCACATGAAGCAATACATGTGTTACACGTGAAGCAATACATGTGTTACACGTGAAGCAATACATGTGTTCCACGTGAAGCAATACATGTGTTCCACGTGAAGCAATACATGTGTTACACATGAAGCAATACATGTGTTACACATGAAGCAATACATGTGTTACACATGAAGCAATACCTGTGTTACACGTGAAGCAATTTCCAAAGTAACCTCAGCATTCAGTGCAGTTAGTACACGTAATACATGTAACACTGTTGAGGTTTTGCTTGTGCGCGCTGCTGACCTGGTCCCTTGTCCATTTCTCCTGTTCCTCTCCCCCTGTCCCGCTCCCTGTTCCTCTCCCCCTGTCCCGCTCCCTGTTCCTCTCCCCCTGTCCCTCTTCCTGTTCCTCTCCCCCTGTCCCTCTTCCTGTTCCTCTCCCCCTGTCCCTCTTCCTGTTCCTCTCCCCCTGTCCCTCTTCCTGTTCCTCTCCCTGTACCTCTACCCTCTCCCATTCTCCTGTCCCTCTCCCCGTTCCTCTCTGCTGTCCCTCTTCCTGTTCCTCTACCCTGTACCTTTCTCCTGTCCCTTTTCCTGTCACTCTCCTCTGTCCTTCCCTCTCTCTTCCCAGTCCCTCTCTCCTGGCCGATTCCCCTGTATCCCTCCCTGTTCAGGCACATGGCCATGGAAAGTTTGGGTTGCAGGCGGCCATGGAAGAGTCGGGTTGGAGCGACCCTGGCAATTGTTTGTATTTGGGCTTTGGGGTGGGCAGCACATGCCAGCGAGAACCAGGCAAAACCTTTTATTTAACTCCTGAATTTGAGTTGCGGCCTTTGCCTCCGGGTGTTTCTGCTGACTCTTAACAAACAGGCCACTCCTCACACAAGGCCAATGATAAAAAGGAGGGAATGGGAATCTGGCCAATTGACTATCCCCGATTGACAAGCTGCTTGGCCAATCACTGCAGTGGGTCTGGAAGTCCAGTCTCCAAAGCAACCAATCAGTAGTGGCAATAGGTGGGATCAGGCAGGAGGAAAACAAAACCTGTGCTGAATTCCATACACAGTGGTTTGTGCTAAAACGATTGGCTGCATTATGCCGGGAATTTTTAAAAATTCTTTTTAAAACTGAGTCAATTTTGTCCAAGTCAGAAATCACTTTTGATCAAGTCAACCCACACATCAAAAAAATGACTCACATTGGAATCAGGTCGAAGTCACTGATTTGACTTAACAACTCTGCTGTTCTCACTAATCTTTGAACTGAAAAGTTGTTGAGTTTGGATTGTGGGAATCTCAATTTTTTGGTCCTCTGATGATACACAGGAACCCACACACTGCACGTCCGAGCACCCAATCCATATTGTTAGTCGCACTAGAGGTAGTCAGGAGATAGCATCTGATCCCCTGAGCTTTTGCACTGCGTGAGGTGAGGCACGTGGCCTAATGTTATTTTCACTAGGTTCCGGGTTTCCAAGTCCACCTCCCAATTAATGTGTCTCTAAATCCCCTTCCCTCCCAAAATTGATCTGTTGCCACTCCCGTTCTGATATGTCCTTGTGTTTGGATTTCACTGAATCTGACTTTGAGCGTCAGTTTGGTTCATTGGAAGCGCTCTTGACTCTTAGTCAGAATGCTGTAGGTTCAAGCCCCACATCAAGGCGTGGGCACAAAATGTAGGCTGGTAGGTCAGTATTGAGGGATTTCTGTATTGCTGGAACTGGTATCTTTTAAATGGGACAATAAATAAGATCTATCTACCCGTTCAAGTGATTGTAAAAGATTTTATGGCAGTATTCAAGGAAGACCATGGGAGGTGCCCTGGCTAACATTTATCCATCGAGCTGCAACACCAAGACAGATTATCTGGTCATTTACCTCACTTGTTTTTTTAATGGACCTTACTGTATGCAAATTAGCTCCTTTTTTCCTGTTATACACATCAGAAGGATCTCATTGGCTATGAAGCATTTTGGGATGGCCTGAGGGCAAGAAAGTAACTATATAAATAAATGCAGGTTCCTTCTTTCTTTACGTTTCC
The DNA here is from genome assembly GCF_017639515.1 of Carcharodon carcharias. Taxonomy (NCBI): domain Eukaryota; kingdom Metazoa; phylum Chordata; class Chondrichthyes; order Lamniformes; family Lamnidae; genus Carcharodon; species Carcharodon carcharias. The sequence continues at coordinate 89,570,933 of NC_054483.1, forward strand.
CTTTGCCCTCAGCTGGACGAATGCCCCAAAGTGTCCCCTCCTGCCACAGTGGAGACATGCATCTTCTGGGATGAAGAAAGAAAGTGGCACAAGAGTGCATCAGTGGAAAGACTGAGTATTATAGTAATTGCATGAGAAAGTATTTCATGTGAAATTTTATTGGTGCTAATTTATAGCCGGCTTCTCCTAAATCACATAAAATGTTCTGTTTGAAAATGGATTTTGAAAACAGATTAAGCTTCAAATAAATGTTCTAAAACAATGCTATTAAGAGCATCACGCTGACGAGATGCAGTCTGAATTTGCTCTTTCTTCTGTTCCAGGAACCCAGGCTGATGATCACATTCCTCGTCGTCCTACTCAGCGTATCAGTGCACCCCCTGGTGGCCGTTCAAACATTACAACTCTGGGCTGAATTTCAACCAGAAATATCTGATTAAAGTGATAATCTCAGAGCCCTAATATTGCTGCAAGTTTTGTCACCTGAGGCTCAGATATATTCTCACAAGCAGCTTTGTGCAGTACAGTTTTTGCTGCAAAAGATGGTCATGAAGTCACTGCCTTTAGCTGATTAATGATGCATTTGGAAACTTTTTGATCTGCCAAATAATTCAAGAGGTACAGTTTTTGTATTATAAAAATAACCATTAATTTATATTAATATTTGATTTAATTGGGAAGTGTGTAACAAGCATTGAGACAACTGTTGTTTCATCGTTGTGACTACGTAAAGTTGTATTTGTGGTTCATTTGAAAGCATGATAGTGATATTGAAGGTAATGTGTAACTTACTTTGTATTACCACATGAGTGTACCAGTCTAAAACAATGTAACTTGTACACTGATTACAAAAATATTGAGGTTCTAAAGTATTTTAATAACTTTCTACAGCCACATGCCAACAGTAACCCAAGCTGCTGTGGTGAGACCAGTATTTCTTACATATGCACTGTTGACAGAGTAACCTTTCAAAGTTTTTAACAATTAGCAAGGCATACATTTTAGCGAACCAAAAAGCATAATTTTTCCTCACATTAAAAGTGCATTTTTAGGTTTGACCTTAAGTATGGCTATGAAAATGTGTTAAGTGTTGTTGGTGGTGACTTGTTTAAACTTTAAAGGGTACTGAGGGTAATTTCCACCTGAACAGTTGGGCAGTAATGTGGCAGAGTGGCTCACCTGCCTATAATGGAACCCCAACTATTTTCTTTCCTTTGTAATCAATGACAATGATAATTGGGTGCCTTCTATAACAGATGGGCAATCCACCCAAGTGGGGAAGGTGAAATTTAATCCCAATAGACCTGAATTGCCTCTTGTATGTCATCAATTTCTACTGCTTCTATGTATAATGGAAACAATTGTTCAGATGAGGCTATAGTACTGCTCACTTATCTAAGTTTATTTAAGTAATAATTTTCCCTTTACTGAACTAACCAGGAGTGCAGTGCCATTTAGCACTAGTGCAAGTGAGGTAAACATTGTACTAGTTTACTAAATGGAGAAGTTAGGCTCACAGTCTTTTGTTAGCCATAGTAACAGTCAGAAATGCCATGAATTTCAAAATATTGGTCTTTGTACAAAGCAAATGGTAATATCTTAAAATGGCAGTGGTGTTGTCTTGTATGTTTAACCTGTTTTTTGCTTGAATGTCATTAAAGTATCTTGAACTTTTTGAGAAGGCTTGAATAGTTGAAATATGTTGTGCAGGCTTCATTTTTAACTCTTTCTCAATTGACTTTAGCTAATTTCTGCTATTATGACTTTAGTGGCTTGACTGTTTTATAATTTTATGATTTGTAAAGAATGGTTGATCTTAACTGAACCAGACTGTAGTTCTAAAGTAGCCTGTAACAAAAATGGGAAACTTTTCTATTAGATGGCTAGAGGGTGCAATATTAACCTTTGAACTCTATACTGGCTGAATGAAATGATCAGATTAGACCTATTGCATGGAAATAGCAGAATGTTTTACAAAACCTTCTCATATTTAGTCAAATTAAATCAGATTATGGAAAACCTGATAAGTTTTCATCACACATATAGACAACTACATGCAATTCAAATAGACTTATGTCTTATTTCAAAGTGCTACACTTAAATCTGATAATCCGACTCAAAATAAACTGCTTTTGAACCAGATTCTAGTGTTGATGAGCATCTACAGTTTATCTAGATTTGATTAGAAAGCCAAAGCTTTCAGATTTCGGATAAAGCACTGTCAGAGTTACTAATGAATTTTACAGAACATACAAAGCCTGAAAACTTTGTAAGGTGACGTTGGTTCAATCTAATGGTTCATCTTTATCAAATAAAAGTGTTATGGAAAATGAACGCTTTGGTGTTTGTCATTTGTACATACACCAGAGGGCACTGCACCAATAATCATAGATTCATGACAGTACTGATGAGTTCTGGTATGATAGCCAAGTGGTTATGGTACTGGGCTTGCAAGATCAAGAGTTCAAATCTCACAATGGCAAACTGAAACAATGTAACTTCATCTGAATAGCAACAGATGGAAACGTGTTTGTACTCAAAAGAGTTATAAACTAAGAAGGAGAAAGTTTAATTTGTCTACCTATATTGCAATCTGATAATTCCCATTATAGTGCATAGGCAGCTGAGTCAATTCTCAAACTATTTTTTTCTATAAATGACAAGGTGTCGGGTAATTGGCTTCTTCTGTCTCTTTTCACTTACTTCAAATTACAACCAATATAAACACATCAATGAACCAGCTATGAGAAAAGAGATTCTCAAAACATGTTGATGATCTTTCATAAACTGATGCCATGGAAAACCATTCTATTTATTGACTAGCACTTACTCTGAATCACAACTGGGAAATCATTCTGGATAAATACCTGAAATTGCTCTGAGTGCCTTTTGCTAATGCGAACACATTTTGAACTATGCACAATCAATTAATTAGAAATACAGGGAGGAATTTAATTTGTGCAATGGGGGGTGTCGCCCCCCCGGTTGGCAAACAGTTGTGAGCTCCTTGTTGCTTCTCTCTGGGAGGCCTGACACAATTACCATGTAATCAGGCATTTACCTGGATAGCATCGGGCCTCCCACTCAGTTAAGCCCTGAGCAGGTTGAAATTCCACCCGCCGGAAGCAGTGGCCACTGCCAGTACTACACTTGGATTGTTGATGAATCCCTAGATGGAGGGAGTGTGGGTGGGATGGGGCTCGCAGGAAGGGGGTTGGCAGTGAAAGGGCGGGAGGGGAATGTTGGAATCAAGGGTAGAAGGGGTGACTTTCCGGCCTTCCCGTTGCTGGGTCCCTCAATTAGGCACAGGCTGCCTGTCGAGGGAACACCCCCTAGTAGATGGCTGGAAACCCCAGTAGGCTTGCTGGACAGCCTCCCCAGACGGTGAGTACCCCCCCCCCCCCCCATCCCCGCCGCACCTGAATACAAGTGGCAGCAGGATGGGGCCCTTAAGTGGCTACTTATTGGGACTCAATTGGCCTCTGGGAGGGAAGGCCGACTCCCAACTCCACCATTCCCACCCTGAGCTTGATTGGTGGGGTTGGGGAATTGGGAAGTCAGCGGGATACCCACCCCACACACCCCCTGCTCAATGCACCCCCCAAACCCCACCTCCAAACTCATCTTGGTGGGGGGCATTAAATTTTCCTCTTAGAAACATAGAAAATTAATGGCAGGGCAGGAGGTCCTGGGTCCATCCTGTCTGTGAGCTATCGAGCTTCACTCACCTTTCAGCTCTTGGTCCATAGCTCTCTAGGTTATGACACCTCAAGTGCTTATCCAAGTATACTTTTAAATGCAATCAGGGTTTCTGCCTCTACCATCCTTTTAGGCAGTGAGTTCCAGACCTCCACCACCTTCTGGGTGAAAACATTTCTGCTCGCTATCCCCTGGTTATTGACCTCTCTAATGGAAACAGGTCCTTCCTATCCATTCTATCTAGACCACACATTATTTTATCCATTTAATTAAACCTCCCCTCAAACTCTATTCCATGGAAAACAACCTCAGCCAATCTAATCTTTCCTTGTAGATAAATTTTCCACTCCTGGGAACATCTTTGCAATTCTCTTCCATACTCTTTCTAGTGTAGTTTCAGTATTGCCTCCCTACTCATATCCTATGCCTTGGCTAATAAAGGAAAGTATCCCATATGCCATCTTAGCCACTTTATCTACCTGTTCTACTACCATTTGGGGATCTGTGGACATGCACTCTGTTCCTTTACATGTTTTAGCACCCTAAGATTTATTGTGTATTCCCTTGGCTGGTTCCCCCTCCCCAAAAGCATAACCTCACACTTCTCCGAGTTGAATTCCATTTGCCACAGTTCTTCTCACCTGACCAGCCCACTGATAGCCTGCAGCTTTCTTTCTCACTATCGACCACACAGCTAACTTTTGTATCAACTGCAAACTGCAGCATTTAAAATTCAAACATAAATTTTTGGACACTTTCGAGTGTTGCTTCCTCCAGAAGTGCTGAATAGTACTTGAAGAGGTAAGGTTTACTGCTCCCTCAGGAGACTATGGTTTCCTATCACTGACTTGCTTCAACTGCTGGAGGAAGGACCAGGGATATACATGATCTAAGAGAAATAGCTTAGGGGAGAAATTGTTGTCTTTGAAGAACGCCACACAGAGAATCTACGCAAACAAATTCCTTCCATCCCATCTGTCTGTTCACTTAATGTGAAATTTTCGCCTTGCAAAGTAAATAAACAGATCAGCACTGAGAGCTCCAGAGTGGTGTCTGAACTAGTATTTCTGGAAGCAGTTCTGGAATATACAGAATGTATTGCAGTTTAGCAATCTCTTATCAAATCTGCATTGTGTGAAATAAGATGCAATGAAGAACATAGTCAAGAAGGTTTTATTTAGAAATAATTATTTGAATAGGAATAAACATTTGGTTAAATTGAAATAAAATTTACATCTTACGACAAACCTAGAATTTAAGGTTGAGATACTGAACAGCATTTCCTAGACAATCAAGGGTTTGGATATGTGCTGCCACATACTTCCGTACATGTAGAAATAATCTGCTTTCCACTTAATCACCAGGAATCATAATGATAAAAACACTCTAAACTTTACTGATCCATCATGGTTAGAAAAAGCTGAAAAACCCACCATTGCCAGTGAAAAACATTCTATAATAACTTTAGTATTGCTGAAAAAGGATGTTGTTGAAACTTTTTGTCTTGCACTCACCAGGACAATTCATAAAAATTCCAAATGTAAAGGGAACAACAATTTATACTGCATAAGAAGAGTGTTGATTGGTTAGCAAGTGGACTCTGGTTTCCATGGCAATGGCACCCTTTAACTGATGAGTGACAGTTAACTGTCAAACTTTGCTTAAATTCAAATCAGGCAGGTTGACTGGTCAGGGCATTGCCCTGGGGAGAATGGTTGTTGCCTATTTTATTTGAAAAAAGTTTAATGTGTGTACGTGTTCTTTCTGTCTGCAAAGGACAGTGCCCTATGTATTAATATGTGTAGCTTCTAGCACGTGTAAGTGAGCCACACCAAGTCCAACTGATAATCTTAAATTGGTTCTCAGTGTGTTTCTTCACACATCCAGGATTGTTTAGCAAATGTCCAATTGCAGAATCACATTTAATGTTGGACTCTATGTTTTGAGCTTTGCAAGCACAGACTTGTATTAGATTTAAAAATTGTTTTCCCATCGAGCAAATCACACCTATTTTGTTCATTGTTCAACTTTACCACTCATTGCAGGAAGAGATGTCGTCTTGTGCATCATTGCCAAATGCAATGATGTAAAGCAGTTTGATACATCAACACATTGAACTGATGTGCAATCTCTTGGTCTTATCCCTCCCCAGCAACAAAAACGCTGCAAATTTATTTTACACGAGGATCGTGCTGCTTTAAAATGGCATGTGTTTTCCAAATATACCGTAATTTGTAAGCAGAATTTAAAGCCAATGATCAGTTCTCAGTTTAATTACTTCTTGCAATCATATGGGTCTGCCCCTGTCATTTATACCATTAACATTTTCTAACAAAGGAGTATCATATTGACTAGAAAAGTTGTTTCTTGGATTGAAAGGAGTGATTACATCTTGGGACATAAATGTATTTTGAATGTATTTCTATAAATTTCCATCGCATTTGTGATGGCCTGAATGAGCTCTCCAAATGTCTTTGTGCAGGAAACTAGTAGTGCAGAAAACTGGGCACAGCCTGGAGTATAGCTTACAGTTTAGTAACAACTAAGCATTATCATGTTGGATCAATGGGTGGAACTACAGAACTACGATAATGGTTTCTTCATTGACTAGCAAAATTGGGATGGTGGCATTGATAGAACCAAAACACATACAATAATAAATACCAATACCATTTTTATTGCCAATCACCCTGTGGGATGTCAGTAACCAACCGAATGATTTTCCAGTTTCCAACATCAGCAACAAAAGCTTCCATATCGGATATACTATGGTCAGGTACAGAGTGAATCCACTTCCCTATAGCAACTGTTAACCCCTACCTCAGAAGAGAACCTGGAATGGAATGTTTTATTTCCCACTCTAGCATCTTTAAGTAACACTTTGTGACAAGTTATATCATAAAAGTCAATTCTAGCAGAAAAAGTGACCCTTCTATGTGTACTGTTTGGATTCAAACACAGGCCCCATTGTTACTGGGATAGTGTGCTCACTTGCATCAGCACTCGGGTTTTTAATGGTGGCCAGGCTGGGTATTGAATCCAGTGGTAGGATCACTGATCTAGGAATGTGCTCTGTCCAGGATGGGATCGAGTTTATTGAGTGTTAATACAGCTGCACTCACCAGTTCAAGCGGATATTCCATTATGATCCTAACCTGAATGTCTCAGGTGGTGGAGAGGCTTGGAGGGGTCAGAAGGTGAGGCACTTGTTGCAGAGTCTGTCCAGCCTCTGCCATACATTTTTAACCACAATGTTGATATGACTGTTTCGGATAAGCTTCTGGGCAAAGGGACTCCAGAATGTTAATGGGGCTCTAAAATAAAGGCACCAGCAAGAATCGGAAGTTGGTGGCTGCGATTTTTTCCTGATAGAGATGGTCACTAGGTAGGTGGTGTGAATGTTATTTGTCACTTGTCAGCTCAAGTTGGGATGTTGCCCAAGTCCTGTTGTAGGCCTGACATGGGGTGCTTGAATAAAAAAGAAGCTCTCAATAGAGCTGAACACTGCAGAGGAAGAAATGTGTCCACATAGCACGACTCTAGGTTTCTTCAATGAGGCATGGGCTGTGCAGATAGTGGCCAGCAGCACTGTCAGGTCCCGGGGAATATGCTTATTCTTGAAGCAGCACAAAGTAAAGAAATTTCTCCTCCCTTGGTGTTTTCAGCAAACATCTACACTCCTGACATTTTGATGAAGGGGAAATCACTGATGAAGTTGGTTATGCCTGAGGTTCTACTACAGTAATGTCCAAACCTAGGCTGATTGGTTAGAGACAGCCTAGGCCTTCTTTCTTTTTGTCAGATATGACTCCAACCACTAGAGTTTTGTTCCCTTAATGCTTGTTGGCCTCAGCTTTGCTCGAGGTCTTTGGTGGCATACTCAGTCAAATGCTGCCTTGATCACAAGGGCTGTTAATCTCACCTCATTTTTGGCATTCAAGCTTTTGTATCCATGTCTAGTTCAAGGCTGGGACAAGTTCTGGTGAAACCCAAACTGAACATTACTGAATAGGTTATTGGTGCTGCATGATGGACTCCTTTCACTAGCTCTATGATGATTAAGATAGGCATGGAGCATTAATTGTTATTTGGGAATTTACGTCTAATCAATAGTTGGAGTCTAGTAACACTTCCACAGTTTAGTGTAACAGGTATCAAGGACATATATGATTTTCAGCTTCTGCTGAAACTGTGCCTTGACCCTGTTGATGGTCCAGGACTTCTGATCTCTGGGGGTGGGAGGTGCTCGTAGCCCAGAGGTACATCAGAAGATTCATGTGAGATCACCTGGAGGCCTCATGCAAGGACTGCCCAAAAATTTAAACTTTTGTTGGGCAATTATCCTGCATCTGGAACTATCCAAAACTCTAATTTAAATCAGAGATTTTGAATGGTTCCACCTCTCTTAGCAAAATATCCACTCAGGGAAAGTTAGAAGGCTCCCCACCCCTGTAATCCCCTCCACTAGATTCCCAACTATCACCCTTACCCACCAACTACCCCCCAACCAATCCAACAGTGATTGCCACTCCACAGAAGGTTTGGCCCAGTATCTGTGAAGGTGGGTTGGATGCTGAAGAGTGCAGTGCAGGCCTGAACCAAGGAGCATCAAACATTGGACTGGAGCAGTGGACAGAAATGGAGGACAACTTAGAAGTGTTGGAACATGGTCATGAGTGGAGGAAAGCCATCAGAACTTGGAAAAGAAGCCCTGGAACAAGCAGGCTTTGAAAATATCATGGCGGAAAACACAATAAAGAGGAACAAAAAATATTTCAGTTTAATTTTACTACCACCTGACAATACAGACTATGTTAATCTGTAGAAGAAAGTTAAATAGCCTCTAAATAATTCTTTATAATTTGGCTACAAATTGTATACAGTATATTTCACAACTCTGAGAAGTGATTAATTAATGCCTTGTTTGATGTTACTGTTGGATCACAAAGCTCCTTTAGCATATTGCTCAATCTGTTACTCTGAACAAACCTAGGCTTCTCTACATCATATTGTGAACTATTGTATGAATAAAAATAATAAAGTCCACATACCTGAATTAGTCAGATTTTTTTTACAATGATGAAATTGCAAATTCACAGCTGCCTGCGTTACACTTGAAATGCTTAATAACCATTAAGTGTTTTTTACAGATCACCAGTAGATGGTGATAACCCAGCATGGAATATCAACTGAAAATGTATTTAAAATTACAGCAAATGGAGAAGATTTCTTCATTTTTTATCTCTCAGCACCTAGATTGTCCCATTAACCTATGATGCCTTCCATTTTCTTCATCATTCCTTACTTGCATAAATCACACAATTCTGTTTGCAGTAAAATGGCTTTCAATGCAGGTTGTCACAAGGTACTTGGGGCCAAAAAATCGTCTTTTAACAAAGTACAAGACAGTATCTTTGTTTGTTTACTGTTGACAACAATTTGCCTTTTTATTACTCCTTCAACTCTTAAGGCACTTCACAAATAGACACTATTAAGGTACGCACACTGAGCTAAGCAGATTAGGAGGAGTCACTAAAAGCTAGTCTAATTTTGAGGGGGGTTTTAATGGAATCAAGATAGATTTGAGGTGGGGGAAGTTCCAAAGAGTAGGAATAAGACAACTGGAATCTTTGCCATTTATGGTAAAGAAATTGGAGAGAGTGCAGAGTAGTCTCTGAGAAACTGGACATTCAGAAGGAGATAGAAGGTTCGAGGAGATTCTAGGCATGGCGTAGACAAGGTCACAAAGCGAGTTATAACAAGTACAACTTGAATTGAATTGAATACGTTGAGGAAATATGGTGATAGTTTACGTCAGCAAGAATGGGAGTGATTGGCAAGTATAGTTCAGTGTGCGACAAGTACATGGAGCAAGTTGAAATTTATAAAAAATGGTGGAGGGTGGGAAGCTAAAGAGCAAGGAGATGCTGGAGTGGTTTAATCTGGAAATGCTAAAAGTCTGTAAGTATTAATATTGCAGTCACAAGGTGCTGAGGTGGATAGAGATGTGCAGTAATGTGGAGGTTGGAAGTGAGTGATCCTGGTGATAGACAGAATGTGGGACTTAAAGTTCAGATCAACAAGCAGGACACCAAGATTATGAAGAGTCAGGTTCAGCCTGAGAGTGTGGCTGGAGAGGAGACTGGAATAGGGTTTGAATGAACAAGCAAACAAGATAGGAGCAGGCATAAGTCACTTGGTCCTTTGATTCTGCTCTGCCATTCAATAAGATCATGGCTGACCTGACTGTAACCTCCCGCCTACCCCCGATAACCTTTCACCCCCTTGTTTATCACAAATCTATCTACCTTTGCTTTGAAAACATTCAAAGATTCTGCTTCCACTGCCTTTTGAGGAAGGGAGATTCAAAGACTCGCTATCCTCTGAGAGAAAACATTTCTGCTCATCCCTGTCTTAAATGGGCGACCCATTATTTTTAAACAGTTACCCCTCGTTCTAGATTGTCCCACAAGGGGAAACCATGTCCACCCTGTCAAGACCCCTCAGAATCTTAAAAGTTTCAATCAAATCATCTCTTACTCTTCTAAACTCCAACAGATACCAGCCTAGCCTGTTCAATCTTTCCTCATAAGACAACCCACCCTTTCCTGGTGTTAGTTTAGTAAACCTTCCCTGAATTGCTTCTAATACATTTGCACCCTTCCTTAAATAATGAGACCAATACTGTACACAATACGCCAGATGCGATCTCACCAGTGTCCTGTACAACTGAAACATAACCTCCCTACTTTTATATTCAATTCCTCTTTCAATAAACAATAACATTCTATTAGCTTTCCTAATTACTTGCTGTACCTGCATACTAACTTTTTGTGACTCGTGCACTAGGACACCCAGATCCCTCTGCACCTCAGAGCTCTGCAATCTCTCACCATTTAGATAATATGCTTCTTTTTTATGCTTCCTGCCAAAATGGACAATTTAACATTTTCCCACGTTTTTATTATTGCTGCCAGTCTTCTCTCATAATCCCTCTTTGCTTCTCTTATTTGCTTCCTCATCTCTGCTCTGAACCTTCTGTATTCAGCATGGTTCCCAGGTGTATTTTCTACCCTCCCTAACAGCACTGTGGGTGTACCTACACCACAGGGGCTGCAGCGGTTCAAGAAGGTAACTCAACAACACCTTCTCAAGGGCAATTAGGGATGGGCAATAAATGCTGACCTAGCCAGCGACGCTCATAGCCCTTGAATGAATAAAAAAAGAAGCACACCTTTTCTTCTTTATCTCAATTTCTATCTCCTTTTTCATCCAGGGAGCTCTGGATTTGTTGGCTCTACCTTTCCCTTTTGAGGGAATATATCTTGAACGTGCCTGAAACATTTCTTCTTTGAAGGTAGCCAATTGTTCAGCTACAATTTCTCCCACCAACATTTGGTTCCAGTCTATCCAGCCCAGGTCCGTTCTTGCCCCATTGAAGTTAGCTCTCCCCCAGTTAATTATTCTTACTCTGGATTGCACATTGTCCTTTTCTACTGTCATCCTAAACCTTACGATCCAATGATCACTGTCTCCTAAATGTACCCCCACTGACACTCGATCTTCTTGGCCCACCTCTTTTCCAAGAACCAGGTCCAACAGTGCATCCTTTCTTGTTGGACTGGATGCATACTGCTGTAGAAAATTCTCCTGAACACACTCTGGGAATTCTTCCCCCTCTCTGCCCTTTACGCCTCCCAGTCTACATTCGAGTAATTAAAATCCCACACTATAACTACTCTATAATGTTTGTAGGAGGTGTAACACTTACCTTTTTACCTCCTCCCTTCCTACTGTCCAAGACCCCAAATACTCTTTCCAGGTGAAACAACAATTTACTTGTACTTCTTTCAATTTAGTGTATTGTATTTGTTGCTCATGATGTAGCCTCCTTTACATTGAGGTCAGGCACTCTGCTGCAAAATGGATGCTGAACTAAAGCTATTTATAGCGGCACTCAACAAGTTGCAAGTGAGGTGTTTTTGACAGGCTTCAGTTTACACTGAGTTTGTGGAAGTATTCGCCTGGAGCTGCTTTTTGGCAGGTGATGGTTATAATCTAGGAGGGCAGATGAATGCCTCACCCAAGTATGAGGACAGTTGTTGCAGTGCCTCTTTGTCGGCAACATGATCAGGACATGGAGCAGAGGATGCAGAGAGCGGAACTCTGTGAGGAGGGAGGAGGAGAGCTCTGGACACTGTCATGAAAAGCCTTTTACAGCTGCAAATTACTTACAGGTGTATTGAACTTTTCAAGGAAGATGTGAGTGTTTTTAAAGAAATACATGCAAGGGCGCTGAGCAAAAGATGGTTGATAATGTAAAGTGACCACTTTCTGGAAAAAATTCCTATATGGATTATACTGGCAGATGTGTCCTGAGAGAACATGGAATTTCACACCTGAAAACATGTCATGGCTTTCTTCAAGCAGAGATACTTAAAGGGAGATAGGAAAGATACAAAATACTGAACTTTAATCTCCCGTGGTTGCAGAGACAATAGACTGATTGCTACATTTCAGCAGTCATCTAAAATCCATCTCCTGTTGATTCATATTTCAGAATGTGTAAAATGGTCACATATCAAAGAAAATAGACCCTGGGCACAAGACATTTGCTTTCTCTCTTACACTGGGGAAAATGGGTTAAAAGGCAAGCTACAGAGCAGTGCAGTGTATGCTAGCGTGCTGTGCGTGCACGACAGCAAGAAAAAGACCAACTAGTCAGCCCAGCAGTTGCAGCAAACATCTCTCTCTCTGTGTCTGTTGCTGGAGGCAAGGTTCAGCGGAAGCCACAATCAAAAAGGAAATAGGTACATTTAGACTGGGAAAAGCCTCTTCAGCTACCCTGCAGAACCAAGTGTCTCCAAACCCACTGCAAAACTACCAAACGCAGCTCTTCAGGAATCACCCAGCTTAATGTCTGCACTGTTTCACCATCTGTGCATCATGGATGAGCCAAAGACTGATTTTTATATCTTTTTTAACTTTTATTTGGACTCCTAGCTTCTCATTTCTGATCTGTGTTATGTATGTTGTGTTTTTTATTATTGTTTTCGGGTGTTTAGTAACTAATAAACTTACTCTTTCTTTGACTCAAGAAAACCTGATTAAATTAGCGCCTTCTAAAAATAAATATATTTGGACTGGGAAAAGGTATCCATGGGGGAACGGATCGCTTTTAAATTAACCTTGTTGCGACAAACAAGATACCGACTAGATATAGCTGGTCTCACCTCCACACATAGCGTTGGCTCTGGAACCAAACTTCTCGATTGAAGGTAGTCTCTCTCTTTCCCCCATGAGAGGACCTGAGCGGGTGTGGGGATACTCACAAGGACCCCCCAGGGTGCCACGCAGTTGGAGTTTGTACCACTGGACGAGGGGGTCACCTCAATGAGGCTTCGGGTCTCAGAAAGGAAAACTTTGACTGCTGCTTGCGTTTATGCTTTCTAAGGGACGGTTGGATTGGTGCTCGATAGGGTGCCCCCTGCCGTCTCTGTAGTTTGACTGGGGGACTTCAATGCTTATGTGGAAGAATGGGGATTATTAGAGAGGGGTGATTGGGAGGAACAGCCTCCCCAGTCTGAGCCCGAGTGGTGAGTTGTTATTGGACTTCTGTGCTAGTCATGGATTCTCCATAACGAACATCATGTTTGATCATAAGGATGCTCATAAGTGTACCTGGCACCACAGCACTTAGGGTCGAAAGTCAATGATCGACTTTATAGTTGTGTCATCGGACCTAAGGGAGTATGTTCTGGATGCTCGGGTGAAGAGAAGGGCAGAGCCGTCAACTGATCACCACTTGGTGCTGAGTTGGATTCGGTGCGTCGGATGTGAGCCAGACAGTCACGGGAAGCCCAAACGTGCTGTGAGGGTCGCTTCGGAATGCCAGGCAGATGTTTCTGTGCAAAATGATTTCAACTCCCAACTCTGGAAGAATTTCTCTTGTATCCCAGCTGAGGTTAAGGACGTGGAGTCCAAATGGACCATGTTCACAACCTCAATCGTTGAGGTGGCCGCGAAAAGCTATAGCTTGAAGGCGGTCAGTGCCTGTTTTGGTGGCAACACTAGGACCTGCTGGTGGACACCAGTGGGGAGGGAGGCCCTCAAATCAAAGGAAGAATCCTTCCGGGCAATGCTCACTGATTCAGTTGAGAGGTGCTGGCAGGCCAGGAGGGCTACAGCAGCAGCGGTCGCTGAAGCGAAAGCTCGGGCTTGGGAGGAGTTTGGAGAGGCCATGGGGACTGACTATTGGACGGCATCAAAGCTGTTCTGGCAAACCATTCAGTGCCTTCGAGAGGTCAGCAAGATGTCACCCAAGCATGGGTGGGGAAACGCTGACCACAACTGGGGACATCGTCGAGAGGTGGAAGGAGCACTTTGCAGAACTCCTCAACCTGGTCGTCACGCCCTCCTTACAGGAGGCAGCACAGATCCCTCCATTTAGATTGGACCTGTCGCTGTTGCTGATGTCGCTGAGGTGGCCAAGGGCCTCCATAGCAGTAAGGCAGCAGGGGTGGATGAGATTCATCTGGAGATGTTGAAGGCTCTGGCCAATATTGGGGTGTCGTGGTTAATGGGCCTTTTCAATGTTGCATGGAAGGCGGGGACAGTATTGCTGGATTGGCAAACTTGGGTGGTGGTCCCCATCTTTAAGAAAGAGGACCAGAGGGTGTGTTTCAATTGTAGAGAGATCATACACGTCAGCCTCCCCGGGAAAGCCTATGCCAGAGTGCTGGAGAGGAGACCACGCCCATCAGATTCAGGAGGAACAATACGGATTCCACCCCGGTCATGGAACAGTAGACCAGCTCTTTGCCCTCTCATGGATATTTCAGGGTTTGTGGGAGTTTGCTAATCCAGTCTACCTCTGTTTTGTAGACATGGAGAGGGCATACCACCGTGTTCCTCGGGATATTTTCTGGGAGGTGCTATGGGAATATGAGCTGCAGGTGCCACTTCTGTGTGCTATCAGGTCTGTCTATTCAAGGAGTGAAAATTGTGTCAGCATTTTGGGCATTAAGTCAAATTCGTTCAAGGTGGGTGTTGGAATCTGCCAAGGGTACGTCTTGTCTCCACTGCTGTTCATGATTTTCATGGACAGGATATCAAGGTGCAGCCGAGGTACGGAGAGAATCCAGTTTGGGGGCTTGTGGGCGGCATCTCTGCTGTTTGCAGATGATGTTGTACTTCTTGCCTCATTCGACCGTGATCTCTGACTGTGATCTCCGACTGTGATCTCCAGTATGCACTTGAAAGCTTCACTGCCGAATGTGACACGGCTGGGATGTGGAGCAGCACCACCAAATCTGAGGTCATGGTTCTCTCCTGGAAAAGAGTGGGTTTCTCTCCCGAGGTGTGTGGGGAGCAGCCTCCCTTAGTGGAGGAGTTCAAGTATTTTGGGATCTTGTTCGCGTGATGGCCAGGGGGATTGTGAGATTGACCAGCGGATTGGTGCGGCGGCTGTAGTTCGGCGGGTGCTCTACCAGGCCGTGTTGGTGAAGCGGGAACTGAGTTTTAGGATGAAGCTCTCAGTTTACCAATTGATCTACATCCCCATCCTTACCTATGGTCCTGAACTGTGGGTAATGACCGAAAGGATAAGATTGTGGGTACAAGCGATAGAAATGAGGCTTCTCCACAGGATTGCTGGGCGTAGTCTCTGGGACAGGGTGAGGAGTTCAGCAATCCGGGAGAGGCTTAGAGTTGAGCTGCTGCTCCTCCGGATCGAGAGGGGTCAGTTGAGGTGATTCGGGCACCTGATAAGGATGTCCCCTGTCATGAAGCTATTAATTTATATAACATTATTAGAATTTTTTTTTAAAATGGAGGGTTAGTCTATGGGAGAGTCTTAATTGGATTAAAGCCAGCTAGTCATGGTGCTTTGATGTATATTAGTTTTGAGATGTAAGAGCGGTAGAGTGCATTTGTATTTTGTTGAATACAGCGTTCAAGAAGGGAAGTGAATTCTGGCACCTAGCTATCAGAGACCAGGCAATGTTTATATTACTAATAAAATTGGTGCTATAAAAAGAGTTTTATTATTAGAAGAGGTGGAGTTCAAAGGGGCTGGTGATACAATGAGAATTTACATTCAATGAGGTGTGCTAGGTATAAGGATAGCAGTTTTGTGTGTGCAGAGCAAAGGCAATGTAACATCAAAGCCTGTAAGCCGACCAATGTGTCTGCAAAGGAACCAAAATGAATTTGTAAGGTGAAAATGCTTTGCCTGGTGTCTGCTTAAAAATCTATGGGTCGCTGTTGCCTTAGTGGCAGTTAGTCTGGGAATTTGTTAAAAGTTATGATAGTAGTAATTTGTAGCCATGTGTATGTGTTTAATGTGTTGAAACTTAATAAAATACTGACAGACCTGTCCTGAGAGAACATGGAATGTCACACCTGAAAAGGTGTCATGGCCTTCTTCCAACAGAGCTAGTTAGAAGGGAGATAGGGAAGATGTTAAAGACTTAAAGACTGAACTTTAATCTCCTGTAGCTGCAGAGACAAAAGGCTGATTACCATGTCTCAGTAGTCATCTAAAATCCATCTCCTGTTGATTCATATGTAAGAAAGTGTAAAATGGTCAGAGATCAAAGAAAATCAATTCTGGGTGCAAGGCATGGTTTTTTTTCCCCCTTACAGAAATACACAAGGGAAAATGGGTTAAAGAGCTAGTTGCAGAGCAGTGCTAGTGTACTCGTGTGCTGGTGTGCTGTGTGTATGTGTGAGACAACAAGAAGAAGACCAACAAGTCACCCTTGCAGTTGTAGGTGATCTCTCTCTCTTTCTCTCTCTCTCTCTCTCCCTGTTGCTGGAGGCAAGGCTCAGCAGAAGCCACAATCAAAAAGAAAATAGGATAGCTTCTTCAACTATCCTGCAGAACCAAGTGTCTCCAAACCCATTGCGAAACTGCCAAAATCAGCTCCACAGGAATCACCCAACCTTAACAGCCACAACGTTTCACCATCTATACCTCATGGACAAGCCAAAGACTGATTCGCAAAAAGTCAAAATACTGCAGAAGCTGGAAATACAAAATAAAAACAGAAAATGCTGGGAAAACTCAGCAGGTCTGCAGCATCTGTGGAGAAAAACAGAGTTAATGTTTTGAGTCCATACGACTTCTTGAGAGCTTTGAGCGAGAGTCATATGGACTCTAAACATTAGCACTGCTTCATAAGTCTTTTTAAACTTTAATTTGCACTCTTAACTGATCATTTCTGATCTGTGTGTATGTGTGTTGCATTTTTTATTATTTTTCTTGAATTTTTAGTAACTAACAAAACATGCTGTTTCTTTGACTCAAAAAAGCCTGGTTAAATTGTCTCCTTCTAAAAAATATATATTTAGACTAGGAAAAGGTGTCCATGGGGCAAGGAATCCCTTTTAAATTAACCTTGCTGCGACCAACCGAAGGGGTTGAATTAAGAAGGGGAGCCAGCTCATTCCTCCTACCTAGGAGCATAACAAAATAGGTGTCCCATTTGGGAAGTTAACAATTTGGGGGGCCTCGCCCAGGGACCGGTCATAACAACACCAAGGCTTTTCAGACAGCAATTGTTCTATCACACCTGACCCAGGATCAATGTTTATTACAACTCAGGTTCAACAAAAAAAAAATGGTGACTGAGGTTTGCTACCTCCTTCAACCTGACCTGAGGCCTCACACCAGGGCAAAGGCAGCCCTGCCATTGGCTGTGAAGGTCACCCTCAGCGGCAACTGTTTGCCTTCAGCTCCTTCCAAGCAAGAGCTGGAGACATTGCCAATATTTCTCATTTTACAGTGCACCACAGCATCCGAGACGTGACAAGAGTTATATATGCAGGGCGACGGGAGTTCATCATCTTCTCTATGATGACAGGCAAACAGGGTGAAAGGCATATGGCTTCGTCAGGATCAGGGGATTCCCAATGGTGCAAGACACCACGGATTGCAACTACTTGAATCCGTTTCCCATTGTCACATTCATCTGACATGCCCCAGAATAGTGCACCCTTGGCCAATACCAACAAAAAAAGCCCCTAATAAAAAACTTTGCATAACTTCTTTATTCAACACGTCCAATTATACAAACAAAAGTGAGCTATTCACGCCTGTGAAACAACTGTCTTGTGCCTTTGATTGTTCTAGTGCTCTTAAGCAGTGCTACTCCAGTGGCTAACAGGATGGCTGGTGTAAGGCTGCTGATTTTCGGTGGTGGAGAATGAGATGGCCTCAGAGGATGCCCTCGAGCAGCTCTGGGCCTTGCATACCTGGCTTCGAATTGCACCATCTTGGCTCAGGCTGCAACAGTTTGGACTGGTTGGCTGAGAAGTTGCAGCAAGAACAAAGGCAGAATGGTAGTGGTGGAAGCATGAATATTGTCATAATGAGGGAGAGGACTCCATGGAGACATCTGCTACTCTCTGGACCGTGCTTCAGAAATTCTAGTAATCTGTTAGAGGATAGAACATGCATTCCCCTTTGAGCATTGGGATCCACAACCACAACCACAACAATATAAGTCTGCATGGCAGCAGGCATGGATCTCAGTCTGAGCCCGGGCTTCCATTGCAGCATTGAGGTAGGAAAAGGTCAGGGGTAACTCTGTTGATTAAGGATGAAATCAGTACAATAGTGAGAGACAACCTTCATTCTAAAGATCAAGATGTAGAATGAGTTCAGTTAGAGATAAGAAATAGCAAAGGTAAGAAGTCACTTGTGGGAGTGGTTTACAGGTCCCCTAACAGTAACTGAACTGTGGAATGGGGTATCCAGGAAAAAATAATGGGGGCTTGTGAAAAAAGTACAGCAATAATTATGGATGATTTTAACCTACATATAGATTGGACAGATCAGATTGGCAAAGGTAACCTGGAAAATCAGTCCATAGAGTGTTTTTGGGACAGTTTCTTAGAGCGGCATGTTCTAGAGCCAACCAGAAAGCAGGCTATTCTAGACCTGACAAAGTGCAATGAGACAGGGTTAATTAATTATCTCATTGTAAAGGAGCCCCTAGGTAGCAGTGATCATAACATGATTGAATTTCGCATTCAATTTGAAGGAGAGAAGTATGGGCATAAGACAGTGGCTGGAATTATCCAGCCCTGTTGGTGTCAGGAATCATGGCAGGTGGGGGCATGGGGGTGCAAGGCAGGATAGACTGAAGGAAATACTCAAGCACATGCCGGGGGTTGGGGGGAGTGGGGTTGAGAGAAGAGGCCACGCACTTGGTAAAGCTTGTCCAAAGTGAGCATTCTTCAGCAGCTGTGCCCATTCAGCTGCAGCTCCATTGACATTCTTGGAGTCGGGCCTCTGAAGCTTTTCTGCCCACTCAAATAATTCAAAACCATGAAAATGCCACCAAATACCCCAGAACTTTTCACCCCTCGGGCGCATAGTGCAAATTAATTTGTGTTTTAGGAGACAGCAGAGCAATTGGCTGACTGGGCAAGTTGTACAATCTCCTTGTGAAATCTGGCCATGGCTCTGGCACTGGTGGAAGCACTCAGAGCCCCTTGCAATGTCTTTATTAAGGTTTGGATCAATATCTATTATGGTTCAAGCTAAAAACACAGCTTTGTAGCATGAGTTAGGAGAGTGCCTGTGCCTGAGCTGAGAACAGAGCATGCAGTCCAATGGCCAAAGTGTCCATCATCGGTCAAGCGTTTTGGGGTGGAAGTGGGTGGGATTTTAGAGTCCACTACACACTGGCCATTCAAGTGTTAGCCAGCACTCTCCTGCATGCATGAAGGGGCCTTCAGACTTAGCCAGACTCAGTACCTCTATGCTAACCTACATGTCTCTCTCTCTGTGACCCTACAGGAGGAGATCATCAGGGCCATGGAACTTGGTGATTTAGCAGAATGTCTCATGGCTTACAGAGACCAGGGAAGAGAAAGAGGAGAACGGTGGAGGTGCAGGGTGCCATTGACTCCACTCTGGCAGCGCTTAGATCTCCGTGGCAACAAGCAGTCACCTACGTCAACCGCAAGGGCTTCCACTCGCTGAATGTTCAGCTTGTGTGCGACCACCACAAACACATCCTGCAGGCCAGTGCACGACTCCTGCGTCCTTAGCAGGTCTCAGATTCCTGACATTATCCAAGGTCCACAGAGGCTGCAGGGTTGGCTCCTCGGAGACAAGGGCTGCCCACAGAGGATGTGGCTGATGATGCCCGTGGGGCAGCCTCAGACTGCAGCAGAGTGATGGTACAACGAGGTTCATGCTGTGACCTGGACTTTGGCGGAGCAAGCAATAGGCATTTTGAAAATGAGGTCCCAGTTCCTCGCTGGGTCCAGTTGAGCAATGCAATACAGTCCACTGAGTGTCAAGCATCATCATCACTTGCTGCACGCTCCACAACCTGGCACTGCAACAGTGGACCTGGTGGAGGAGAAAAGATGGAGGAGCTGCACATATCCTCCGATGAGGATGGTGTCAAAGGGGATAGGGGTGATGAGGTCCTTGAAGGCAATGATGCCAGTGATGAGACCATTGCACTGGCCAGACAAGGCAGGCACACTTGGGATATGCTCTTAGCCACAAGATTTGTGGAGGATGATGACCAGATGCAGTGAGGACAGTCCTGACATCCTCACCTTGCATCTGGAAGCATTTGACTCCTGTGTGGCTGATGGCAGCGCATATACCCTCAGTGCTCAGGCTCATGTTATGGAGATGCAGCAGAGACCCTAATAGTTTGTAGGTTCCAGGAGGATGATGATGACATGCAGTCAGGACACTTCATAGATCTTCACGTAGCCCCTGTGAATGCCTGACTCCTGTCTGACTGAGGGTAGCTCGTTTGTGCTCTGTGATCACGGTTATATCATAGAGACGGAGCCATGAAACTTCAGAAACAAATGATCCTTTGTCCCGTGTCACTGGTCACAGATGCTGAAGAGTTGGGGGCCAGTCCCACCTTAACGGTGCTGAGAGCACACAGAGAGAACAGCGGAACTCAGTGATGCCTGTCCACAACATTCTGGCAGCAATGACAAGCACTATCAAGGTACCGGCATCAGTAATGCATCCAGGGAGTGTGAGGCTGGACCATCACTTCGGTCTGAAGGATGCACAAAGCATAGGGAAGAGGCCCTGGACTGAGACATCTGCCTTTATCTTGCGCAGAAAGGTTTCACATCTGAGTGACATGAACTAGGAGCCACAGGCAGGGAGATATTCTTGGGAGTTTAGTGACAATAGTGAACATTATGCACAAGTGATTAACACCCATGCCCACACTGTACAGCTGCATCTTCTTAACTTTCTTGATCCTGCTGCTGCGTCTTGGTGCTCCCCCGACATCCACAGCAGAGGTGGAGGCAGCCTGCTGACATTGGTGGGCGTCCCTTTGAGGACTGAGACATGGAAGGCCCCAGCCTGCTTTCGGTGTCCTGCTGAGTGGCACTGGAACGCTCCTCAGCCTGTGGAGCTGGAGCTGTTAAGGTCACAGGATGAGGAGATTTAGCTGGGCCGGACCCTCCTAGAGTCACCTGGGTGGACGGCCCTGGGGAGGGACACCTGCTGATCCTCCTCCCTAAGGGTGCGCAAGGGCCCCTGGCTGACTCCTTGATGAGAGGGGGTAGCTGGAGTGAGATCAGGCTGCCCTGTATCTCTCTCGCATGCGGGCTGTTTGAGGCCAACTATGGCATCAGCGATGGAGTTGACCCTGCACAGCAGTTCAGGAGCATCATCCTGGACCATGGTCTCCATGGTGGCCGCCATCCTACCCAGGTTGACCTCGGTGTGCTGGCATGCTGGCGCTATCATCTCAGCCTGAAGGCGGAGGGACTCCTCCATTGTGCCTTGCAATCTGAGGAGTGCAGCTGAGATCCCTTCCTGATGTTCCTGAGCTTGCCTTTGCAGATCCAGCAACTTTGACGTGACCCAGCCTAGGGGCTCGTCATCTGACCGCTGCCACTGCCTCCCATACTGGTTGGTGCCCTTGCTTGCTGGTCTTTGCCCAGCATGGGGGTGGACGACTTCATGCTGGTCTTCCACTGTGTCTAGTAGGCCCCCAAGGGAGGTGTCGCTAAATTTGGGGGCAGCATGTTTCTTCCCTTTGACAGCCATGACTTTTCAGCAACTCTTGATCCCTTAGAGAGTGATAGCTCTGTGCAGGGACACCCTTTAAATATGGTGCCCAGCTTACTGAAGGCCTGAGGTGATGGCGGGGCAGGCGAATCAGAGGCTGAAGAAAGGTCACATGAACTCAAAACGTTAACTCGGTTTCTCTCTCCACAGATGCTGTCAGACCTGCTGAGTTTTTCCAGCATTTTCTAGTTTTTATTTCAGATTTCCAGCATCTGCAGTATTTTGCTTTTATCTGAGTAAAGTAAGCATTGGTCCTCCAGTAAGCAAATATAATAATGGGAAGTAAAGAAATGGCAGATGCATTGAACAAATATTTTGTGTCTGTCTTCACTATAGAAGACACAAATAACATCTCAGAAGTAATTTTAAATCAAGAAGTGAAAGGAAGGGAGGAACTTAAAACAATCACATTCACCAGGGAAAGAGTACGGAGAAAACTATTAAAACTAAAGGCCAACAAGTCCCCAGGACCTAAAGGGTTTCATCCAAGAGTCTTAAAAGAAGTGGCTACTGAGATGGTCGATGCATTGGTTTTAATTTTCCAAAATTCCCTAGATTCTAGAATGGTCCATCAGATTGGAAAATAGAAACTCCTCTATTCAAGAAAGGAGGGAGGCAGAAAGAAGGAAACTACAGGCCACTTAGCCTAGCATCTACCACAGGGAAAATGCTAGAACTTATGACTAAGGGGGTTATAACAGGGCACTTAGAAAATCTGAATGCAATCAGGAGATTCAACATGGTTTTGCAAAAGGGAAATCATGTTTGGCTAATGTATTAAGATTTTTTTGAGGAAGTCACAAGCAGCATTGATAAAGGGGAACCTGTAGATGTGGTGTATTTGAATTTCCGAAAGGCATTTGATAAGATGCCACATCAAGGGTTGCTACACAAAAGGATATAGATAGGTTAAGTGAGTGCGGAAATATTTGGCAGATAGAGTACAATGTGGAAAAATGTGAACTAGTCCACTTTAGCAAGAAGGCTAGAAAAGCAACATATTATTTAAATGGAGATCGCAGAACTCTGCAGTACAGAGGGATCTGGGTGGGGTATGATCTTAGTGAAACATATAATATCCTAAGGATACAAGACAGGCTGGATATTTCTTAGGGTTGCCAACCCTCCAGGATTGGCCTGGAGTCTCCAGCAATTGAAGATCAATCTCCAGGACACAGTTGTGTGCAATCCTGGAGAAAAATCATTAGGATATTACAGAAATTTTTTAATGACATTTTCTTTAAACATTGCTCTTTCTGAGATATGAAAATATCACACATAGGGGAAAAATGACTGGTTGGCCGTCAGTCAAGCATCAGCCAATTGGGTAATGAGTCTTTTCGCTTTCCAGTTGGTGCAGGAAGGCAATGCGTCACAAGGATTGATGTGTTGGCTGACTAATGGCTGGAGCATGGGGGCAAGTCATGTGATGAAACCTCCAGGAATGCATTCTCTCAGAAGGCCATTAGTCTATGGAATTATCTTCCCCAGAGAACAGTGAAGGCAGAGTGATTGAATATTTTCAAGGCTGAATGAAATAGATTCCGGATTGACAAAGGAGTATAATGGTACACAGTGTTGCCAGGAAAATATAGAGTTGAGGCCATAATCAGATCAGCCATAATCTTATCAAATGTTGGTGAAAGATCGAGGAGCTGAGTGGCCCTGATCCTGCTCCTAATCTGTACGTTCATATGTTCCTATGAAGTACTGTGAGGCTTCTGCCTTTGCTGAAATAGAAGCTGAGATAATGGCTGCCAGATGTTACATCATGGTCGAACCTGCTAGTGAAGCCATGAAGTTGGCCACCACGGCCACGGTGGAAAAGATGGCTCCATGCACTTGTCTGGACTCCATCTGTGTCACTAATGCCCCTAATGCAGCATCAGTAAATCTGGGCAGCCCTCTCTTTTGCCTGTTGCACCGTATTTTTTGACCTTCGTTGTTCCAAAATCACTTTTTGTCAGCCTTCAGTGCAGCTACCCTTTAAGTGGCACAGTCTGCCTTTAAAAACTGGAAGCTTGATTCAGCACATGCTCATCCTCACATGCTGTTAGGCTCTCCTGTTGTGCAGCCAGGCAGGCAGCAGAGTGTCAGACACACCCACACACCACAGTTATGGTAATGAGCACAAATTACGAGCTGGTGACCTCCAACGGAACAGGCTTGGGCAGGCTGGGAATAGTGATCCCCAATTGAGAAAACCAGGGCAAGCCAGTCTTTAGCCTTATATCTATACCAGGTCAAGTGCAAACTACTGCATATGTTTTATTAGAACACATTAATTTGCATAATGTATTCAATGTGGAAATTGGACTGCTCTCCCAATATGTGCCAACCCCAATGATTAATCTGGAAAGACTAACTTTCTAAAATTTGTCACGAAGCTACATTAATTTTGTTTCTATGACTAACAGGCAATGTTGCATTAATTGACATAGAAAGAATCTTCATCATTTTCAAAAAAAAAATTAACCTCCTCAAAGCATCAGGTTTTGACACAAGAGCAATATATGTCTCTTGGAACAAAAACAAAAATACCTGGAAAAACTCAGCAGGTCTGGCAGCATCTGCGGAGAGGGATACAGTTGACGTTTTGAGTCTGTATGACTCTTCATCAGAACTAAGACATATAGAAATGAGATGAAATATAAGCTGGTAGAGGGGGGTGGGACAGGTAGAGCTCCATAGGGGGCCAGTGATAGGTGAAGGCTAAGAAGAGACTGCCAAAGAAGTCATAGACAAAAGGACAAAGGGGTGTTGATAGTGGTGATATTATCTAAAGGATGTGCTAATGGTGACATTAAGGGTAACAAGCAGGACAAGCTAGTGGCAGATGGCCCTAGTGGGGGTGGGGTGGGGGGAAGGGATCAAGGTGGGCTAAAAGGTGGAGATGAAAAAATAGATCAAAATAAATTTTAAAATAGGAGGGAAAAGAAAAATATACTTGCAAAAAAAAATTATAAATTATTGGAAAAAGGGGGATCGGAAAGTGGGGATGGAGGAGAGAGTTCATGATCTGAAATTGTTCAACTCAATATTCAGTCCAGAAGGCTGTAAAGTGCCTAGTCAGAAGATGAGGTACTGTTCCTCCAGTTTACGTTGAGCTTCACTGGAACATTGCAGCAGGCCAAGGACAGACATGTGTGCATGAGAGCAGGGTGGAGTGTTGAAATGGCAAGCAACAGGGAGGTCTGGGTCATGCTTGCGGACAGACTGAAGGTGTTCTGCAAAGTGGTCACCCAGTCTGTGTTTGGTCTCTCCAATGTAGAGGAGACCGCATTGGGAGCAGTGAATGCAGTAGACTAAGTTGAGGGAAGTGCAAGTGAAATGCTGCTTCACTTGAAAGGAGTGTTTGGGCCCTTGGACGGTGAGGGGAGGGGAAGTAAAGCAGCAGGTGTAGCATGGGAAGGTGCCGTGGGAGGGGGTTGAGGTGTAGGGGGTGATAGAGGAGTGGACCAGGGTGCCCTGGAGGAACGATCCCTGCAGAAAGTCGCCGGGGGGGTGAGGGAAGATGCGTTTGGTGGTGGCATCATGCTGGAGTTGGCGGAAATGGCGGAGGATGATCCTTTGAATGCAGAGGCTGGTGGGGTGATAAGTGAGGACAAGGGGAACCGTATCTTGTTTCTGGGAGGGAGAGGAAGGTGTGAGGGTGGATGTGCAGGAGATCGGCCAGACACTTGAGGGCTCTGTCAACCACTGTGGGTGGAAAACCTCGGTTAAGGAAAAAGGAAGACATGTCAGAGGAACTGTTTTGGAAAGTGGCATCATCAGAACAGATGCGATGGAAGCAAAAGAACTGAGAGAATGAGATAGAGTCCTTACAGGAAGCGGGGTGTGAGGAGTGCCCCTTTACTGGGGGCTGGGTGGGGGTGGGAGCTCAATATCCACCGGGTCTAATGTTGACCTGGCGGCCGATTCAAGAGCAGCCGCGGCAGCCATGCAAAGGCTGCCAGTGAAGCACACGCACCTTGTCATGGAGCTCGGTGCTGGTGAACACGGCAGGCGGGAGAGCAGGTCGGCAGGGCAGTCGGCCCCGCATTTTTCTGATGAGTGTCTTGCCGCCCTCCTGGAGGAGGCGGCAGCTCCAAGAGCGATCTTTGTCCTGAGGGACAGGAGGAGGAGGCCCCCCCACCTCACTAAAAATGCCTGGGAGGAGGTGGCACCCAGGGTTAGCTCCCATGATGCGGTGAGACGCACATGGGTGCAGTGCCGTAAGCACTTCAATGATCTCCTGCGATCAGGAAAGGTGAGTACCGGTAGGCATAGGTCACTTAGCACAGCAGTTAGGAGTGCTCCCCAACACCCTTCTCTGGATCTCAGAGTTCTTACAGTGTGAGTGACAAGTGCGAATGAGGCAGCATCTGGGCAAGAGGGTGAGCCCTGGCTGCTTGGAATGAGTTTCTTGCGGTTCCAGAGTCACGAATCGGCGAGATATTCCTCAGGTGGTGTTGGCCAATGGCAGTGCAGGTACAGGGTGGACTAATCAATGCTCCTCTGTCCTTTCAGGAGAAGACAGCCCATAACAATGCAGAGAGGTTGCGGACTGGTGGAGAACCGGCCCTCCTTCTAATCCTAAGTAGATATGAGCAGGAAGCCTTGGAGCTAGAGAGGCGCCATGTGCCCACGTCAACTGGCCACAGTGAGTCTGGGGTGCCACAGGGAGGTAAGGCTGCTGTACACTGAGGTCAGAATGTTTCTAAGAGCAACCATTCCACTGTTGTCTCTATATTGACGTCAGCCTCGAACATAGAATCCTCATTGATAATGGAAAGGCGAGGGCACCCTGATCCAGGTGCTAGGCATGCACATTAACAGTGTAATGACTTCAACTAATGACATGTCCTTGCTCTTTCTTTCAGGCTCACCTGCAACCCATCGGGATGGGGAGCCTGAAGGCCCACCACTGACCCCAGGGGACAGCAACAATCGAAAAGCACCTGCGTCATACCCTCTCAGCCAAGCAGGCACCAGCGCAGATACCAGAACCTTGGTGGGAATTAGCAGCAGATAGCATCTCATTGCACAGCAATGAGGGCACTTCACGCTTGCTTGAGGTCCAGACGGAGGCAGAGAGTGCCCAGGGCACTGGCAGTCAGAGGACTGCTGGGGTCCAGGAATATGCTCGGTCGGTGGCTGATGATGAGCCTCTGGAGTCGTCCCTGAGGCAGTAGATGCTGGAAGTCCAGCAAGGTTTGTGGGAGGATCTGGCGGAGATACATGAAGGAACGTGTGCCATAGTGGCTGTTGTGGAGGAGTCCTTGCGGAGCATTATCAATGCAATGACCCTCATGGCCGAGTGCAATGCCTCCTCCATGGAGATAGTGGCAACTCTCAAGGCGAGGCTCCTCCAGGAGCTGAATCAGGGCTTCCTGGAGATGTACTTGGACCTGCAGCCCTCACACCGGCAATGACCTCAGGTGGTCACTGTCAGTGTGAGAGATGGCTTGGGCACCCAGTATCCCAGCTAGGTGCCCATCCATCAATGGTGAGCAGGGAGGTCCAAAGCGACCTGACGTTGGCACAAGATCAGCTTGTCGTCTCTGCCGGCTCCTCTCAGGGCGCTCCAGATGATGCCAGCAGCTCCTCCCCCCCTCTGCCAGTGACCGTGGCATCCAATGAGGCTGCGGTGACTGGCGCTGGCCGCTCCCTCCCAGCCGGAGCCAGCACAGGCTCCACGAGCCAGAGGATACCCGCCAAGGCCAACAGGACAGCAGAGTAAGCAGGCTGTCTCAAATGCGGGTGCCAGAGAGGGGGGAGTACCTAGACCAGTAAATGAAAATTAAAGCACCTTAAATCACAACACGGGCTTATCACTGGCGATATTTCTTGCCCCAGTTTTATGGTAAATGTTATTTGCTGTGATGGATTACACCTTTCAGTTTGATTTGTATTATGTATGCCAGGCACCACAGCATTAAATGTGTTTCTGTTCAACAAGCCTCTGGGTTCTTCATTAGTTCTGCAGGTGCTGGGTAACCCATGATGTTATGGGTGACTTGTTTGTCATTGAACTTTATTGAAATGGGGCATGGTGCATGTTGTTCACCAAGCAAATGTCCCTGTCAGGTATGGAGCCTGCAGCCCTGGCATGTGGTGGTAGGCTAACTGAAGAAGTATTGGATCAAAGCCTCCCAGGTGTTCCTGCCTCCCTGGAGATTGCCCAGGTCGGCGTCTATCCCCTGAGTGTGCTCGTCCTCGGACTCACTACTGGACTTACCATCTGTTGCCAGATCAACTGCGTCAACATCTTCTTCCTCCTTTCCAGTGTCAGATTGTGGAGAGTGCAGCATGCAACCATTGTCAGTGACACACCATCTGGTGGGTATTGCAGTGCGCCCCCTGAACAGTCCAGGTATCAGAAGTGCATCTTGAGAAGACCGATGGTTCTCTTCACCACAGCCCTTGTGGAGGTGTGGCTACTATTTTACCGCTGCTCAGCCTCTGTTCTTGAGTGGAGGAGAGACTTCCTGAGCCATCTTCTGAGGGGATAGCCCTTGTCACCCAGCAGCCATCCATCCAGCTGGGCTGGAGCACTGAAGAGCCTCTGGGAGTGCCTGAGGATGTAGGCGTCATGGGAGCTGCCTGGGTACCTTGTACAGAGTTGCAGAATCAGCATCCTGTGGTCACACACTATCTGCACGTCCATGGAGTGGAAGCCCTTCCTGTTGACGAAGGCACCCGGCTCACCCGCTGGCACCTTGATGACCACATGTGTATAGTCTATAGCACCCTGGATGCGGGGGAACCCAGCAATCGCTGCAAAGCCTCTGGCTCACTCTGACTGGCTGGCCTCGTCTGTGTGGTTGTGAATGAAAATCAATGCACTCCTGAACAGAGCGTCTGTCATCAGCTTGACACAACTGTGGATAGCTGATTCGGACATTCCACAAAGATAACCCACTGACCCATGGAAAGAGCCAGAGGTATAGAAGTTGAGGGCCACTGTGACCTTCAGCGCCACTGGCATGGGGTCTCCACCCATACAGTCAGAGCTGATCTCAGGCCCGATCCTTTGGCAGATGGAGGTTACTGTCTCCCTTGAGAGGCGGAGCCTCCTTCGGCATTGCACTTCAGATATATTGAGGAAGCTGCATCGCTGCCCTTAAACCCTGGCAGTAGGATAGTGGCATCTTCTGCAGCCCCTTCTGCCTTGGACTTATCGTTGGCCCCCGACCCCTTGTGCCTGAGCCTGTCCTCCCACAGGTCACTGCCCTGGAGGCTGAAAAGGGACATCTGGCCTCCTCCCCCTTCTGGCCCTCTCTTCCTCCTCAGAGAAGGCACCTCCAGTGGCGGTCACAATCCCCATTCCCAGGGTGAGGGAAGGCTGTCTGATACCTGGAAGGCCCCAAGTGATATGACTCTTCCGTAGTCTTGAACTGAAGCCTCTTATTTCTGTCAACGCAGCTCTGAAGCGCAATGAAGTTGTCCTGTTCACAAGCTAGCAGCAGCAATTTATAAGTTAAAGTACAAACAACTCGCATTAGCAAGTCCACTCACCCCTTTTATCCCGCCCATGGATGAGGTTTTAGAAAATGTGGCCTACTCGCCTGCCCACTGCGATGTGCGATGCCCTGAAAGTCGCACAGGCTACGTAAAATCATAGACAATTGGTGCCTTAACTGGCCCGTTAATTAATGGTGGACACGGCTCCGTTTTCATCTTGTGTCTGCTTAGCGAAATATCGCGACGGTGAGCGGTGACGTTGGGACACGCGCCTGATGCCATCGTGCGTCATTTTACGTTCCGGCGTGTCGGGCGCGCATCCGCAAGCTGAAGGTAAAATTCTGGCCTTGAAGTACACAGCAAGTCACATAGACAAATGTGAATCAACTAAGATAAGCCTGATCAATTATTTATCTAAGGGTTTGTTAAGGGCAATTTATGCTTAACTAACTTGATTGATTTTTTCATGAGGTAACAGAGGGGAATGAAGAGGGTAATACAGCTGATGTGATGTAAATGGACTATCAAAAGGCATTTGATAAAGTGCCACTTAACAGGCTTGTCAACAAAGATGAAGCCCATGGAATAAAAGGGACAGTAGCAGCATGGATACAAAGGTGACAGAATAACAGGAAACTGAGAATAGTGCTGAATGGTTGTTTTTGGACAGGAGGTAAATAGTGGGGTTTTCCAGGGGTCAGCTTTTCTTGATACATATTAATGAGCTAGACTGAGGTATACAGGGCATGATTTCAAAATATGCAGATGGCACAAAACTTGAAAGCATTGTCAAGAAGGACAATGAGGAGGATGGTGGTAGACTTCAAGAGGGCATAGACAGGATGGTAGGATGGGTGGAGCACAACTACTGTCATCTTGAGAGAGGATAGAAGATCCATGCTTTATTGAGCCACTGCTACTCTGGTGGGGCAGCACCTCAGCAATCCTCCTAGTCAATTAGAAAATAGATTGATAGACTGATGTGATGCCCTGGAAACTCCTTTGAACAGTGGTCTCCAGATTCACGATGGCAGGTTTGGGTAAGGATGAGGGCAGAGTAGGACGTAATAAGTGAATGCTTGCACCATCTGCAGTTTGTGAGTCAGCAGTGATTGCAGGATGAGGGGGAAGTAGAATGAGAGGAGGATTAAGTATACAGTCAGCATCATCATTGACCACTTCAGTCCTGCCAGTAACCATGACCTCAGTGTTGTCTAATACAATGAAGACCAGCACTATCTCTTCCATGAGGTTTAAAGTATGGAGCTATGCTTGTTCTCCTCCAGTACTTTCTTTCTGCCAACTGTTAAGCGCCACATTCTCCAGCAAGAAACAAGGGGGTGTGTCAGCAGGTGTCTTAATATGTTTAGGTGATGTGGCTGTTATGGTTGAATAGCTGCCAGTTTGTGCAAGTTGTGAGTTGTGGGTTCCAGGCTACATGTGTAAGAATGATGAAAAGGGTATGAATTTTGGGGTTTAGCACTGATTGATAGATATTGTGGGGAGATCGGTGATGGCCATGTAGAGATTTAAGTGGTGGATGAGGTGGTTCAGTTGGCAAGATATGCCATTTGGAGATGAATTACTCACCTTGATAACCTGGGCCAGATCATTAAACTTCTTCCAATACTGCACTGGTGTTCTTGGAACAATATTCCTTGCCTTGACCTTCCTTCTGCTACTTAATCCCCACTGCCGCCTGAACATGTATGGATGGTCACCAGCCCGTTGAATATCCAGGCTGTCTATCCTTCTTTCCATCTGTTCCACCAAGACTTTCAGTGTTGACAGTCCGAATTGCCATTTGAAAAACTCTTGCAGCCATAACGCACCTCTCATTCAAGAGGTGCAGGCTGCTTTTCAGTATCAGGCTCTCCATTGATGCATGCAGCCAATGAACAGCGTGGTAATGATGGCTGCATGCAGAAATCATGTAAAAGTGCAGTCAGCACCAATTTAATGTGCTGTTTGCAATGCCGTTAATGGCATACCATGGTATCCAAACCCAGTTTCAGTTCTTAGACAATTTCTCACTATATGTCTTAAATGGGTTCATATAAACTGGCTGCAGCTAGGGTTTTTACATGCAGTAATGAAACCCAGACTCTTCAAAAGACTCAATCATTATTGGACATGCCCTTGCTGTATCCGGAAAGGGCTGTGCAAATAAGGTCAGGTGTATAAGTTTCTCAAACTGAGGGAAGTTGCTACGACAGACATGCATTTGGTGAACATGTTGAGTCACATCGGCGATTAAAGAGGGTCTTGTATTCATAACAAACTTGGGGCTTGTCAAACCTCAGGCAACTTCTGAGAGAAAGCATTTCTCCTCATCTCCAACTTGAATGGAAGACCCCTTATTCTTCAACTGTTTCCCCTAGTTCTAGTCTCTCCCACAAGGGGAAACATCCTCTCGGCATTCATCCTGTCAACCCCCACCAGAATCTTATGTTTTAATAAGATCACCTCTCATTCTTCTAAACTTCAATGGATACTAGATAACCCCTTCACCCCAGAATCAGTTGAGTCAGGAAGGCTCCATGAATTTAAATTGGGTCCTGTTGGAAATTTCAATTTCACTAATTGGAAGCATTGGGATTTACCAAAGCTTTAAGAACAAAATACTTTACAACTATTTCTTTTGGATTTACACACAACCTGTCTAATACATTAACAGGCCCATGGCTCATGCTGTAATACATTTATTGTTGTGATTAACACCCACCATGTAATGTGGCAGCTTATGTTTGTGTGGAAGTCACTCATCCAATTAATATTTCCATACCTATCTTTCACTGCATTAGCAACTACATTTAATTCACTCCGTGACCAGCTGAATACAGATGTCATCTGAACACTCATGACATCAGCTGCCAATTAAAGTAACTCACACCTGTCCAAGTTATGCACACCTTTTGCAATGGATCATAAATCCCAGCTCCTCTTGCCAGCAGATTAACAGATGTTTGAAGGTCTATATAATTATAGTTTTAAAGAAGTTTTTATGTGTAGCTTCAATGAAAAAAGGCTCCCTTAGTTTTCCCAATGAACTCCAGTGAGTAACCAATTCATATAGGCTAAGAAGACCTTTGTTATATTTCTGGTGTTTGCTGAATTATCTGATTTCAGTGAGAGCTGCTTTAGAGATGCTACAATTAACCTCAGTGTCCCTTGGTTAACTAAGACAAAATCAATCAGGGTTCCCGGTTTGGATTGTATGTTCGGTGATGTTTTGCCTTCTGTGACTGATGGGCCTGCCATCATGCACTGCTGAAGCTCATAGTTAATTGGAAGCAGCCACATGGGCACAAGTATTGGAGGATGATGAAAATCCTTGGAATGATATCCCACCGCGGAAGCAATGCCTTCAGGAGAAGAGGGAAGAAGGAAGAAAATTGGCAGGAAAATGAAAAAAAACTGCAAAGAAAACAGGCTTTTCAATTGTTTGAATACATGTTTGATTTTAGCAATTTTAGTGTTTAAGAACAACGTATCTAAAAATCCTTTGTCCTATATCAAAGTTTAAAGGCAGTGTATCTACAGACCTGAGTGGTGCTAAAATAATAATGTCCTCAATATGAAGTATCCAGTAGATTTTATCATAAATGCTAAGGCAGCTTCAGAAATTTATATATGTTTTATTGAAATTCAAATTTTTATTCAGGAAAACCTTTGAAAGCCGCATGAATTATTGAATTTGTGTTTAATTGTTGGCCAATTGAGGAAGCAAAAATCAAATGACTATTTTGTGATTTTTGCGGAATTGTGGTTTCTGTAGCACTTGTTTCTGCAGAATCGGTGTTTCATCATCATCTTGGTTCCATTGCTGTTTAGACAAAGAGGTACAGGTATACTTTGTAGGAACCTTAACTTGACAGTGACATGTTATCCACCTTTCTGTCACAATAAGGTTGCTATGGGATACAACAAGGCCACCTGATTATTCAAAAAGGAAGTCAAACATCCATTGTGAAATGTCTAATTCTTTTACATTACTGAATAAATAGATATAACTCCATTGTTTCTTGAATTTATACTGTATTGTTTGTAGTCTAGAGGTCCTGGTTTTGTTTCATATTTATTTGTCTTATACATAATGTAACAATCACAAGTTTCAAAATGAAATGATTGCACTTGAAGCACTTGGAGACATTTTGATATGATCAGGCACTATTGTACACATATTATTATAAAATATTCTATAATAATATCTCTCAATTCCCAAATGGTCTCAAAAATAGCTTCAAACCACTTCTGAATTGTTTGCTGAGATGAGCAAATACTGTAAGCGGCAAGTTGCTGTTTATAGATCTGTTCAGTCAGTATCTGAGCCATACAGGACAAGCAGCCTCTATGTTTGATTCCTAGGCTCATACATAATTAATAGTTACTTCACCAGGGGATCAGAGCATGATCAGCATCTTCAAAATTGTATTCCAATGACGAGTCACCACCTTCTCTCAAGAAGAGAGGAAGCTGATGATAGAATAGAGAAAGGGGCATGATTCATGAGGAGGAAATGTTTTGGTGTTTGCTTGACTATGGAGCAGTGCTCCAATTCAGGACTTTTCTTCTCATCCCGTGGCTTCTGCTGACCTTGTTACCGGCCCAAATTTTGTCTTTTGCGCCTAGTCCACTGACACTTGTACTTGGCTACAAATTTCCAGCTTTGAAAGCATCCTGTTTCTAATAAGCTATAGGTACAATGCCTTCTATTAAATGTACTTTTACTTTTCTAGTTGCATATGACAAACATGAGCCCAACATCTTTTTCAATATTCACTCATACTCAGTAACACAATTGGAAAGGAAAATCAAGTGTGGTGCATACCGAGTGGCTTATCCACCACATGGACATGGTGCACCCTTGTCAAGGTTGAAATTTGCCTCCAAAAAGAATTCAATGCCTGGTCTTTTCTGTCTAAACTACAAGAATAAGCCTGAACCCAAAAGACTGAAAATGCAGACAGGCTCTTTTACATACAAACATACGAATTAGGAAGGCCATTCAGCCCCTTGAGCCTGCCCTGCCATTCAATAAGATCATGGCTAATCTCCGCATTCTGCCAAACACCAATAATGGCCTCATCCCAGGTATCAGTTGAGTGAACCTTCTCTGAACTGTTTCCAACTTATTTATATCCTTCCTTGAATAAGAAGACCAAAATTGTTTACAGTAGTCTAGATGTGGTCTTACCAATGCCTGTACAACTGTAGCAAAACATCCCTTCTTTTATATTCCATTTCCCTTGCAATAAATTTCTACGTCCCATTGGTTTTCCTTTTGACCTGTAGATGATGCAGGAAGGGGTTACTTTGTTGTGGATGTTAATTTAATTAAATTTGGTTAAAACACCATCAGATATGCAACACCTGGACAGAATCTGAACCGCTACTCAATGAGCAATTCTATGCATATGGAACACCAGTATATTTGCGAATACAGAAATCTCTTTATTCTGATACTTTATGCAAAGAAATATGTATTACAGGCTTTCTTCAATATCCTTAATTTAGTATTCAATACTTCTAATTTCCTTTTATGTGTCTGAAGTGATGATTGAATTCCAAAAAGTAATCAGGGCTATTGCCCTTATCTCCAGAAACATTGCAATGTTAAGTTTATACAATATTGCTATGGTCTAAAAGTCTTGTGTATAATCAAATTGTGGAGAAAATATACTTAGCAGAAGGTAATTTAAACTGAGGATGAATTTAATGTTTATTGTTCTTTAAGTAATTCACCATATCTTTCTGATTCAATGTAAATCATATTTGTAAATAAATCTAACTGTTAGTTTTAGCCTGAAAGTAATGTGTCATATTTACCATTTTTTGGAGTTGACTGTGAAAAGCATCCTACCTGGTATCTGGTCTATTATTACATAATAAAATTGTAATTGCAAATGCCTTGACACATTAACCCATTCACAACATGTATATAGTAATTTATTTTGCTGTGAACATGTGAAAAGTTGTTGGGAGAAAGCCCAGTTTGCATTAATTGGCACTGTTTTCAGGTAAACTATAGTGCGGTATGAGTATCTAAGTTACAAAAAAAAAGTAAACATTCACAGGAATATTTAAAGTGAAGAGTAGGAATTACCATTACTAGTATGGGTAGAAAAACTGGCTTTGGTGAGAACCTTTAGTTAGACAGGAAAACAAGACTATTTAAGAAAATTGAAGTATTTTAAAATTGTATTTTTATACATACATCAGACACACACACACACACACACAATGATTATTGGAAAAAAAGAATCTATTTGTATTAATCTTAAACGCAGCAATTTCACAGAGATAAATTGATGGGAAAATATAGTTTTAAGTTTTCTAAAGTAATCTTGGGTAGTTTCCATTGCCTAAGATTCAGAAGATTCAGCATTCTCTATAAAGTTCAGCTACCCATTAAATTCTTGCTTCTTGAAAGGGATTTTGTAAAATAAACAGGAAAAGCCCAATTGCTGTTATGTACAAGAACAAATTTATTTCCAAGTTTTTTTTCCAATACAGCAAGAAACTCGATCATGCTCCATGTCTTTAAATATTAAAAATTCAACATCTCAGTACTACAGAGATACAACCTTTTCTTGAAAAGTTTGCTTTTCATTGCACATATTTTCAAAGATCAGGATTCAGTCCAAAACCAATGTATTATTCATGCAACAAAAATACATAAATAACATTTGAATACATACAGTAGGTTTTTAAAATATAATTTACCATTTGTCATTATTTCTGACAGGTATCTTCAAGTAAATTGAGCTGTGTAACTGCTGACATTCAAAGGTAGAAATCCCATCAGCAAAGTTCGTAGCATTCTTGTGCTACATTCCTGTGTGTGCTTCTTCTTTTACACAACGTGCTGACCTGTTTAACTTAAATGAGTTAACATAAAACCAATGCACACAAAAATGTAGTACCTGTGCATTAAAAGTGCTCAGTGAACGTCACTGATTGAAATTTCTATTTGTCTCATCAAACCTCCTTAAGATTCTCTTTTATCAATTATAATAGCCTACTATAAAAGCAGCTGATACCAAATATCTGTTATGCGTATTGTTATAACTTTCCTACTTTGCTAATATATTTTGTAGCTGATCACAGCATATGTCATTCAAAGCGATAGTATACACTGGATGTGACAGATCGAATATTAATACCATTTCAAGCCATTTAGTTATATGCTGATGAAATATAGCTAATTTCATGTTATAAATGAAAATGTCAGTGCTATAAAAGCTTTGGCCTCCTTGCCCATAGGTTGTGCCTGCACATTTGAAATATTTTTGGAAATAGTGTAAGCTTTTGTATGAAAATTTGGTTCAATAATACGTTTTCCTATCAAAGCTTGCCACATAAAACTGTGGATACACAACAATGCTGTCACTATGTACACATAAAATCTTCCACTACTCTGTTCCCCTCCCACCCTGTATGAAAGATTCTGAAGCTATAGAAATCATTATTTAATTATTTCTATTGTATGATAACGTAGTCCAACAGTACTTCATAATTTTCTTCTGTTCTAATAAAATTATTGTAAATTATTAATCAGCTTTTATGTCAAATTTGTATGAAGATTATGATATTTTATTAGGAAGGACCATTGCATGTAAAGATTTTCACATACCATTAGCAAGACACGAACACAGCACAAAAAATTAAATGAAAAATACAGATTTAACTTGTTTTAAACATTCAACATCCTATTAAATTGATGACATAATGTGCCATTATATGGTTGCATAGAGAATATCTACCTTTCAGTTCTTAAGAGAATCAACCTGTCTTTTTTCCAGTGCTTTTTAAAAAATATATGAAATAAATTCACTGAGCAATGCTGTTCTGTTGTAGTTCACTGGATATCCAGGGATTGTTCAATGGATGATTTTCTTTTCCAAACACTGTTGCAAGCTTTGTTAAGCTTATTAGCCCAGTGAAGCAGCCTGAGAAACATTAAGACAGATGGAAAGAGCAGTCTGACCTTTTAGTCCTAGCTGCTGCTTGTTGAAGAACACACTGAACTACACATGTGCAGGTTTCCACTTTCACCTTCATCTTCAGCAACTGCTTCTGCCTTTGCTTCAACCATTGATACAGATGCAGTTGGTTCCTCTGACCTCTTTTTCAACCTATGTACAGTTTTAAAATGCAGGAAATAACAGAAAATGTTACAATTGTAAACCTGCACCACATGCTTTTGACAACATGTGGGAATGGTAAAAATCCAGACCTGAGGTATAAATATGATCTTAATCAGATAGCCTTAAATCCATTAACATTGTAATGATCCAATTCATTCATTTTACACATATACATAAATACACCAGTCAAGTCCACCAATAAATTAAAGTGAGGAGGCTGATAAATGATTTGGCTTTGCTCAGTTGAATTTATACAGCTGTTTTTTTCCAAAGAGATTAAAGCCAAAGATAAATTAAACTCTGCTGTTGTAATCACTCTTACCATAAATTACTAAAACAAAAACAGAATTACCTGGAAAAACTCAGCAGGTCTGGCAGCATCAGCGGAGAAGAAAACAGTTGACGTTTCGAGTCCTCATGACCCTTCGACAGAACTAAGTAGAAATAGGAAAGGGATGAAATATAAGCTGGTTTAAGGTGTGTGTGTGTGTGGGGGGAGTGAGGGGGGGTGGTTTGGGTAGGGGGAGAGAAGTGGAGGGGGGGTGTGGTTGTAGGCACAAGCAAGCAGTGATAGAAGCAGATCATCAAAAGATGTCACAGACAACAGAACAAAAGAACACATAGGTGTTGAAGTTGGTGATATATATCTAAATGAATGTGCTAATTAAGAATGGATGGTAGGGGGAGCATAAAAGATTTAAAAATATTTTAAAATAATGGAAATAGGTGGGAAAAAGAAAAATCTATATAATTTATTGGAAAAAAACAAAAGGAAGGGGGAAGAAACAGAAAGGGGGTGGGGAAGGAAGAGGGAGTTCAGGACCTAAAGTTGTTGAATTCATTATTCAGTCCGGAAGGCTGTAAAGTGCCTAGTCGGAAGATGAGGTGTTGTTCCTCCAGTTTGCGTTGGTCTTCACTGGAACAATGCAGCAAGCCAAGGACAGACATGTGGGCAAGAGAGCAGGGTGGAGTGTTGAAATGGCAAGCGACAGGGAGGTTTGGGTCATTCTTGCGGACAGACCGCAGGTGTTCTGCAAAGCGGTCGTACAGTTTACGTTTGGTCTCTCCAATGTAGAGGAAACCGCATTGGGAGCAACGAATGCAGTAGACTAAGTTGGGGGAAATGCAAGTGAAATGTTGCTTCACTTGAAAGGAGTGTTTGGGCCCTTGGACGGTGAGGAGAGAGGAAGTGAAGGGGCAGGTGTTACATCTTTTGCGTGGGCATGGGGTGGTGCCATAGGTGGGTGTTGAGGAGTAGGGGGTGATGGAGGACTGGACCAGGGTGTCCCGGAGGGAACGATCCCTATGGAATGCCGACAGGTGGGGTGAAGGGAAGATGTGTTTGGCAGTGGCATCATGCTGGAGTTGGCAGAAATGGCGGAGGATGATCCTTTGAATGCGGAGGCTGGTGGGGTGATAAGTGAGGACAAGGGGGAACCTATCATGTTTCTGGGAGGGAGGAGAAGGCGTGAGGGCGGATGCGCGGGAGATGGGCCGGACACGATTGAGGGCCCTATCAACGACCATGGGTGGAAAACCTCGGTTAAGGAAGAAGGAGGACATGTCAGAGGAATTGTTTTCGAAGGTAGCATCATGGGAACAGATGCGACGGAGGCGAAGGAACTGAGAGAATGGGATGGAATCCTTACAGGAAGCGAGGTGTGAGGAGCTGTAGTCAAGGTAGCTGTGGGAGTCGGTAGGCTTGTAATGGTTATTGGTGGACAGTCTATCACCAGAGATTGAGACAGTGAGGTCAAGGAAGGGAAGGGAAGTGTCAGAGATGGACCACGTGAAAATGATGGAGGGGTGGAGATTGGAAGCAAAATTAATAAATTTTTTCAAGTCCCGACGAGAGCACGAAGCAGCACCAAAGTAATCATCGATGTACCGGAGAAAGAGTTGTGAAAGGGGGCTGGAGTAGGACTGGAACTTGGAATGTTCCACATACCCCATAAAGAGACAGGCATAGCTGGGGCCCATGCGGGTACCCACAGCCACACCTTTTATTTGGAGGAAGTGAGAGGAGTTGAAGGAGAAATTGTTCAGTGTGAGAACAAGTTCAGCCAGACGGAGGACAGTATTGGTGGATGAGGATTGTTCGGGCCTCTGTTCGAGGAAGAAGCTAAGGGCCCTCAGACCATCCTGGTGGGGGATGGAGGTGTAGAGGGATTGGACGTCCATGGTGAAGAGGAAGCGGTTGGGGCCAGGGAACTGGAAATTGTTGATGTGACGTAAGGTATCAGAGGAATCACGGATGTAGGTGGGAAGGGACTGGACAAGGGGAGAGAGAAGGGAGTCAAGATAACGAGAAATAAGTTCTGTGGGGCAAGAGCAAGCTGACATGATCGGTCTACCGGGACAGTTCTGTTTGTGGATTTTGGGTAGGAGGTAGAAGCGGGCCGTCCGAGGTTGGGCAACTATCAGGCTGGAAGCTGTGGGAGGAAGATCCCCAGAGGAGATGAGGTAAGTGACAGTCCTGGAAACAATGGCTTGATGTTCAGTGGTGGGGTCATGGTCCAGGGAGAGGTAGGAGCAAGTGTCTGCGAGTTGACGCTCAGCCTCCGCGAGGTAGAGGTCAGTGCGCCAGACAGCAACAGCACTACCCTTGTCAGCAGGTTTGATGACGATGTCAGGGTTGGATCTGAGAGAATGGAGTGCAGTAAGTTCAGAGAGAGAGAGATTAGAATGGGTGAGAGGAGCAGCGATATTGAGACGACTAATGTCGCATCGACAATTCTCAATGAAAAAATCAAGAGAAGGTAAGAATCCAGAGGGAGGGGTCCAGGTGGAGGGAGAATATTGGAGGTGGGTGAAAGGATCCGTTGAACGAGGAGAGGACTCCTGCCCAAAGAATTGAGCCCGGAGATGAAGACGTTACCTTCTCTTGATCTTTTCATTGAGAACTGTCGGCGCGACATTAGTCGTCTCAATTTCTCCGCTCCTCTCACCCATTCTAATCTCTCTCTCTCTGAACTTACTGCACTCCATTCTCTCAGGTCCAACCTCAACGTTGTCATCAAACCCGCTGACAAGGGTGGTGCTGTTGTTGTCTGGCGCACTGACCTCTACCTCGCGGAGGCTGAGCGTCAACTCGCAGACACTTCCACCTACCTCTCCCTGGACTATGACCCCACCACTGAACATCAAGCCATTGTTTCCAGGACTCACTGACCTGATCTCCTCTGGGGATCTTCCTCCCACAGCTTCCAACCTGATGGTCGCCCAACCTTGGACGGCCCGCTTCTACCTCCTACCCAAAATCCACAAACAGAACTGTCCTGGTAGACTGATCATGTCAGCTTGCTACTGCCCCACAGAACTCATTTCTCGTTATCTTGACTCTCTTCTCTCTGCCCTTGTCCAGTCCCTTCCCACCTACATCCGTGATTCCTCTGATACCTTACGTCACATCAACAATTTCCAGTTCCCTGGCCCCAACCGCTTCCTCTTCACCATGGACGTCCAATCCCTCTACACCTCCATCCCCCACCAGGGTGGTCTGAGGGCCCTTAGCTTCCTCCTCGAACAGAGGCCCGAACAATCCCCATCCATCACTATTCTCCTCCGTCTGGCTGAACTTGTTCTCACACTGAACAATTTCTCCTTCAACTCCTCTCACTTCCTCCAAATAAAAGGTGTGGCTATGGGTACCCGCATGGGCCCCAGCTATGCCTGTCTCTTTATGGGGTATGTGGAACATTCCTTGTTCCAGTCCTACTCCGGCCCCCTTCCACAACTCTTTCTCCGGTACATCGATGATTACTTTGGTGCTGCTTCGTGCTCTCGTCGGGACTTGAAAAAAATTATTAATTTTGCTTACAATCTCCACACCTCCATCATTTTCATGTGGTCCATCTCTGACAATTCCCTTCCCTTCCTTGACCTCTCTGTCTCAATCTCTGGTAATAGACTGTCCACCAATATCCATTACAAGCCTACCGACTCCCACAGCTACCTTGACTGCAGCTCCTCACACCCCGCTTCCTGTAAGGACTCCATCCCATTCACTCAGTTCCTTCGCCTCCGTCGCATCTGTTCCCATGATGCTACCTTCAAAAACAGTTCCTTTGACAAGTCCTCCTTCTTCCTTAACCGAGGTTTTCCACCCACGGTCGTTGACAGGGCCCTCAACCGTGTCCGGCCCATCTCCCGCGCATCCGCCCTCATGCCTTCTCCTCCCTCCCAGAAACATGATAGGGTCCCCCTTGTCCTCACTTATCACCCCACCAGCCTCTGCATTCAAAGGATCATCCTCCGCCATTTCCTCCAACTCCAGCATGATGCCACTACCAAACACATCTTCCCTTCACCCCACCTGTCGACATTCCATAGGGATCATTCCCTCCGGGACACCCTGGTCCACTCCTCCATCACCCCCTACTCCTCAACACCCACCTATGGCACCACCCCATGCCCACTCAAAAGATGTAACAACTGCCCCTTCACTTCCTCTCTCCTCACCGTCCAAGGGCCCAAACACTCCTTTCAAGTGAAGCAACATTTCACTTGCATTTCCCCCAACTTAGTCTACTGCATTCGTTGCTCCCAATGCGGTCTCCTCTACATTGGAGAGACCAAACGTAAACTGGGCGACCGCTTTGCAGAACACCTGCGGTCTGTCCGCAAGAATGACCCAAACCTCCCTGTCGCTTGCCATTTCAACACTCCACCCTGCTCTCTT
The DNA here is from genome assembly GCF_017639515.1 of Carcharodon carcharias. Taxonomy (NCBI): domain Eukaryota; kingdom Metazoa; phylum Chordata; class Chondrichthyes; order Lamniformes; family Lamnidae; genus Carcharodon; species Carcharodon carcharias. Next base: position 89,612,991 of record NC_054483.1, read on the forward strand.
GCCCACATGTCTGTCCTTGGCTTGCTGCATTGTTCCAGTGAAAACCAATTCAAACTGGAGGAACAACACTTCATTTTCCGACTAGGCACTTTACAGCCTTCTGGGCTGAATACTGAATTCAACAACTTTAGGTCCTGAACTCCCTCCTCCATCCCCACCCCTTTCCGTTTCTTCCCCCTTCCTTTTGTTTTTTTCCAATAAATTATATAGATTTTTCTTTTTCCCACCTATTTCCATTATTTTTAAATATTTTTAAATCTTTTATGCTCCCCCCACCCCCACTAGAGCTATTCCTTGCGTGCCCTACCATCCATTCTTAATTAGCACATTCGTTTAGATATATATCACCAACTTCAACACCTATGTGTTCTTTTGTTCTGTTGTCTGTGACATCTTTTGATGATCTGCTTCTATCACTGCTTGCTTGTCCCTACAACCACATCCCCCTCCACTTTTCTCCCCCACCCAACCCACCCCCACCCCCACACACACACACCTTAAACCAGCTTATATTTCACCCCTTTCCTATTTCTACTTAGTTCTGTCGAAGGGTCATGAGGACTCGAAACATCAACTCTTTTCTTCTCTGCCGATGCTGCCAGACCTGCTGAGTTTTTCCAGGTAATTCTGTTTTTGTTTTGGATTTCCAGCATCTGTAGTTTTTTGTTTTTAACCATAAATTACTGTTTGTTCCACTTGTTTTCTGTGGATGTGCTTTGATTGTTACTTCTCTGGCCAGAGCTTTCTATGCTTATTTACAGAGTTGACCCAGCTAATCATGACCCTTTTCCTTCTAAATGATTCTTCAGAGACCTTACAATTCAGTTCTTGTGCCCATAATCGACTATATACTTAAGCAAACAAACTACAAATTGTTTTTATGCTTTGTATTTGACCAACAAAGAGTTAAGGTATTGCGGTTGTCGGATCAACATTTTTACATTGCCTGAAAAAATTATAATGTAATGAATCTGATGTTATGAAATTTAATAATTTGCTTATCAAATATGTGAATATGTAATATCATGGCAACCCACCAACATGCTAGTTTTTGTGACTTTACCAATATTTGTTTAGTGTTTATTCCCTTTATAGAGTGCACAATGCATCAAGGCTGAAAATTTCAGATCTCGGCAATATACTTCAAGAAGTGTTTCATTGTATGTAATACTTGAGGCATTTTGATGTGAAAGGCATTCTATAAATGCAAGCATTATTACAGTTTAGTGGTGGAATTCTCATGGTGGCTTCTGCTGTTGCATGAATAATTATTACTACTTCTTAATTATTATAGCACCAGTGCTTTCCAATCTAAAGAATGCCTATCTAGCGACTGGAGAACAATTTGATCAATGTGTAGTTATCCTCTCCCTAGCCAAAACCATTACAATATCCTCAATACATCATCTAAAAGGTCATCACGAACACCCAGAGTACCAAATAATTCAAATCTAAAAAGCATGCCAGATGATCAATAGTCCAGTCTGCTATAGTTACTTGCGGATAAAAGTCTGAGTAGTGAAAGAAAAAAGTCTTGTATTTTTAAAACACCTTTCACAACATCAGATCTTCCCTAATCACTTTATACCCAATGAAGCATTTTTGAAGCGTTATCATTATTGTAACGTAAGGAATTTTGCCTAAAAACAACAATGAGATAATGATCAGATAATACTTTTTAGTGATGTCAATTGAGCTTGTTTGTAATAAATATGGGGAAAACTGGGTACACAAGTGACGTAACACCAATTGGTTATTGTAAACTTAAAGCTGAGAGTGAACCATAAGAGGCATCCAAGGTATTACAGTTCTGTAGAACTTTGTTTTAACTACCCACCCCAAACCACTGCTTTCCACTTTTTACTTCATTGATAATTAAAACCAAAAGATCAAAGTAAATCCTGACATTTTGTTGTTTTGTGTGGGTTACACAAGCATAAATCGGAAAAATCCTATGCTGGACTGCAATGGTGCTTTTGCAAATTACATCTCCTTTCTTCTCTTTAATTAATTTTCTTTTACTCTCTGGGTTTTCACAAAGGGATGTTGAGAAAATAATATTAGCAATTTCTGAACTGTGGGGGAGGATTATTCATTTAGGTTATGCTTTTATCAGGACTACAGATCCCAAAATTAAATAAGAGCAAGTTAGTTTTAATGTAGACCCTGTCAGACGTTGCCATGAGTAGCAGGGTTGCACAATTTAGACCAGCACCTGTAATTCCAATCACAGAGTGAACTAATAGGTTTAAAAGTAAGCAAATAGAGTAAACTTTACATTAATATATATGCCCAACTAAAGGAAATTGGAGGCTCATTTTTCACATCATGGTTATTTTGGAAAGGATGCTAAAATTAATATTTTAAATAAACATTTCAAAGAGTACTGCAGCTTTAAGATTGGATTAAAATTAAGTTTGAGATTAAAGGAGAAAATAATGCAGATCTGAGTGGGTATTATGAATAATAGAAATATAATCCTCAATAAATCTCAGGTACTTTACAACTATTTTTCAAATATTGTATACTTTCATGTACAATATTTCTCCATGGAGCCGGTTCCACAATTCAGACAGTGGTAAAAATGCAGGAGATGAAAACTCCTGCAGATTAGAGAGTTGCCTCCATCAGCAAATGCTCATGGGCAACAATTGGTAGTAAGTAATCCTGCACTTACAGTGCTGATGGCAAAGAAACACTGAGAGCTGGTATCTTGCTTCCTGCCCCCAAAGAGCTTTATCGCCAGCAGAAGTAAATAGCTAACACTGGCTGTGTTTGTCATCAGACTCCTCCCAGCCAAACTGCACTGACCAGCAAAAGGTTTCCGCATTTTTAGCCTGTACAAACCTTCCTGTGACACTGGAGAAGGTTCATGGATGGACTGGAAAGTTTAAGACTATTGGCACAAAATTTGGATAATAGGTGCTACGAGTGTTCCTAGAGATCTCTAATGGAATCCGCAGCATGCATGGTAATTTATGGTGCAATTTGCACCAACTACCAAATTGGGGAGGGCATTAATGCACATGCATTGAGTGTCTGCCAGAAGCATGCAGAGTAGGTAGATCATGAGATTAATCAGTGTAATGTGGATTTGACACCAGCGCTGCTGTGTCAGAACTCAACCCACCCTCTCTTAAACTTACACAGCTGAAGATGTGCTAAGCAGCATGAAGAACCCTCCCAACAGCACTATTTAGTTGCTGATTAATTAGTTGCAGATTAACTTATTTTGGCTCCTGCTACAATGGTACAAGTGTTTGGTGCTTTCTAGAGTTATGTGAAGTTGCTAAAATTTTCAGGACTGTTGAGGCAGTTGCCTTTGCTGTGATAGCAAGGCTTCTGCACAAAAAGTTACTCCAGATATAGGTGTATTCCCCAGCGGCATGGCTTAGAGAATGAGCAGAGGTCGCACAGAACAGGACAAGATGCTAGAAGAGGGAGGAGGAAGAGGAGCAGTAGAGGGGTTCTCAGAAGGAAGCCATGTCCATCAAGGGTGCTAAGAGAACAATTGCCCTACATAAACCTCAGTGAGGGACAATGTGTAAATCATCTATGCCTCACTGAAATCTACCACCTGCTGCAGCCACAAATGCAACCACAGTGTAGGAGCAGGACCACATTGCCAGTGGCTGTGAAGGTGAACACGGCAATGAGCTATTATGTGTGGATCTCCTTCTATGCTGGAGCTCGAGATAATTGCAACATCTTGCATTTTGCCGGCCAATGTTGCATAGGGGAAGTTACTGATGCTCTCTATTCATTGACAGCTGACAACATTTCATTCACTCTTCCCAGAGAGAAGTAAGCAGAGTAAGGATTGCAGGTTTCCCTATGCTGGCGGGTGCCACTGACAGCACACATATCACTTTGCGGGTGCCATGCCTCATTTCTGTGATGTACCACAATTGAAAGAGGTTCAACCCTCTAAACATCCAGGTGGTGGCAACCACATGCAGAGAATCATGCAGGTCAATTCCCAATATCCTGATATCCTGGAAATATCATTGTGCTTTTGTTCTGTGGCAACCCCCTGTGCAACCTGCATTTGAGACACCGCAACAAACCAATGCATGGTACTGGGTGGAATAGTATAGATACTCACTACGTTATTCATGACTCTGGTAGGTGACCCAGGCACATGTGTGCAGCATATAATAAAAGCTGTGCTACTACATAAAACATGATGGAGCAGATAATTGACATGCTGAAATAATGTTTCTGCTGCCTTGACTACTCTGAAGGAGCCCTGCAGTACTCGGCAGAGGGGTGTCAATGTTCATGCTCCACAATCATGTCATCATGAGGGAACAGCCCTTACCATCAGTATATTGCACGTAGTTCTGGAGAAGGAGGAGCAGGAGGGAGAGGAAGAGGGGAGGCAACTCAGACAGCCCCTTTCTAGCCAGGCTGTCCGAGAACAACTTATCTGACTGCAATACCAATGAACCCTAATTCCCCATTCACCAACAGTTCCAAACCTTACTGTCCCCGATACTGACCATCATAATTTCTAATTGGCCATGATACAAAAGTAAAAGCCAACACAAAATAACCATTCCAAGCCAAACTGATAAATCAAATCATGTCATCCTGCATACGTCACCTAACCACCCTAGTCCCTGTTTCCCATATGCCTTTGCCTGTCCTAATGCTCTAATGCAAAGCTACCCCAGTATCTGCAGTACGGCTGGTGGACTGTTTTTGACTTTCAGTCAGGGAAAGACTGGTCTTGCTGGGCACCCTCGAGCATCTGTAGGCCCAGAGGTACCTCTTTAGACTGTACCATCTCATCATGGGCACCAGCAGAATGGGCTGACTGCACTGACAGAGTGACAGTGGTGGCAGGATGAATGCTGACATCCCAAGAGAGGACAGCAGGTTTGTTCTCCATGGAGCTATTGCTACTCCAGGGCAACATTTCAGCAATCCCAGTATTCTGTTGGAGGATTGCTGCAAGAGCCTGTAAGCCTCTTTAAACACTGCAGAGAGCAGGCTGACTTTACATGGCAGAAGTCTAAACTTTTGCAACAGCATCCAGATGCTGGATGGCTTCTGCTTGTGCATAATGGAAGCTGAGTGATCAGCCATCTGATACTGCTTTTGTGAGCTCGGTCCACAAATATGTTCATGGATTTGGTCACCACTTCCACCACTGGAATGTGTGGTGGAATGTCCATCCGCTGGAACAGATGGACTCTAAGCTCTGCACAAATCCCTCTGTCAAGTTGGTGTCAGACTCTTCAATGTTTATTGACACTGATTGCATGCTTTCTGGAAGACCTGCCAATGCAACAATCATTTCACCGTGCATATCCATCGGCTTCCTTCTGTAGCCCACCCGACTGAGTCCTCTGCAAAATTCAGGTGCCACCTCCATTTCTCTTGTCCCTTGCCCTGGTTGTAGGCCACTTGTGCCTGATGTCTTACAAGATGTGGATCTCACCACCATACTGTCCCTAAATTGTGCACATTGTTGTTTCTGAACTAGTTCTTCTTCATTATTGTCTTCTTCCTCTTCTACCTGTTGCTCTCTCACCACTACCTAAGTTGCACCTCTTGGGTATCTGAAAGGAAAAAGGCACAAGGGTAGGATATGCTGAGAGGATGAGGGAAATTAGAAGGTGCAAGCTTACACCATCTATAGCTTGTAAATTAGATGAGAATACACAATGAGGGGAAATGTAATGAGGAGATGGTTTTGGTAGGAGGATACTGTTATCTTCAATGGTTTCAGCCCTGCCATTGGCCATGTCATTAGCAATGACTTATCTAATGACAGCAAGCACTGTCTCTCCCATTGAGGTTAGGACATGTAGATGTTGCCCATCCCTATTCACACTTGAAATATGTGGCTTGCTAGGCTATTTCAGAGGGTAGTTAAGAGTCAACCACATTGCTGTGGGTCTGGACTCACATGTAGGCCAGACCAGGCTAGGACAACAGGTTTCCTTCCCTAAAGTCTTTCAGTCTTCCCCAAAGGATATTAGTGAACCAGATGAGTTCTCACAAAAATTGATGATAGTTTCATTGTCAACATTTCTGAGTGTAGCTTTATTTTCAAGATCTGTTAGTTGAATCTAAATTCCCCCAGCTGCCACAGTGGAATTTGAACCCATGTATGACCCAGCAGGGCATTAGCCTTGGCCTTTGGATTACTAGTTCAATGACATTACCACTACATCACCATCTCTCCATTCCATGAGTGAATAGCTGGCCGTGTGTGCAGGCTATGTGATATGGATGGGAGGCTTATAGCAGCGCTAAATGTATGAGGGTGAGATGAAGAAATGAATGTTAGGTAAGAGTCCTGATTGATAGAAATTGTTGGTAGGTGAGTGATGGAGGTGTGGTGCATTGAGCAGTGTGTGAAACTGGTAGTTCAGTTGGTCAGATACGGCATTTGAAGATGAAGTTACTGACATTGACCACTTGTATGAAGACATTGAACTTTCTTCAGCACTGCATTTAGGCCCTCGGGACTTGACTCTTGGCACTGACTCTTGGCTATCTGGTTCCACTGTCCTGAGCATTTGCCTGGAGGGCCTCCTTGTGCCCTGTGGATACAGAACTTTTCTCCTCCTCTGCACCTTCTTCACTAAGGCCTCCAGCACACCATCTGGGAACCTTGGAGCCACATGCTCTCTCATGTTGTGCTATTATTCAGTCTTTTTCCACACCAGAGGGACTTATACAAGGACTTACACTACCTGCCGCAGCCACAGCGTATCTTCCCCTTAAGAGGTGTAGGTGCAGTTTAGCTTTAACTATTGTTAGACTCTCACAATTTTGGGTCACTGCAGAGGCATGCAGTCACTCAACAGTGTGGTTAGTGCTGGCTACATGCTACAATCATGGTTATGAGCATAAGCATGGCAGCATCACATTGAATGGTCACAGAGTAATTGTGTATCGTGAGCCCCTGTTTTTTCAGGGACTAACCATGTAACTCCCTATAACTTTAGACAAATTGTACATACACAAGAATTTCACATGAACCCTAGTGTTAATATTGTGTTGATGGTATTAGAGAAATTCATGTTAGCTGCTTCTTGTTGACATCAAATTTATCCAGCAGTAGAGGGTAAAAATTTGGCAAAACCAAAATCTGCCCAGCTATGGAGACATAGAAAATAGAAGTGGCATCCTTGGACTGCCGCTACTTTCAGCATTAGCATTAGCTTGATCAGTTTGTTCTTAGTCTAATTTTTTTGCCAGATTTCTTTTCTTGAATGTCTACATTATACTTGTTACAATTTAGAAAATGTTTTGGTACAAAGTGTTGGAAAAGGGCAAGGCAGTTAATGGACAAAAGCAACAGTAAGTCTGTAACTTTGACACTAATGATTAAAAAGCAAATGATCTCTTTGGCTTATGTCATCTCAGCATATTTGCTTCATTGATTAGTCCCTGAAACATAGATTATTTAGGACTCCAGGAAGCAATTTGTAAATTGGAATATTTGGAAAATGAAGCAAAACAATATCTGCAGTTCATTTCAGGCTAATGACTAAGGCTGTATATTTATCAAGGTGTTCCTCTGGCTCCACCTTACTTCCTTCAGTTCTGAAATAGACACATTCATTTGTGTGAGAGGTACACCAACCATGGATTCAGATTTGCAGTGACATTCTTGAGGGACATCTGAGGTCAAGAAAAGAGACAATTGAAAATTACGATGTTGAACTGTTTGATCCATAAAATTTCACCTGCTAAAAAAAATTCAGCTGACATGTAAACAGAGTTTTGTTTGCTGATTTCTCATGTAATGTCAGCTAAAATTTTATAATTATATGCATTGAGCGGTGGGTCAATGGATTGAACAGAGAAATTTGAATGGATATAATTTATAAATGCACCCCAAGCAATTTCTTTCAAATATAAATCCATGATAGTATTAATGCAGCTCACACATGCAACAGAATGTGGTTACTTCAGGTCGGCCAGGCAGCAAATCATACTGGCACCTATGGGGGGACAATGTATTGTGAGCCTTCACCTTCCACAGCCTACAGTCATCCTCCACCTTAAAACTGGCAAACTGATACAACTGCTGTATGTTTATAATAGCAGCTTATCCATCCCACCCACATTCACCCAAGGTTCATACAGGCCTAATGAAATAAAGGTCGGCCAGCAGCCTGTCAAATGATGGTCTTCAGATGGGGCCCTCCCCTGACAGGAGGGGGATCTTTGACAACTCCATCTACAAGACCCCAACATAGCAATCAGTACCTGAAACAACCCAAGAAGGAAGGAACACCCACATCCAATGGAATACCCACCAGTGCTATAAATTGATGTTGTGTTTGTATCAAAAAATATAGAGAAATAAATTTGGTTTTGATGTTGAAAAATTTGTTGTTTTCTTAATTTTTACAATGATATCTTTGTCTTTTGATGCTTCATCATAACTAAACCATGATTCCTCAAAAACTGTGCTATGACAAATTACAGCCCTTCTCACAATTCCCATTGCTTATCCATGGTTACCTTACATGTTCTTGGGCAATACCTTCCTTCTGGATTGTGCAACAAGGTCATTTTGTTCAGTTTTTTCAGAGTTTTGCAGGACTAAATCAGCAATAGCAACGACTGACAAACATAAAGACCTTTTGTGTCTTTCCAAAGATTAAACCAGTGTCATTACCATTTTCTAAAAGGAAGACAGCTGCCAGTCCAAACTGTTGGTTTTGATCTTGGTAAAACTTTGCACTGATTTTTCTCCCTAGGCATTTAAAAATATTTACAGTGAAATAAATTTGAAGATGCACAAAGAATATTGCTGCTAGTTTAATATAACAAAAGCAGTTGGAGTTGATTTGATTGAGCAACCTGTAGCATGTTTCAATCCCCTTATGAGTAAAAAGTCAAATGGGCTTCACATGTTGATAAGAATAGGCTACAATGTTGATAACCTAGTATTCCTAATGGTGGTGACCAAGGACAGTGCTAAAACCACTGATGACCTGGTTTTCACCTGCCAGTAGTGATAAAATATCTTAAATACAGTTGCTCATCGTATTCCTTTTGTGAGCATTAGTGACATTTAATTAGTCCCTTTGCGTCTATTAATGAGAGTTAGTAGGGGCTGGTTTGCCTTCTATCAAAAAACCTAGTTTACCCTACGTGCTTCTCACTATGAATACAACCTAGAATTCTGTTCTCCTCAGAACTAGACTGTGATACAAAGTAAAAGTAAAAGTAGAAACCATGCAAAACAAAATGCTTACCCTTCACAAGTGCCAAATGAAATCTGGCTGCAGCCAAGTAAAGCGGCTGTTCCAATGTAGGAGGTCCGTTAATTTGGCATATATAATTTGGTAGACATAACAACAACTTGTATTTATGTAGCACCTTTAATGTGGTAAATGTCCCAAGGCGCTTCACAGAAACATCATCAGACATAAAGTAAAGTACTGACTTTTATGTGGCAGCAGGTTCACCACTGTTTCTGCTGATTAAATCCACCTTTCTTCATCATGGGAGGAATTCCATTTTGTTTGTCCTTGCAAATGTGTTAAACTAAAACCGTCTCCTTCAAATGAATCTTTAATACATTACAGAATAAAAGCTGTGCTTTTGTATTAAATAAGATTGCTTGAATGAACGAGCAGTCTTGGAGGGGGTGTTGGGGTGGGTGAAGGGGTTGAGGGCTCTGGGGAAGGTTCGGCTCTGTGTTCTGAGAACTGCCATCTTCTGTGCTTCAGCTTCATTTGCTCTGTAGCTTTAAGATTAATGATAAAATGCTCTTACCATACTTACTTTTCTCTGTTGAAGACCATAAACTCTTGTCTCACTACTTCTAAACACTCCTGAAGATACTCATTATCCTTTCAGAGAAATAAAAAGAACAATTAACAGGATTTACAAATTCCAAAAGTCAAAAGAATTCTAGCTGAATGTGTGCAGTGGTTGTGCTACAGGTGCTAATGTTGTTAAATTCTGCATTCATTATTTGCTTTCTTCAATCTCAAATACACATCTACATGTAATAGCAACTGGCCTTTGACGATACAGAACCATAGGTAAAGTATGCAGCTGCAATAGTCAATATGGCAAGCACGAATGAGCTTTTTCTTCCACATTTTGTGAAGCAGATGACAGGAGCCTGTAAAACATCCCCTCAGAGCCTTATTCCAATAGACAAAATGTGTTTTCTTGGACAAGCAACTATACTTTAGGTAGCATTTGCAGATACACATATATCTTACTTTGAGTTAATCTGTGCCATAAGGAGGACACAGCATAGATGAGCTACATGAGCATACCACCATATGAATGAAGACTTACTGACTGAGAGCTATCCTTGCTGTTATCTCTGGATTTGTTCTTTGCCAGCCTTTTCTTCTTTTTGTGTAGTGGCCTTGACTCTAAGATCATTTCTTCTAGTTCAAACGTAGGATCACAGTGCAGCCGACCTTTCTGTTAAATGATAAATTGTTACTGATTGAAACAATGTCGCTTCCCAAGCTGATTGTGGAAATGTAGGTTATTCATTTTTTTTTTACCTATTTAACAGTAGTCTCTCATGTTAGAGAATTGGCAGGTTACAGAATGTATTTTAATTATTTGGTTTTATTAGCACTTAGAATGTTCTCGCACTAGGGTAGGTGATTTTCTTTGCTTACGTTTGGAACAAAGCCAGGTTCCATCTTCTTCTGGTAGACAGCATCCCAGCTGACATCAGATAAGTAAGAGCAGTTCTGAATACCTGAAAGGCTGGAGAGCCGATGCTCAGGTTTGACAGTAAGTAACTGGAAACAAAGGCAAGCAGTGTTAACTTAGGATTTAAAAAAAATATTGTAGCTTTATTTATCAATTGCATATTATATCCCAGATTTTTCTTTTCATTAATTCACACTTAGACCAGGCCTCTGGGAGGCTTTTATTTCTCTTTCTCCCAGTTTTTTTCCTGTCAGAAGCACATGCTCACCTGCCTTCTGTTTCCACAGTAAAAGACCAATTACAAGGTGCTCTCCCTCATGTCCAAGTCTTTCTACAGCCTCACCTTAGCTCTGTGGTGTCAGATGGAATGTTCATTCACATACGCTCTGCCCCTCCAAAAATTGGTCAGTTCTCATTCCCCACTTTTTTGGAACACCACCTGTAGCAATCCTTTCAGTCACTATGCCTCTGTGCTCTGCAATTCTTTCCAAAAGCTGCCCTAAAACTCTTCACTTGACAATGCATCTGATCAACATCCAACTTTTGCTCCTCCATCTCATTTTTTCCTGTTCCATAAGTTTTTGTTCTGAAATGTTTTTCTCTACGTGAGAAGTGTGATAGAGATGTAAATTGCATTTGTAATTATTACAGAACTGGGATGGTACTGATGGCCTGTATCTCAGGGTCTTAAAGAAAGTGACTGTTGAGAAAATGATTGCATTGGTTGTAATCTCACAAAATTCCCTAGATTCTGGAAAGGTCGCAGTGGATTGGAAAACTTCCAATGCATTACCACAATTCAAGAATTGAGGAAAGCAGAAGCAGGAAACTAGAGGCCAGCTAGTCTAAAACCTGTCATTGGGAAAATGTTAGAATCCATTATTAAGAAGGTGGTGGGACATTTAGAAAGCCATGGGTGGAATTTTACGTGGCGGCTGGTGTCAGGTGTGTTTGGTGGTATGAGTGGACAATAGGGCGAGAAGGCCAAAAATTGGTTTCATGATGTCATGAAACCAGTTTGCAAATGTCTGCTCTGCCCATTAACGGCGGGCTGCGTTTCCCGGTGTCGGACTCTGGGGACATCATTGTAGCACATCTGCATATCAGTGTAAGCCCAGCTCGGCAGAATCCTCCCCTCAAGGTGGACCATCCACTCACATCGTTGGAAAAACAGGCCGGTGCAGAACACGTCTTGACAAGTGTGATGTGCAGAAGTCAGGACTTACCGCCAGGGCCTTGCTCACATTGCGGACATTTGAGGAGGACAAGATGCTGCAGCCCGAAAGCAATGGGATCCTGCAGAGTGCCCATCACATGCTGGGTGGATTCTCATGGGCATGGATCCTCCGCGTAGCAGCTCAAGGAAAGATACCGTTGTGGGTCTGCTCACAACTGGTGATCACCGAGGGGGCAGAGAGGAAGGTCCAGCTGTGTTTGGGAGAGGAGGGTATATTGGGGGGGTGTGAGAAGAAGCTCTAGGTTCGACTAGGAGAAGGTGCATCGGGGGTGTTGGAAGGAAGGGGAATGAAGGTGTCAGAGGTGAGGTTGGGAGGAGGATGGGAGTATGGGGGAGCAGGAGGTAACTGGGAGAAGATGGCAACTAGGGAGGTACTTGTAAGGGAGTAGGAAGGTGTAAGGGAAAGAGTTTGGAGGGGGAAGAAGTTAGGAAGGGGGAAGGGGTAAGGCTGGAGGAAGAAGTTCGGGGGAGCTGTGGTGGAGGAAGGAATCCAGAGGGGTCAACGAGTAAGGGTGGAGGAAGGAGTAGGGTGGAAGAAGAAGTCAGAAGTGGGAAGGACTAAGTGAGGGAGGGGTGAATTCCAACGGAGGGGAGGAGTCCAAAGTGGGGGAAGGAGTCCAGGGGGAGGAAGGAGCCTGTGGGGAGGGAAGAGTTCCAAGAGGGGAAGGAGCTCCAAGAAGGTGAAGATTCTGGAGGGAGGGATGTCCAGGTGAACATGCAAGGGAGGGAATCTGTTAAGCTTATGACTGCCTCCTGGGGAGTGAACTGAGGGTGGGCGTGGTAGGAGGGCAGAGTGAGGCAATAGGGCGGGAGGGTAAGGGTGCGATGGTATTGATAGAAGGAATGGCGATGGTGGTTGGTGGGAACTCGGAGGCAGACACAGACCCTCGGGGTGGGAAGGAAGAGGTCGAGGAGATTAATGTGGATGGGGTGGGATTTTCGGGAAGGGAACGTGCACATTCACCTGGACATCCCCGAAAGAAAGAAATGGGTGACGGGGGAGGGGAAAGGATGGAGGACCTGAAGGAAAATGTTTGACACACCATGCTTGCTTAGTTGAAAGTGAAACAGGAGTTGTGGTGGGTGAGATTAGGTGCTGTATGGGAGTGTGATCAGAGGGTGGGTGGAGGTGTAGGTCACCTCAGATGGACAACTGAAAGTGATCCCCAGCAGGCAGCATTGAAAATGCTCAGGACATTGAGGTGAGTGTGATGGAGGAAGGATCTGCGTGCGTGGAAGAGTGCTTGCACAAGTCTCAGAAAGGCCCTGCCCCACACACACTTCTCCCTCCAGAATCACTCGTGGGCCAGATGTGTGCAGTTGAACTGCTAGTTGTGGGGGGATGCAGTGGGAGTCCTCGCGAAACGAGTCAACGAAGCTGAAAGACACCATTACACATTATTCAGGGAATGAGAATATATTTTCTGATTCTGAAGTGACAAAATGTGTTCACCTGAGCAACCAACTGTGATCAGAATTTCTTAACTTTTGAACACCTTGGACTTCCAGGTGCTGCCCTGACATCCACAGCAGGGGTGGAGACAGCCTGTGCAATGGTTGGCCCTGTTGCCTCTAACGACTTCGGCATGGGTCCATAGAACCATAGGAAAACTACGGTGCAGAGCGAGGCCATTCAGCCCATCATGTCTTTGCAGGCTGAAGAGAAAAAAGAAACTAGCCGCTCATTTTAATCTCACTTTACAGCACTTGGTCTGTAGCCTTGCAGGTGACAACACTTCAGATGCAGAGCCAGGTATCTTCCAAATGAGTTGAGTACTTCAGCCTCATCCACCAACTTAGGTAATGAATTCCAGATGTCCACCAGCCTCTGCGGTGAAAAAGATTTTCCTCAGGTCCCCTCTAATCCTCCTACCTATCACCTTAAATCTATGTCCCCTGGTAATCGACCCCACAGGTAGGGGAAACAAGTCTTTCCTGTCTACCCTGTCTAGGTTCCTCATAATTTTGTGCACCTCAATTAGGTCACCCCTTAGCATTCTCTGTTCTAAGGAAAACAATCCCAGCCTATCTGATCTCTCCTCATAGCTGCAATTTTCAGATCCTGGGAACATTCTTGTAAATCTTCTCTGTACTCTCTCTAGTCCAATTATGTCCTTCCTGTAATGTGATGACCCGAACTATACAAAAAGTTCCAGCTGTGGCCTAACCAGCATTTTATATGGTTCCATCATTATATCCTTGCTTTTGTATTCAATACCTCGCCCAATAAAGGAAAGCATTCCATAAGCTTTCTTGGCCACCTTGTCCACCTGCTATGCCACCTTCAACGATCTGTGGACTTGCACTCCAAGGTCTCTCACTTCCTCAAACCCTATCAATAACTTCCTGTTTACTGAGTATTCCCTTGCTTTGTTTGCCCTTCCCAAATGCATTACCCCACACTTTTCTGGATTGAATTCCATTTGCCTCTTCTCTGCCCACTCAACTGAACCACTGATATTATTCTGGAGTTGACAGCTATCTTCTTCACTATCAACTACATGGCCAATTTTTGTGTTATCTGGAAATTTCCCAATCATGCCTCCCACATTTAAGTCTAAATCATTAACATATACAACAAACAACAACATACAACACCATTGCAAACTGTTTTCCATTCGCAAAAATATCCATCATCCATTATCCTTTGTTTTCTGTCACTGAGCCAATTTTGGATTCAACTTGCCACCTTCCCCTGTATCCCATGAGATCTCACTTTCCTGACCAGTCTGCCATGTGGGGTCTTGTCAAATGCCTTACTGAAATCCATGTAGACAACATCCACTACACTACCCTCATCAATCCCCCTTGTTACTTCCTCAAAAAATTCTATTAAGTTAGTAAGATACGACCTTCCCCTAACCAAACCATGCTGATTATCCCTGACCAATCCGTGCCTTTCTAAGTGACAGTTTATCCTGTCTCACGGAATTGTTTCCAATAATTTGCCCACCACCAAGTCCCTTGCACCCTTTTTAAATAATGCTACAATGTTTGCAGACCTCCAATCCTCTGGGACCTCACCTGTATCTAGTGAGGATTAGAAGATAATCCTCAAAGCTGCAATTTCCTCCTTGGCTTCCTTCAACAACCTGGGATACAATCCATCTGGCCCTGGCGATTTATCCACCTTCAAGGGCACTAGTCCCTCCAGTACTTCCTCTCTCACTATGCTTATTGTATCTAATATTTCACTCCTCCTCTTTAACTAGAATGTCTGCATCATCCCTCTCCTCAGTGAAGACAGAGACAAAGTACTCATTGAGAATCCTGCCCACACCTTCTGCATCAATCCACAAGTTACCATGAACATCTCTGATAGGCCTACCTTTTCCTTAGTTATTCTCTTGCTCTTAATGTACTGGTAAAATATCTTAGGATTTTCTTTGATTTTACCTGCCAATATTTTTTGTATCCTCTCTTTGTTTTCCTAATTTCCATTTTTACTTCATCCCTGTACTTTCCATACTCCCCTTGGTTTGCTACAGTATTAAGTCTTTTGTGACTGTTGTAAGCTTTCTTTATCTGCCTTATCTTGGCCTGTATGCTTCTGGATAACCAGGGGGCTCTAGATTTGGCAGCACCATCCTTTTTCTTTGTGGGGGCATGTCTACACTGTGCCCATAGAATCTCACCTTTGAATGCCTCCCACTGATTTGACATTGTTTTCCCTTCTAATAGCTGTATCCAGTCTCGCCAGCTAACATCAACGTTTCGTAAAATTTGTCTTCCCCCAGTTTAAAACTTTTACTCCTATTCTATCTTTTCCATAATGGTGCTAAATCTAACTATATTATGGTCCAAAATGGATCCCCACTGCCACTTCATCCACTTGCTCAGCTTCATTTCCTAAGACTAAATCTAGAATTGCGACCTCTCTCATTGAGCTTCATACATTCTGGCTAAAAAAGTTCTCTTGAATGCAGTGCAAGAATTTTTCATCCTCTGTGCCCTTCACACTGTTTGTATCCCAAATGATATTAGGGTAGTTGAAATCCCCAGCGATTACTGCCCTATTGTTTTTGCAATCAGAAATCTATCTACATATTTGCTCTTCTAACTCCCTTCCACTATTTGGGGGTCAATAGTACACTCATAGTAGTGTGGCTGCCCCTTTTTTATTTCTGAGCTCAACCCATGTGGCCTCATTTGATGCTTCATTTAGTATAACACAGATGTAATTGATTCTTTCACCAATAATGTGACACCCCCGCCTTTTTTTAATCCCCCTCCCTATCCTGCTTGAAAACTCTATATCCAGGAATGTTGAGCTGCCATTTTTGACCCTCCTTAATCCAAGCTTCTGTTATAGGGTCCATCTGGAGAGCCGAGCCTTGGGGCTTGCTTTGGCTGTCCTGCTCTGGGCCAGCTGCTCCCTCTGCGGTGACAGAGGATGAGGTTGAGGGGGTCACAGGCAAAGGGAACTCAGAGAGAGAGCACAGCCTCTGAGATTCCTGAATGGATGACCCAGGGGTGTCCAACTACCGCTCCTCCTCCCTTCGGGTGTGTCAGGGCCCCAGCCTGACTCCTTGAGGGGAAAGGGCACCTGGGGGGACATCGAGGTAACCTGTTTCTCCCTCGTGTTGCCATTGCAGGAACTCACCTATGGCTACCGTGATGGAGTGCAGGTCTACGTGTGTCTCGGCATTCTGTTGGACCAGTGTTTCCATGGTGTCTGCCATCCTTCCCATGGAGACCTCCATACACACACATGTGGGCACCACTTCATCAGAGAGTCAGAGGACACACTCCTCTGACTCATGTGCCACTCTATTGAGGGCTTCCAACGGCTCTATGTGAAGTTCTCTGCCTTCTACTGACTCTCCAGGATGAATTGGAAGGCTGAATCCAGAGGCTGGTCATCTGATTTGGACCTCACAGATGCCTCTTCCCCTACAGTCCTCCGAGTGCCAGGGAGCTCAGCTGAACCTGCCTCCTCCTACTGGGACACGTGTCCGTCTGGTGACCACAAGATTTTGAACCCGAGTCTGCTCTAGTACTATGTCCCAAAAAAGTGTGTTTATGCACTGGTGGAGTGTGTGGGTAAGCTCTGTGATGGGTCTTCCAGGCTGCTTATTTCCAGCTCTTCAATGGAGGAGGTGTCCTTTTGGCTGGAGGTGAGGATGTGGATGGAGCTGAGGGACTGGCAGGCTGAGGGTGTCGGTCACTTGACAGAGCTCCCTGTGAACCGAAGTAGAGATAATCAGTGCATGGTAGCACAGTCAAAAGCAGGAGAGAGAGCACTCACAGTTGTGTTGACAGAGGGATGATCTGGTGCAGGATCCTCACTAGGGTGTTTGCCGCCAATCTCATCGTCACCGCAGACACGGTTCATGTCCTCACCAGCACAATGGCACAGTCCTCAAAGTGAGTGAGGGGCCCAATGTGGTCTACTCCACCCCACATCTGGGACCACTCCCTCCTGCTGTGAGCCAGTTTCTCCTGCATGAAAACAGATGGAGAGGGTGTGAGCAGGACACATGGCACTGCATGGAATGTTTGTGTGGGGACCAGAGCCATGGACGGGCTGAGGACATGAGCTCGAGAGAATATGAGCCTGATGGAGATATGAGAATGTGTGTGAGAATTAGTGGTGTGGCCCCTTGAGGTGTGCGATCCCTGTGGATGTGTGATTGGCTTGTGAGTATGTGAACTGAGGGTGATGTGAAGAGTGATTTACCCTGGCGAACGGATGAGACCAATCATCCTGTTGTGGCTCTGGGTGTCTGTCTTCTTTTGTAGGAAACTGGTGCTAGCCAGCACTGCCACTGCCTCCCATGCTGGATTGGTGACCTTGCTTGCCCAGAGCAGGGCTAGAGGGCATCATGGCGGGCCTCCACTATGTCCAAAAGGTGCTCAAGGGACACATCATTAAATTGGCGGGGTGGTGCTGCAGTCTTCTTGCCTTTTGGGGCCATGTCTTCTGCACAGCCATCCTGGTCTTGAAGCACTGAGAGGCGCATGTGCAGCTGCACTTTACATATGGCGCCTGGCATGATGAAGTGGTGAGGTGATAGCATGGCGGGCGTATGCAAGCCCGCCCACCATTGAAACAATGTGTTTCCTGGGAATGCATAATTAATGCGGCGGGTTTGGGATGGTATGGTTTGAAAGGCCACTGTTGCGGCTGGCGAGTAAAACATCCTTTTTCCCAACCGCTACTGCAGGTAAGTGCAAATCTGGGATGATTCCGCCCTATAACAATCAGGCGGAACCAACATCGTTTTATGAAAGGGAAACCACGTTTGACTAATTTATTGTAATTTATTGAGGATGTAACAAAGGGGAACCAGTAGATGTAGTATACTTAAATTTCAACAAGGCATTTGATAAGTGTCATGAAGCTATTAATGTATATAATATTTTGGAAAATATTTTTCTTTTAAAATAGAGGTTTAGTCTGTGGGTGTGTCTTAATTGCATTAAAGCCAGCTAGTCTGGGTGATTTGATGGGTACTAGTTTTGATATGGAAGAGGGATAGCGTGCATTTGCATTTTTTGACTGGAGCACTCAAGAAGTGGGGTGAAAACTTGATGCCTTTTTAGCAGCTACCAAACAATATGTTTATATTACTAAAAATCAGTACAATGAATGGGGTCTTATTGTTAAAAAGTAAATTTCAAAGAGAATGGTGAGACAATGAGAATTTGAATTCAATTAGTGGTGGTAGGTATAACTTCAGCAGTTTTCGGGTGTGCAGGGCAGAGGCAATGTAAGATCAAAAGGCAGCTGCAAGCCTCCATCTGGCTCCACAGTGAAAAGAACCTCATTTTGAACTCGTAAGGTGAAAATGCTTTGCCTGGTGTCTGGTTAAGTCTATGCAATGCTGTTGTCCTAATGGAGATTAGTTTGGGAATTTGTTCAAAGTTATGATCGTAGTCATTTGTAGCCATGTGTATATGTATTTTTAACCTGTATAAATTAATAAAATGTTTCAATTAATTTAACGTAAAACCTCAAGAACTGATGGTCTGATTCTGAATTTAGATTGCACTTCAAGCATAACACTTAAAATTATAGGTTATGACAGTTGTTTGAAGTTTCACCCTGGGAATTTCAAATAACTCAGCTTTACCAACTGCATCGGTCATAACAATATGGTCATAACATAAAAGGTTACTGCACATGTTAAGTACTCATGCTGTTTGGAATAATATATTAGCATGGATACAGGGTTAGCTAACAAACAGGAAAACAGAGTGAGGATAAATGGGCCATTTTCAGATTGGCAAACTGTAATGAATAGAGTGCCACAGAAATCATACTGGGGCCTCAACTATTCATGATCTATGTTAATGATTTGGATGAAGGGACTGGCTGTTTGAAGCCAAATTTGCTGATAATACAAGGTTAGGTAGGAAAGCATGTTGTGAGGAGGATACAAAGTATCTGGAAAGGGATAGAGGTAGGTTACATAACTGGGCAAAAATTTGGAGGATGGAGTATAATGTGGGAAAATGTGAATTTGTCCACGTGGGCAGTGAGAATAGAAAAGCAGCATGTTATTTAAATTGAGAGAGACTACAGAATACTGCAGTACAGAGGGATCTGGGTGTCCTTGTACATGAATCACAAAAAGTTAGCAAGCAGGTACAACAAGTAATTAAGAAGACAAATGAAATGTTGGTCTTTATTGCAAGGAGGATGGAGTATAAAAGTAGGGAAGTCTTGTTACAATTGTACGGAACATTGATGAGACTACACCTGGAGTACTGTGTACAGTTCTGGTCTTCTTACTTAAGAAGGGATATACCTGCATTGGAAGCAGTTCAGAAAAGGTTCACTCGATTGATTCTTGGGATGAAGGGGTTGAGCAGATGAGGCTTATACTCATTGGAGTTTAGAAGAATGAGGGGTGATCTTATTGAAACCTATAAGATTCTGAGAAGACTTGACCAGGTAGATACTGAGAGGATGTTTCCTCTCGTGGGGGAATCTAGAAATGGGGGTGCAGATTATAAATAAGGGGTCTTCCATTTTAGATGGAGATGAGGAGGAAATTCTCTCAGAGAGTCGTTAGTCTGTGGAATTCTCTTCCACAGACAGCATCGGAGGCTGGATCATTGAATATATTCAAGTCTTAGTTAGACAGATTTTTGATTGACAAGGGAGCCAAGGGTTATGGGCGACAGGCAGAAAAGTGGAGTTAAGGCCACACTTAGATCAGCCATGATCTTATTGAATGGCAGAGCAGGTTTGATGGGCTGCATGGCCTACTTGTGCTCCTATCTCTTATGATCTTACGTTACGCATGTACAAGTTTAGATTTATTCTGTACATTTCTATTAACATATTCAGGGAAAATTCCTGTATATGATTCTGTAACAAGATGGTTTATTTGAAACAGGTTAACAACTTCAATCAAATACTAGAATTTCATCCCAGTTTTCTTCAGCAAGATTCGTCTCTCGAATATAAAATAGCAGTATCTGCACTTCTGAAGTTACTCATTGACTATGAAATAACTTGCGATGGGCAGACAGTGTGAAAAACACTATTAAGTGTTGCTTTTCTTCTTTCGATAAAACTTTCTATAAAATTCTATTAAATAACTTTGAACATAGCTAACTGCATGATTACACTCAGATTTGGCAGCAAGATTGCTGAAGCAACTGGGCAAATAACTATTTATAGCTGTTTAATTCATCTTCCTTTAACTGTCACAATTTGCAGATGGTACTAAAATGGGAGGCACAGTAAAAAAATTCTGAATACCAACAGTCACTTGGTAGTTTTGAATGTAGCTGAAAAGAGAGACATGTTGACGAAGCTTCTTGTCTGGCATTCATTAGGACAAATGCAAGAATGCCAAATTTCAAAAGATCACAACAATTTACCCCATAGGAGAAAAGGGGTGCTGATTGGTTGGCCAAGTTGACCTTTTCTCCTATAGTGTAAATCTTCATGACACCTCTTAAACTTGTTGAAATAAATACACAGGCATTGAAAAACTGCTTCAAACAAAATATAAAGTTCAAAAAAGATGCAAATCTTGTTCATGTTCTTTTTGCTTGCAGAGGTCAGGTCCCTATGAATTAATATGTGTAGCTTCTACCAAGTATAAGTGAGCAAAATTGTGAGGCCAACTGATAATCTTAAATTGGTGGTTAGTGTAATTCTTAGCATACCCTGGATTATTCAGCAAGTGCTGTTCAATCGTGGAATCACATTTAGCATTAGGCTTTTATGTACTGGATTTTGCAAGCACAGGTTGGTTGAGTCCAGTCAGTACTCTGCCTATTGCGAATAGCTAATGGAATGTACTGTTTGACACAATCCACCAGTCATTAGGATATATGCCCCATATATCTGTATTGCACCAGCGCTGAAATTCATATACCACATGATTCATTTGTGTAGTAAGCAGACGCCTTTTTGGTTTGATGGAAGCATCCTGTTAGTAAAAATGTCACTTGTGTTGCTACTGGGCTGTGTTGTGGGCATGTGTGATACAGAGAGAGCAATGGTCCGATCAAGGTAGCCATAATCCTGCAGGATAGCTTTGATGTGCCCTGTTTTGACATCAAACTTGCACAGAAACTGCAGACAGACCTGGAGGCTGATTTTGAGCAGCTCTAGGTCTAGGAAAATGATCTTTGCAGCATGGATGCAACTTATGTCAGACTTCAATAGGGCTTTAAATAAATGCGGTTAGCAAAGCCCTGACTTAGTGCCAAAGCAATAAACTCTTGTAGTGCAAAGTTAGGCACAATGTTAACAGGCCTTCAGGACTTTTCTAAATATAGTAGTTAATAGAAGAATTTAATGGAGTGATAGAGATTTTTTTGTTCAGGTGAAGTCAAATAAAAGGACAAAATAATGCAAAACGCTCTCTGGCATGTGGGAACTGCCAAACATTAGTCAAATTAACACTTCCAAGTTAGT
Source organism: Carcharodon carcharias (assembly GCF_017639515.1). Lineage (NCBI taxonomy): Eukaryota > Metazoa > Chordata > Chondrichthyes > Lamniformes > Lamnidae > Carcharodon > Carcharodon carcharias. The sequence continues at coordinate 89,634,782 of NC_054483.1, forward strand.
GGTCTCCACGCACTGAAATATCTGAAGTTTGTTGGCATTTCTCAGGGAAGGCGTACCCTTTTCTTCAATTCAGTAAGTTGAACAGTAAGGCATATAAGATGTGACAGTTTTTAAGATGAAGTTCATGAAAATGAAGTCAAATCATATTCCACAGGAATCAATGAAGTATTCCGTTTACATTGAAGATATTTTGTAGCAATGTTAAGCCTTATTTGTAATATTGGTTCAATTTTCATTCATTTTTAACAACTATTATGAGACAATTTTAGCTCTCTCCAAGGTACTTGCACAACATATTGCAAGCACCCTAAGGTGGAGATTGAAATGAAAATAAGGTGCGAGTAATGATGCCACTGAGCTGTGTTGCCATGCCATGGACCTGGTTATATGATAGGTACTGCACGTGCACAGCCATTCAATAAGATCTGAAGGGACCCTGCAGTGAAAAAACTGGCCATGCACAAGAATTAAATTTTGAAGGAAATATTGGGTACAAGTACAATCCCAAAACATTTACATGTTGATATGCAACTCTGTAAATGTTAACACTTTTTTAAAACTTCAAGCAAATTTCATCACAGTAGATTCACGGTTAAGAAGGATTCATTCTTCCTTCATACCATACTAAGCAAGCAAATCAATATTTTATCCCAAACTTTATTTAAATTACTAAACCCATGAATCACTGAGACAGTGGTTATTATTAAAATAAATATAAAAACTGCAGGCACAGGACCAACTTTAGTTCCAAATTCATCACATCAGACACCAAATGCCACAAAAAGTCAATAGTCAATTAAAGAAAGGTGCAAGTACATTTTAGCTGAATAATCAGCACATCAAGAGTTACTTGCAGATTTATTACCTCACTATAGAAAAGCACTCCCAAAGAATGAAAACATGATCCACAGTTTCACCACACCAGTAATACAACAAATGATTCTTTCATCAAGCCAATTCTAAATCACTTCAGTAATATTACAGATAAAGTGCCAGCAACTGAAGGTAATGCACAGACAACATAGCACTCACAGCGAACAGACTTTTTGATTGGTTTTATGCTGGTAACAACTACTTAATAAACATATTAAATAGTGAAGGAAGAAAAGTTGAACCTTGAGGAGTATCATTCAGCAGAACGTTTATCTCCAATTCTGTGCAGGCGAACATCCATTGATAAATAATTGGAGGCATTGGGGAGACAGTGGCATTGTGGCAATGTCACTGAACTAGTAATCCAGAAAGCCAGGGTAATGCTGAACATTCAGTACTCAGCAAAGGACTCAGTTTCATCTCAATGAATTTCGGGCTGGGCATGATGCTGAACTCTTCTTCTGCCACCTTTGTCTCTATGCTCACTTCTTTAGGTAGTTCAACGTATCCTTTCACCCGCCTCCAGCATTCTCCCTCCACCTGGACCCCTCCCTCTGGCCTCTTACCTGCTCTTGATCTTTTCACTGAAAACTGTCAACGTGACATCGGCCGTCTCAATTTCTCTGCCCCTCTCACCGACTCTAACATGTCTCCTTCTGAACTTGCTGCACTCCATTCTCTTGGGTTCAACCCTGACTATGTTATCAAACCTGCCGACAAGGGTGATGTTGTTGACTGGTGTACTGATCTCTACCTCACAGAGGCTGAGCGCCAACTCTCAGACAGTTCTTCCTACCTTCCCTGGACCGTCACTGAACATCAAGCCATTGTTTCCAGGACTGTCATCTCCTCTGGAGCTCTTCCCCCCACAGCTTCCAACCTCATGGTCTTCCAACCTCAGACAGCCCGCTACTACCACATTCCCAAAATCTACAAACATGACTGTCCTGATAGATCGATCATGTCAACTTGTTCCTGCCCCACAGAACTCATTTCTTCCTATTCTGACTCTGTTCCCTCTCCCCTTATCCAGTCTTTTCTCACCTACATCCGCGATTTCTCTAATGCCCTACGTCATATCAACAACTTCTAGTTCCCTGGCCCCAACCGCCTTCTCTTCACAATGCACGTCCAATCCCTCTACACCTCCTTCCCCTACCAGTATGGTCTGAGGGCTCTCCGCTTCTTCCTTGAACAGAGGCCCGAACAATCACCATCCACCATCACTCTCCTCTGCCTGGCTGAACTTGTTCTCTCACTGAACAATTTCTCCTTAAACTTGTCTCACTTTCTCCAAATAAGAGGCGTGTATATGGGCACCCGCATGAGCCCCAATTATGCCTGTCTCTTTATGGGGTACGTGGAATATTCCTTGTTCCAGTCCTACTCAGACCCCCTCCCACAACTATTTCATCGGTACATTGATGACTGTTTCAGTGCCGCTTCATGCTCTCGACTGAACCTGGAAAAATCGATCAATTTTGCTTCCAATTTCCATCCCTCTATCACCTTCACATGGTCCATCTCCAGCACTTTCTTTCCCTTCCCTTCCTTGATCCCTCTGTCTCCATTGCTGGTGACAGACTGTCCACCAATATTCATTACAAGCCCACCGACTCCCAAGGCTACCTTGGCTACAGCTCCTAACACCCTGCTTCCTGTAAGGATTCCATCCCATTCTCTCAGTTCCTTCACCTCCGTTGAATCTGTTCCGATGATGCTACTTTCCAAAACTTCTGACATTTCTTCCTTCTTCCTTAACCGAGGTCCCCCCACCCCCCCACTGTGGTTGATAGGGCCCTCAGCAGTTTCCGACTCATCTCCTGTGCCTCTGCCCTCACACCTTCCCCTCCCTGCCAGAACAATGATAGGATCTCCCTTGTCCTTACTTTTCACACCACCAGCCTCTGCATTTAAAAGATCATCTTCCGCCATTTCTGCCAACTCCAGCATGATGCCACCACCAAACACATCTTCCCCTCATCCCCCCTGTCAGCATTCCGTAGGGACCGTTCCCTCTGGGACACCCTGGTCCACTCCTCCATCACCCCCAACACCTCATCCCCCTCCCACGGCACCTTCCCATGCAATTGCAGAAGGTGCAACACCTGCCCCTTTACCTGCTCCTTCCTCACTGTCCAAGGGCCCAAACATTCAGGTGAAGCAGTGCTTTATTTGCACCTCCTTCAATTTGGTCTACTGTATCCACTGCTTCAAATGTGGTCTCCTGTACATTGGAGAGACCGAACGCAAATTGGGTGATCGCTTTGCGGAACACCTCTGGTCTGTCCACAAGCATGACCCAGACCTCCCTGTCGCTTGCCATTTCAACACACCATCCTGCTTTCATGTCCATATGTCCATCCTTGGCCTGCTGCAATGTTCCAGTGAAGCTCAATGCAAACTGGAGGAACAGCATCTCATCTTCCAACTAGGCACTTTACAGCATTCTGGTCTTAATATTGAGTTCAACAGCTTCAGATCATGGATTCTCTCCTCCATCCTCACCCCCCTTTTTAATCCCCTTTTTTCTACATTCATTTTTATTTTTTATACACTTATTTTTAATTTTATTCACTTATCTGTGGGTTTTATCCCCTTTTTTTATCCACCCTTCTATCTCATTTTCCATCACCTTATTTCCACCACCCCCCCCCCCCCCCCCCTCCCCCCCCCCCCGCCCACCCCATCCCCCACCGGACCATCTGTCACTTGTTCCACGTTGTTCTTTCACATAATGCTACCCTTGTTCTGCTATAATCACATTCTGCTTTCATACCTTTATGCCACTATCAGCACATTTTTAGCACTAACCACTGCCATTAACACTCCCTTTGTCCTTCAGTTCATGACATCTTTGTCCCCACCTATCGCTGGCCTTCTATCCCACCCCCGCCTCCCTTAAACAATCATTTCCACTTCTCTTCAACTCTGAAGAAGAGTCACATGAACTCGAAACGTTAACTCTGTTTCTCTCTCCACAGATGCTGCTAGACCTGCTGAGTTTTTCCAGCGTTTTCTGTTCTTGTAATGCTCTGGGGACATGGGTTCAAATCCCATCATGATAGCTGGTGGCATTTAAATTCAATTAATAAATCTGGAATTGAAAGCTAATCTCACAATGATGACCATTAAGCCATTGTCGATTGTCGTAAAAACCGATCTGACTCACTGATGTCCTTTAGGGAAGGAAATCTGCCATCCTTACCTGGTCTGACCAAATGTGACTCCAGACCCACGGAAATGCAGTTGACTTTTAACAGCCCTCTGAAATGGTGTGGCAAGCCACTTGATTCAAAGGTAATTATGGATGGGCAATGAATGCTGTCCTTGCCAGCAATGCCCACATTCCATGAAAGAATAAATTTAAAAAAATACAACCACTATCGTTAAAAAAGGAAGGTCTTGCAGTGTTAGATACTTAAGACAGAAACAGAAAACGCTGCAAGCACTTATCTTTATAACTTCTGCTTTTTAACCATTTCCTGTTTCTCACCCGTGGTTAAGTATTTTACAGATTGTTCCTTTTTTCCCATCTGTATTTTTTCCCTTCCCCTTGTTCCTTTTTAATTGCTGTTCATCTGTAATATCGTCTAGTTCTGTCAAAGAGCCGACACTGAAACATCAATTTGTCTGTTTGCTCCACCCATACTGCCAAGCATGCTGAGTGTTTTCAGCATTTTCTGTTTCTTTTTAAGCACTGCAGATGAGATACTGAACTGCAGCTGAAGGTTAATTTTCCAATTCAGTTATTAGAAACACACACATTTATACCAGCAAACCAAAAGCTTTTTCAATGTAATGAACAATGATAATGAACTATGTTTTATAAATTTCAATAGATTTTAGTGAAAATTCACACTACATTTTGGCCCTCTATCAATGAAAAAGTGTTGTATTTGATAAAACAATTTGGGGGAAAGCAGCACTACCATTACTGCACAGGATAAATAGAACTTTTAAAAAAAAATTATATTTACATCCATCTCCTGTGGTGTTGCACATCAATGTTGAAGAGCAAGAGCAGTCCTAGGATGAACTATGGTTAGACGGCAAAGGACAATTAGACCAATATCAAGGGAGGACTACAATGTTGGATGGTAAAAGAGGCTAGTTAGGGAAGGTGGCATGGCATTAAGGGCTGAGGGAAAGGGTGCAGAGAGATTAGAAGCTGGCAGAGGAATGGTTAAATGTTAATGACCTGAGATGGAGATTCCAGTGCACTTGAGCTTTAATTTTTTCCATTTTAAATTTTTCAGACACCGGGATCATTTGCAAGTATTGACTCCACTCATTTCAGAGGTGCACCCTGCAGCACGAGCTTATGGGAGGTGGATAATTAACAGGCCACCTCCACATTCACTGTCCAATTAGGGATGGCAGACAGCAGATGGATGTGGTAGGGTCAATTGGAGGGGCCCCAAGGGAGAGCCAGGCAGCAGTCCCATTGGGAAAGATCAGCACTGCTCAGGCAGATGGAGAACAAGAGGGAATCACAAGCTGAGGTGCTCACCAATTGCTCCAAATGACTTGCAAACACCAAGGGCCAGAACTGTCAGGGGCATCAAACTGACAGTAGATGTGCCGTATTCAACATTTCTGTCCTTTTATACATGATTTTACAGAATCCTGATGGTGCTCTGACCTCCTGCAATGAGGTTGCCTCCAATGCATTACAAGGCTGCTGAAACAGCGCAGGCCCATATGTCTTCCATAAAATGTCATTGCTGCATGCAATTAAGGGCTAATTGCAGCTCCAGTTGCCTTGCTCTTTAGTTACTTTCTGAGACCCAAGTCCTTTGCCATTCCCCTCAGCCTGTCTGTTTTCATCTATGTCACTCTTGTCTTCATTCTCCATTCTGCCCTCCCTCTGAGCTTCACTGCCTTATTGCCCCTCTTGACATATTTCTTCTCCATAACATCACCCTTGTTGTCCTAATTTATCCCTCTGCCCTCCTGTGGCACCACTTTAACAGCTATTTCCCTAACATGCTCCTATGCCCTGTTCTTCTACATGAAATCAATCTCTGCCTGCATAGCCCACTGACCCTTTTGCAGACCCTTCTGTCAATTCCATAACATGCTTTAACTGACCCCCACCCCTCTCATCATCCATCTTCCTCTTCACTCTGCAATCATCTCCTTTCCACCAGGTGCTAATGATAATTGTATCCCAAACCAAATGGTGACATATGAAACTAGGCACAACTTTTTTTCTTGATAGTTGGTTTATTCACAAAATACAGCAGTACATGTGTCTGCCTATCTCCCATGCTAATGTCCCAGCAGTCTCTCTTTATAAGTACTCTACTTAATTAAATAATGCCCTTCACCTGTGTATCTTAACAATATGACTGACATATCATTAACAGCTAACATGTTCTCATCCTTTTGTTGCTGCTCTTCTTAATAAAAAACAGGCTCCTTTTCATCCTTGTCTCATAATATTTCACTCTGGCCCCTAGCATACCCTTCTCTTTCCTGAATTCCTCAACTCTCCCTCTAATCTGCTTGCCTCTCTCACCTTATGATCACCCTAAGGCCTGTTTGGTAGTTTGAAGGCGTGGAGCAGGCAGTAGCTAGGCAGTGTAACAGGATCAAAAGCAGCCCCCGCAAAACATTAAAATACCGAGAGGCCAGATGATAATGGGTCATTGGCGACAGAAGGTATCCATGATGACAGCTGGTCCAGGCTTGCGTTTGAGCTACAAATGGATCAGAGCATAGGGCTGACAAATCTAGCAAAAGTGCCTCCATTAATAAGCAGGAGGTTCAAGCAAGACCAGAATTAAGGCTCAACAAAAGAGGGGATTGAATGTTTTCATTGGAGAAGCTAACCAACCTAGTAATAAGAATATTCTCTAGGTGCTCCACAAGAGCTGTCACAGCAGAATAAAAAAAACTCGCTTTCCATTTCCTATTTTTCTGAACAATCTTCAGTCCATGTTCTTGATTCAGTGAGAGTCACAATACTATTTTTGGCACATACCTTTCCAGTTCTTTCATTATTCAGCTGTGAAGCTACTTCTCATAATTTGTGGACAGATTCTGACAGGCTTGCATTTAGCTTTGCAGATCACATTTTACTCAGAAGCTATCTAATTCAGGTCACATAAGTTGTGTTAAAATATTACCTGTTCGGGTCGCTGGTCACAAATGGAATGCTATTGTTAGAAAGGATGATTAAGGGTACAGGTTGGGACTGTCATATAATATTAAGTGATGACACACTGTATGCAATGAGTCACAGCTTTTATTCCCTTAATCTAAATTAAAGTTATAGCTTTCGGGCAAAATCATATGGAAAAAAGCAGTATAGAATGAGTTGCTGTTTTAGCAAAAAATTCTCTACAATCCTAAATAGATTAATAAATGCATAATAAGTTATTTAGTAAGACATACGTGGTTCAATTTTACAACTCTGTTCTTCCAATGGGAAGCTTCAGTACATCCCAGGCACAGCCCTAATGATTTACTGTCCATTCATTCCAATAGAGTAAAAATCAGGGAGGTGCAGCATATCTGTGATTTCCCCACCAGGATCATCATTTTGGAAAATTTGAACAGATTTTTGTCAAAAATATTTAATTCCATGTCAACTAGCATGCTTAAGAAAGAGCCAGGGAAATATTAAAGTGCATGGGCTGGTGTAATAAACAAAGACAAGGATGAAGGAAAAAAGAGCCCTTGGCAGAATGGCTCTACTGCTTCTTCTAGTTGTGGTTATTCCACTTCCTTATGAGATTGCCTTAATTAGGCCTTGAAGTGCAAACTGTACATTCAGTACACGATGGATCAGAGTCATTAACCTAGAGTTTCTGCTGCCATAATATTAGACAGGGAAAGCAGGAAATGAGGCATTGTTCATATTATCTTCACCTAATATTGTGTCTGTCTATTTCTGTTGTTGTTTCCAGTGGCAGGTGCCACTCCAGATTATGTAAAAGAAGAAAACATGCGACACATGCACAATGTGAGCCTTGGAAACTGGTGCGAGTTTCATTTAAACACCAATCATTCGAGCTCAACAAGACCTAATGCTTTGCTTCAGCAATTCAAGGCCACTTCTTTCCAACAGTGCTTTAACAGTTTGCAATATCAATGGATTTGCACTCATTAATAGCTTAAGTCATAGACTCATAAGCACAGAAGGTCATCATTTGGTCTGCTGTGTCTTTGAAAGAACTATCCGATTGGTCCAACCACTGCCCCCAGCCCCCCACCATCACTGCAAATTTCCCCTTTTTTCCTCCCCTTGTAAAATCAACAGTAAATTTTTTGTATGATGTTCTCTTTTGTTCTAGGGGTCCCTTGAGTACTATCAAATCATTTATCTATAACAACCTCTGGTGTTTCTATTCAATTAAAGATTTATATATCTCCCATCTCCTCTCATTTTCAGCTGGCAATTATTGCTTGCTTTTAAATATAAAAATAAACCCCTGCTACAATTTTTAAAGTCTAGATATTTTTGGTTTCTGCTGTTCAAGACTGCTCTGGTTGATAAGCATGTGAACATATCTTGTGCTCACTTACATCTTCAAGTGTTTACACTTGCCCTGGTAGCGAGGCAAATCTGGTACTGTGCCCAGCGTAATGACTAGGAAACCTTGTTTTTAATTGCTTTAGTCATTGATTCAATCCTTTGCTCTCACAGGACCCCCTTTCTTCTCGACAAGTGGAAGAATGATACTACACTCAAACTTGTATCATGCTTTTAACTGTCAAACTCGTTTATTGAAAAGTAAATGAATAATTCCAATAAATAATAGGAAATTAACATACTCTCACAGTAGTTACTCACCCCTTATAGAATAGGAAACGTGAATAGTTCATAAATCTGTGGCAAACTAATTGTAAAAATTGTCTTACATAATGATTCTTTTCACTATTTCTCATCGGCTATGGGAATTCGTACCTTAATTAATACTCTCTTGATGTTTCAAATAGACTGTCTATGAAAATTCCAGTAAAGCTCAACTGATCTGAAAAGTACAGGCTTCTAAATATTCCCAAAATATTTATCAGGGCTTGCTTTAATTGAAATAACTGTTAAATTCAAAAGGAGCTGCTGATGAGACACATACTTGAACATAGCACTAATAAATAGATCCCAAGGCAAATGGTGAAGTATGAAACTAGACTCAAATCCTTTTTTGATAGTTTTCTCATCTATAGAATGCAGCATTGCATGTGCCTGCCTCCAACTAACTAACTAACCCAATGTCCCAGCAGTCCCTGTTTATATATGCTCAAGATCCTTTATCAATCAATACCTTCCAGCTGTTTATCCTTAACCTTAACAATACAATTGACATAACATTAACAGTTACACAGTATGCTTGCGTTTGAAATGAATGCCTTTGTTTCTCACTCAATCTGAAATGCTCTATCACAACACTTGGGACATTATTTCTGAGTGTTTTAAATTTTTATGAAAATTAAAAGAGTCAGCACCTAGCCAAAACTTAAAATAGTTTTGTCACTTCGGAAAATGCTTTCCACTTTAAAACACACAAGGGCAATTCAGAGTCAGATGCTACATTCACAAAAAAGGCTTTGGATGCCTCTGGATTTTAAAAATAATTGATGTTGCCTCAAATACAGTACAAACAGCCTCATTAACAATGGTGCCGATCACATCGCAGGGTTGACGTTACATGAAGGAAGCTTACACGTAATGACGTGAGCTGTGCGATGACAATGGGAGGCGAAGATGCACTTGCCAATGAAGACGTTCAGCAATGACGCGAGGAAGGCAATGAGGCCAAATGACTCTTAAGTGGAAATCGTGACTTAAGTGGAAAGCTGACCTGAAGCAAAAATGACTTTAAAACGAAACAACTTAAAACAGGCGACTTAAAGCAAGGACTTACTGTACCGGGGTATTCCCATGGGAACCCCCATATCTGTGCCTTTTGGTAGAAGAGGAGAAAAATAAATGAAGGTATGCCAGCTAATTTAGGCTTCACCAGAAACACTCTACACACCCCCACCAATAGTCCTGCACCATAATCCATTGACAGAGGTGTGCATGCTTCCATCTATCTGTACAGCAGAGCTAGTGGAAGTTCAATTTACAGGGAACACTGTAACATCGTTGTACCACATGATCCACGCTGATCTGCAGCCAAAATCCTCCTCAAGCATAGCACCACCAGTAGCTGTAAATATCATAGCAGTTTTAACTTTGATACATTAGGCTTGTTCCAAGCTATCATGAGGGACATCAACAACATAAGCCAAACAGCTGTCTACAGATTATAAGCAAGTGACAGATGGTCTAATGCTGCAACAATGTGACAATGTCACTACCTACATGAATAGGAAAGGATTGCAACCCCTAAATGTACAGTACTTTTATGATCATCAGAACTGCTTTATGCAAACCAGACAGCAAGTCTTAATTTTAAGACAGTCTGTTTTCTCCAAAATGGATTCTGAAAGCTAAGGCCTTGACTTTAACCTGCAGGTGAGTTCCGTGCAGGGATGTTGCTGTGAGGTGAGCAAACCCTAAACAGCAGAGTTCCTGAATGTCCAGCAGTAAACCGCAGGGCTCCTTTGAATTGGTTTCTGTTGTGCTCCTGCTCACTGAGAGCCTATGCTAGAAGGCTTTCAGGGAAGTGGTGGGGCAAAGCAGATGGCAATCGGAAGGAGGAGGAGGCCTGGGGCATTGGGGTGGTGGGTGGGTGTGGGGGAAGAAGTTAGATTTGGGTTATCTGACGCTGGTAGAAGGGAACAGATAGTGGTTGGGATTGCGGGTTGGGAGAGTGTCAGAGGAGTGTCTGATAATAATCATGAAGCGCAGATGGTAGTTGGGGGGTCTCCTATGATGATCAGGTTGGGGGTGGGGAGAGAGCAGATGACAATTGCAGGGGGTGGTTGTGGGAGCAGATGGTGATTGTAGGGAGGAGGAGGATGTCTGATAGTATCTTATTGTGCTGTTGAGTTGCATTAGTTTCAATAACTCACGAAGACTGCCAGCTCCAAACACTTACTTTATTGCAACATATTTACAGTAATGAGAACACTTCCTTATACTAGTTTCTTTCCATACTGCTTTCTCCAAGACTCTCAGATCACATAATTATATGTCACTTTCTTCTTTGCCATCACAGACTATTACAGTTAACCCTCTATGGGACTTAGTCTAACTTACTCCATTATACTACATCTCCCCCAAGTCTCTGTTCAGACTTCAGCATTTTCTGATATTCCTGGAAACCCAATACTTCAGTCTCCTTGTCATTCTGAACATTTCAGCATTTTGACGTCTCGCAGGGAACGTGGCCTTTTTTTGTTCTCTTAAATAAGTGTTGGTTTTCTTTCTCTCCCCATGTTCTTTTGTTCCGTTTTCTCTCTCCCTCCTCTGTTTTTTTGAGATCCTCACCTCTTACACCAATAAGCATTGTCATCACTAGTCTACAGTACCTCCTCTCCTTGTTTGTAGGGAATAAGGCATTCTCATTCTGCTGTTGGCCTTCTGGGCACTGTTGAACTAGTAGATGGTTTGGGATCACCTGAAATCATCACTCCTGATGATTGTGACCTCTCTGGTCTCAGATTTTCACTCTGTTGCTCAACTGCAATCAAAGTTTTTCTGTTACTTCTTACTGTGCCATGTTCCATCTGGACAATGCGAGACCTCGGGTATGGTGATTTCTCCACTATCTCTCCAAATCTAGATTGATCTCTGATCAAAACCTGTTATCCCTGTCAAAAATCTAATAATGTTCTTGTTCTGTGATGACTATCACAGTGTTTCATCTGTTTATTTCATCTCTTTCTCCTACTTTCTCTAAGTCTGTGTTTTTGTCTGTGGGCGGGTAGGAATCTCTGTCTGCAACCTTCTTCCCATGAATAACTCACATGGAGCCAATCCATTCAGCAAGGATGAGGATCTATAACTCAAGAACACTAGTTGAATGTCCTCATTCTTTTTCAGTAACGCCTTTACAGTTCTGATACCTCTCTCAGCTTCTCCATTAGCCTGAGGGGTTGGGTGAGCTTGTTGTGTGAACAACTCCAAATAATTCTGTAAACCCTTGAAACTCTATGTTTGTGAATTGTAGAGCATTATCTGAAATTACAAGGACACAATCATGGACAGCAAAAATTTCCTTCAATGACGTTATCACTGCTTCTGATGTGTGGCTATGTAACATCCATCCACCATGAGTAGTAATCTAGTACTATTCTGAACATTTTCCCTTTATACTCAAATAACTCCATTCCTAGGCATCCTCATGGTCTTGTAGGGGAAGTAGATGACAATAGTGGTTCTTTTGAATTGTACACCTGGATATCATGATACACCGGGATATCATTTCTTCCAACAACTGCGAGGGACCCAATCACCAAACTGAGTATGGTGCTCTGGCTCTGCACTTGGTAATACCTAAATGACCTTGATGTAGGCATTGCAAGATCTCAAATCACAATGCTCTTGGGATTACTATTCTATCATCATATACCAGTAAATCATGATCACTCAGATATGCCTGCTGCTTGAAATATGGTATCAAAGTAGAATGATGTGACCATCCTCTAAAGCAAAATTCTCTGATCTGCTCACGTTCCTCAACTGATTTTTGAGCCTCTGATTTCACTCAATCTTTGTGTAGTTGCTGGTTATGTATGGACTTTCATTATAGCTAACTCTTCAACTTCTTCAACAAATTCAATATCACATTTTTCCAGATTCTCTGTTTTAATCCATAATAATGTGTCTGCTGTGCTCTGCTGTTTTCCTTGAACATATGCCAAATGAGTACCAAACCTCATCAATCTTAATTTAAACCTTTTAACTCCCGATGACATCGCTGCAAGCTCTTTAGAATTCAATAGTGTGACTAGGGTTTAAGGTATATTTCTACCATAATGTGAAGACCTAAGACGTAGTCAGCAAATTTCTCGCATGCCTACGTGACTGCGAATGCTTGCTTTTCGATTACTGGTATCTCTTCTCTGTATCTGTTAACGACCATGATACGTAATAGACTGGTCTGTGTTTTCCATCTCTTTGTACCTGAAAAAGTATTGCGCCCAATCCTGTAGAGGATGCATCTGCTGACTAATACTATAGGTAATTCCAGATTGTAATGTGCTAAAACCTCAGATGACATTAGCGTCTCCTTGACTTTTCAAATGATTTCTGATGAGCTTCTTCCCAACACCATTCATTGTCTTGGTGTAACAACTGGTGTAGTGGCTCACTGAGCTCTGATGAGTATTTTTAAAGAAATTTTGCCACTTGATTCATCATTCCCATGACCCTTTGTAACTCCGTAATGTTCCTTGGAGCTGGAAATTCTTTTATGAATCTGATCTTCAGTGAATCAAACTTTATTCCTGATGCACTCACCATGTGAATGTTGGCTGTGAAAACTGACACTTACTGTTGAGTGTCAATCCTGCCTCTTGCAGTCTTCTCAGCACTGCTCTTTCTCTCATGTCAGGCTCAACTTGAGTGGACCCATGTATCAACATGTTACCCACATGGCAAACAACTCCATGTAAGCCCTCTAAAAGGTTTGACATTGTTTTTTGAAAGATTTCTGATGCGGATGCTATTCCAAAGGGTGAACTGTGAAAATAGAATCTTTCAAATGGTGTTATGGGAGTTGTGCAAAGCTTGGACTCCTCTCCTAGTGGTATTTGCCAGAATCTGCTCTTTGCGTCTAATTTAGAAAATATTGAGCTCTTCCCTCATTTTGCTAAACTTTCATCTCCTGTTTCTAATTCCTTTGAATTTTAACCTCTGATCCAACACAAGTTGTTCATTTTTGGGAGATAAGATTCATTTGCATGTCTCAGGGTGGTTCCTGACTAATTTAGACTTCCTTCTCCAATCATTACTCATAAATCTGAGGAAAATAGTGGAAAAAGAATATAAATAGATTCTGCATCTAGCCAAGAAATTATGAAGTATACCATTGGAATGTTGAAGCAGCATTACAGGATTACAGGATTACTGGAATGCTGTCATGGGAATAGGAGTAGACCATTAAGCCCTTCGAGCCTGTTCCAACATTCATTGAGATAATGCTGAGCTTTATCTTAACTCCATTTAACTGCCTTGACCTGAGATCCCTTAATAATACACTTGGCTAGCTACATCTCAGATTTAAAAATATTAATTGAGATAGCATCTAATGCATTTCGTGTGAAAGAGTTCCACACTTATCCAAGGCTTTGCATAGGGAAGTGTTTCCTAACTTCTCTGATTTTAAGGTTATGCTGGATTTTCCACCAGGAGAAAATTTTTATCTTTACCCAACCAAATCATTTCAAAATCCTAGAAACTTCAATTAAGTTACCTTTTAATCATCTATATTCCAGGGAGTACAAGTCTAGTTTATGTACCCTCCACTCACAATCTAACACATAGAGTCCTATTAACATTTTTGTAAATCTGTGCTGTACTCCTTCCAAGGCCAATATATCCTTGCTAAGGTTTGGTGTCTAGAACAGTACACAGTGCTGCGGATATAGTATAACTCAGGCTTTGTGTAGCTGTATTAAAGCTTACTTCCCTTTATATTCTAGCACTGTGGATACAAAGGCTAACATTCTATTAGCATTTTTGATTACCTAGATTGCGACGTATAAGTCGACCTTTGAAGCCTCAAACTCTTTCCAAAAATGGGGGTTGACTTACATGCAGAGTATAAAACGTGAACCGCCAGTGTTGGTGTAGGCAGTTGCCATTTTGAAACCAGCTTCGTGCTTCATTCTTTTTGCCAGAGGACCCATTTCTGTTCGTTGTTCACCACGTGCAGTCAGCTGTGTGTGGGCATGTCTTAAACTCTCACGCATCTTCTTGGCAACATGGCCCACAATGCCTGCTCGATCCCATGAACTGATTTATAAAGTGAGTAAAGCATCCATTTCTAAGATGAAAAATTGAGGCCCACTCCTAATGCAAGTGTAGCATTACTTAGCAGAAAAGGGGGGGTTGGTTATACACTGAATATAGGCTAAAATATGAATTTTGGCACCAAAAAATGGGGTTGTCTTATATGCCTGTGTTATTATTTAATACCTAGCCACTACATTTTAGTGAACTGCGTGCATGGCCCCTAAATCTCTTTGGACCTCCATAATTTCGAGCTTCCACCATTTAAATGTACTCAGATCTATCCCTTATTGATCCAAAATAGATATTTCAGTTACCTGTGTTGAAATCCATCTGCTCTAATTTTGTCTTCTCGCTAAATTTATCAACATCCTACTGTAATTTTATGCTGCTATCTATGCCACCAATCTTTGTGTCATCAGCAACCTTGCATCTGTGGCTCTCTATTGTGTTGCTTAAGTCTATAATAAGTAGTTGAGACTCCAGCGCAGATCCTTGTGGGACACCACTATTTACTTCTGTCCAATTCAAGTGCAAATCCATTATCCTTACCCTCTGTTTTCTAAGATCTAACCAATCCCATGACTAGGTGAATTATTTGCCTTCAATTCAATTATCTTTAACTTTAGCTAAAAGTCTCTTAGCTGGCACTTTATCGAATGCCTTCTGGAAAGCATTTACTCCTTTAGTTCATCAAAAAAACTCAATTGGTTTCATGAAACATGGGCCTGGATTTTCAGTGCTCGCTGGCGCAGGCATGTTCGGTGGTATGAACAGACAATAAGGCGTGATCGGTTTCACAACAGCGTCAAACCAGTTTGCGATTGTCCACTCAGCCCACTGATGGACGTAAGGAGCCTCATTGTAATACATTGGCATATCATTATTAGGCCAGCCTACCGGAATCATCCCCCACAACCCTGCTGGATCATCCCCCAACGTCGGCAGGAAAACACGCCAACGTGCTTAACAATAGCATATATGAGGTGTGTACATGGGCGGCTGCGCTTTGAGGGGGGGCTCAGAGGTGAATACACAGTAACGTTACGGAGGGCTAGCCTGGGTCGCTGTTGGACTTCAAGGCTGAGGTGAATTGGGCTGGGGAAGGGCTGTCCTGCAGTTCAGGTGACTTGGGGGCTGCTGGGGCTGCCCTGCGGTTGAAGGTATCGCACAAGCATTTGGGGTAGGGGGGAAGGGTAGACGAAGGAAGCAGCCATGCATTAGGGACACCTTGTATAAACTGACTATTCCTCTGCAGCTGAGACAGTTCAGCTGCAGCCACATTGAGATAATTGGAGTTGGACCTCTAGCTTATCTTCCCAATCAAGCAGCACAAAGGCATCAAAGTGCCATCAAGTGCCCCAGAGCTTTTCAACCTTCGGGCACATACTTCAAAGTAATGAGCATTTTAGTGGACTGCAGAGCAGTTGGATGACTGGGCATGCTGTACAATCTTCTTGCTAAAGCTAGCCATGGAGCAGTCACTGATGGAGGCGCTCACAGCCCCTTTGCAATGTCATCATCCCGGTTTGGACCAGTCTCCCCAATGATTCAAGCTAACAGTGCAGCCTTGCAGGGGGGTCGATTAGGAGAATGCCTGTACCTGGACTTAGAGAGCAGCATGCAGTCCAGTGGGCAAAGCTGCTGTCAATCGGTCGGGTGGAGTGGGGTGGAGGTGGGTGGGGTTTTGGGCAGCCATACAGTGCACTAAGCTGGCCATCCAAATGGTGCCCAGCCCTCTCCGGGATGCATGAAGAGGCCTTCAGACTTAATCAAGACAGGTTCTTAGTACATCCATCCTAACCCACGCATCTCTTTCTTTCATCCTGCAGGAGTACATCAGGATCATGGAGCCTGATGAACTAGCTGTATGTCTGATGGCCTACAGAGAGCAAAAACGATGGAGAAGAGTGACTGAGGTGCCTTGCTGTGCAGAAGGAGGAGCAGCACTCCCTGGAAGAAGGGGCAGCTGGGGGTCCCGTACACGCCGCTGAAGAGCCACAGCGAGCTGTCGCTGGGTGGCTCCTAGCTAGACCCAGGGTCTATAGACACCACCTTACATTCCTGCAGATGACTGAGAACCAGTGTCGCCGAAAACTGCGCATTTCAAGGGAACTGGCCGGTCACACCTGCCACTTAATGCAGGATTTGGCACCACGGTGACATGGAGGGCATCTACTGCCAGTTGGTCCTTTCAGGGCTCCACAGGTGACCTCTGTGGGATTTCACAAGCCTCCAACCATAAATGCATCCATAAGATCACAGATGCCATCTTCACGAGGCCACACAGCTTGGTACATTTTGCCCGGGACCAAGAGTAGGGACCAGGATGCAAGAGTAATTGAATTTGTCCAGATCTCTGGTTTCCCACGGGTGCAGGGTGTGATTGTGGCGCCCAGATCTCCATCACAACAAATGGTCAACTATGTCAGCCACAAGTGGTTCCAGCAGCTGATGTGTGACCACCACAAACGCATCCTGCAGGCCTGCAGGTCTGCGGACAGTTTCCAGGGAGTGTGCACAATGCCCACATTCTCAGTCGGTTACAGATCCCTGATGTCTTCCAGGGTCCACAGAAGCTGCAGGGATGGCTCCTCGGGGACAAGGGCTACCCGCAGAGGACGCAGCTGATGACACCCATGCGGCAGCCTCAGACTGCAGCAAAGTGAAGGTATAACGAGGCTTGTGCTGCAACTCGCAACTCGGTGGAGCAGACCATCGGGATGCTGTAAATGAGGTTCCGGTGCCTGGACCGGTCTGGTGGAGCCCTGCAATTTAGTCCATAGAGGGTGTCACGTATTGTCATTGCCTGCTGCGCCTTTTACAACCTGGTGCTGCAACAGGGCAATGAGCTGGCTGAGGAGGGATGCAGGAGCTGCACATCTCCTCTGATGAGGATGATGCCTACCAGGATGAGGGTGAGGAGGTATTCAAAGGCAACGATGATGGCGATGAGGCCCTCGCACTGGCCAGATGAAGCAAGTGTGCTCGCGGGGCACTGATAACTACTAGATTTGTGAAGGATGATGACCAGATGCAGTAAGGAGACAACATAGATCCTCACATTGCATCTATGAATGTTTTGACTCCAGTTTGGCTTATGGCAGCAAACATACCTTCTTGTGATAATGCTCATGACATGAAGACACAGTGGAGGCCCTAATAATAGTTGCTTGATTGCAGGAGGATGATGATGACATGCAGTGAGAACACTTCATAGATCTTCACAAAGTCTCTGAGAATGTCTGGCTCCTGTATGATCGAGGGCAGCTCGCTTGCACTCTGTGATCAGGGTCATGTCATAGAGACTCAGTCATGAAACTTTAAAAGCATCTGATCCTTTGCCTGCCTTCAGCACCTGAGCCCTTCAGGAGGACAGCGTCACTGGTCACAGATACCGAAAATAGGGGCCAGCTCCACCTTAAAGATGCTGAGAGCTCACAGAGAGAATGAGAAAACTCTGTGAAGCCTGCCCATGACATTCTGGCAGCAATGACAAGCACCATCAAGGTGCTGGCATCAGTAATGTGTCCAGTGAGTGTGAGGCCGGACCATCACTTTGGCCTGAAGGCTGCACAAAGCACAGGGAAGAGGCCCTGGACTGAGAAACATGCCCTTATCTTGTGGAGAAAGGTTTCACATCTGAGTGATATGAACACTGGTTGTCAGAACAAGGATCCATAGGCAGGAAGACATTTTTGGGAATTTATTGACAATTGTGAACAATATATACAAGTGATTAACCCCTGTGCCCAGGCTGTGAAACTACATCTTCTTAACCTTTCTAACCCTGCCACTACATCTTGGTGCTCCCCAGACATCCACAGCAGAGGTGGAGGCAGCTTGCTGACTGCTACGGCCTCTCTATAATGACTTTGATGGGCATTCTCTGGAGGGCTGAGAGCTGGAGGGCCCCAGCTGCTTTCTGGGTCCTGCTGTGTAGCAGTAGTAGCCTCCTCGGCCTGTGGAGATGCAGCTACTGAGGTTACAGGACGAGGGGATTCGGATGGGCCAGACACTCCCGGAGTCATCTGGATGGATGGCCCTGAGGGTTCACCTGCTGATCTTCCTCCCCGTGGGTACCTAAGGTCCCCTGGCTGAGTTCATCAGGGGAAGGGGTAGCTGGACTGAGATCAATCTGCCCAGTACTCCTCTCATGTACACACTGTTGGAGGCCAACTATGGCGTCAGCGATGGAGTTGAGGCCGCACAATGGTGCAGGAGCGACTTCCTGGACCAAGGTCTATATGATGGCTGTCATCCTGCCAGTGTTGACCTTGGTGCATTGGCATGCCGGCTCTATCACCTCACCATACCTTGCAATCTGAGGAGTGCAGCAGACACCCCTCCCTGAGCTTGCCTTTGCAGCTCCAGCAACTGTGACATGACCGAGTCCAGAGGCTCATCATCTGACTAGGACTCAGCAATGTTCTGGCCTCCAGCAGTCCTCTGAGCGCTGGGGCTCTGGAAGTCTCTGCTGCCGCCTGCTGTGGATCAGACAGAGCAATATACTCGACAGCTTTTGATCCCAAGGCTACTCTAAAGCTAGGCCCCACTGAGATGTATATCTCTGCACTGGTGGAGGGTGTGGGTGAGCACTGTGGCAGGACTTCAAGGACGTGCCTCCATATTCCTCTTCCGAGGTTTCTTCAGGGCTTGATTGGAGGCGCTGGGTCATGGACTCCATCGGCTGTTTCCCAGACGTGCCTGTGGAAGCAAAACAAGATAATTAGTGCATGGCAGCGGTCTGTGAAACAGGGCACATCACTCACAGCATGGTTGTCTGATGGATGTTGCACTGCGGGACCCTTACTTGGTAGAGCACCGCCGACCTCACCGACAGCACAGGACCGGTCCCGGTCATCACCGGCCAGCTGGATGGCCCTGTTTTCAAAGTCCGTGAGGATCTTTATTTCAAGCATCCCTCCACTGGTCTGTGACCTCTCCCTCTGGTTGCGTGCCAGCTTGTCCTGCATGAATAGAGATGGGGACAGTGTAAGCAGGATGCCTGCCAGGCCAATTGAAAAGTATGCCTGGGATGTGTGAGTGGTGAGTGGTCTCATGGACGGAATGAGGACAATGACGGTGTGTGTGAGAGAGTGAATGGTGATGGCCCTTGAACTGGCAGTGAGTGAGATCCCTTGGATGTGTGATGGGTTTGTGAGTGTGTGAGTTAAGCGTAATGAGAAGAGTGATTTACTCTGATGGAACAGAGGAGATCATTCATCCTCTTGCGGCACTGGGTGGTTGTCCTCTTTTGAAAGGCATTGGTGCTGACCACTGCTGCCACTGCCTCCCAAGCCTGGTTGGTGATGCTGCTGCCCATGCTGGGGCCAGTCTTTTTGCCTTTTGTGGATATCTTCCCTGCTGTAGTCATGGGCTGCAAGCACTGAGATGTGTGCATGTGGCTGTTCTTTAAATATGGCGCTTGGCATGATGCAACAGTGGGGTAAATGCGAGGCAGGCAAATGAGAGCCTGCCTGCCATGAAAAAGGCATGTTTCCTGGGAACACATAATTAACGGGTTCAGGACAATACGGCATGAAAAGCCGCCATTGCGGCCGGTAGTTTTACCCGCCCGCTACCGCATTTATTGCAAATCTGGGATGATTCCGCCCATGACCTTTTATAGATCCATGTTGGCTAGATAAACACATGAGGGAGATAGGGATGGAAGGATATGCTGATAGGGTGAAATGAAATCGGTTGGGAGAAGGCATGTGGGAGCATATGAAATACTCGACAGGCCAGTTGGATGGCTTAAGCCTGTTTTTGTGCTGAAAGATTCCTTGTAATTCTATAAAATCAAATCAAATTTCTCCAAGACATTCTGTACTTATCGAAGCTAATAATTCCCCCAGAACAGATGTTAAACTATAATTTACTGCTTTTCCTCTCTCACTTTTTAAAATAATGTGGTTACATATGCAATTTTCCAAGCCAATGGGACAATTCCCAAATCAAGGGAGCTTTGGAAGTTTGTAAAATAATGGATGCTAACAGTGATTAAAGGCTTTAATAAAACTAATACCAAAGGAAAATACTGCAGGTGCTGGAAACCTGAAATAAAAACGTAAAGTGCTGGACATACTCAGCGGGTCAGGCAGCATCTGTGGAGAAAAACAGAGCTATTGTTTCGGGTCAAGATGACCTTTAATCCAAACATTTGAAAAGTCATCTTGACTTGAAGCGTTAACCCTGTTTCTCTTCAGGAACGCTGCATGACCTGCTGAGCATTTCCAGCATTTTGTTTTTATTGTCATACCTTTAATAAAAGAAATGTAATATAAGTATTTTAATGTGTTCATGCGAACTGCACAATTTCAAACAATTCAACTTCCACTGAGCCAGGGTTTCACTTGTTCAAGTAAATGGGTTCTAAATGTTATGGATTTAAGACATCCAGGTGTAATTACATTGATGAATGGAACCACATGAAGAATCAGTTAATGAAAGATAGGAGAGTTGAATGATTTGTGAAAAAGTGGATGGCATCAGTATCACTGGCTAGAAGAGAAATTGCTTGTGTTTAGTAATGAGATGGGAGCTCAGAAACAAGAACCTGTTATCTCCAGATGTCCTTGCCTTGTTGTCGCTGTCCTTCAAATAAGACCTGAAGATGTTCAGTCATGGATTAGGTTAGGTACTTCATTATAATCAAACCTCTTTTTATTTTACATGCACCACATAAAGCACACGGCCATGATTCCCATATGACTTCAGCAGGGTACTTCAAGGGAAAATGCATGGTTCACTGACACTTATTTGCTTCGATTTAAAAAAATTACATGCTGATAACACAAGAGATAAGGTTTATATCTTGACATTTGTGTTAACCTGACAGCTCACCTATGACAAAGTTGTTGCTGAGTTATGAAAAATCAGCATCATGAATGAGATGTAAGTAATGTGCTGTACCTCTTGGTTATAGAGTCAGCTTGTATCATTAAAACACATTAATTTTAAATAAAAAATGCATTAATATACAGAAGGTGATCTGGTTTATACTGTATTACAGGGAGCTGTTTCATGCAGATGACATTTTTACATGTCGTAATACTTTTTTTTAACCTATTATCATGGACCGAATTTGCGTTTTCTTATTGCCCATGATCAGTATGTTTTGTATGTGAGGGAAGTTTGTTTTCTGACCCTCAGGACAGGGCCCGGGAGAGGGGCGTACTCAAGGTGCTAAACACTGGAGACGGAATTTTCCAGCCCTTCACACTGGCAGGGTCTTCTGGTCCTGGTGATGTGAACAGGCATTTCAATGGTTTCCTGACCCTGCCGCAAGGAAACCTGCCACGCGGGGTGGGGGGTGGGGGGTGGGGCTGGAAAATTCCGGCCTGGGGCCCATGTTCTATTGAAGCCTGGGCTTATTGGCCGAGTAGCTTGTCAATTGGAATAGTCAGTGTCCAAGGCGGCCAATCTGGTGCGTAGACCATCCCGACTGACAGGCTACTCAGCCAATGATTGCTGTTGTTCTGGCTAGGACAAGTCAGGTTCCTTAGTCCCTCCTTCCTAACTTCGTGAACTGTTCTGTTTCTGTTGGGCGTTGTCAGGTGGCTTCTTCAGTCTTCAATTCAGATCTGGCTGGAGGCTGTTGGAGCACAAGGTCAGGTAAAGCACCCAGAGCCTCATCTCTACATTTACTTTACCCCCAGAAGGCCCTATCTGACCTCCTCCCTCGATAGTGTGGCTCTGGGCTAGGCCCTTCCCGCCCAACCTCCTCCGTCAATGATGTGTGGCATGGCCTCTTCATCGACTTCCCTCCCTCTCAACTTCATCACTCAATGGTATATGGTGTGATCCCTTCCTTGGCTTCCCTTCTGACTGACCTCCCCCCTCGATGGTGTGTGACGTAGCTCCTTCCCCAGCTTCCCGACCTCCTCCCTCAAGTCGATGCAGGTGAATTGGTTGATGCTAAGTTACTGGAAGGTCTTCTCATTTTTAAACTTGAAATCAGAAGTCATGCGTCAGTCAAACATATCACTGTTAGTTCAAGGTATTCTCCTTTGTGCATTGGATTGTTGTTTGCAGTGGTTGTGAGGTTGAATTCTTTTGGATGCTGCTGTCCAGATATTGCACAGGGCCAGGTTCAAGGAAGCAGAGCTTTACAAGACATTTACTAGAATGGCTCCAGGGTCAAGAGGTTACAGAGAAGCTGGGGTTGTTCTCCTGGGAGCCAAAAAGCCTGATGCGATTTTATGGAGATGTATAAAATTATGAAGGGTTTAGATAGAATAAATAGAAACTGAAGGATCGATAATCAGATGGCCAAGATTTATATTCATTTAAGTTGATTGGCCAAAGAACCAGAGACAGCACAAGGAAACATTTTTACGCAAAAAGAGTGGTTAAGTCTCCCTGATATTGTGGTGGATACAGGTTCAAATTAGTGTTCAAAATGAAATTGGATAAATACTTGGAGAAAAAAAATTATAGGGAAAGAACGGGTGGTGGCGGCGGGGGTGGGAGGGAATAAGTGTGGCAGAACTGACAGCATTTCTCTTGGAAAGAACTGTTGTGGACTCAATGGGCTGAATGGCCTCCTTCTGTGCTGCACTATTCTATTATTTGGAATCCAAGGCGTATTGCAAAGGTGCTGTACGGAAGCTGTCAAGGGTTAAAGGGGATGTGGTAATCAGGTGCCCGGAAAGAAGGGGCAGAGGTTCGACCTTGTCAGGGGCGAGCAGGAGCAGTCGGGAAGCCGACCACTGCCCACGATTGGGCTGTGACGGCGGTTTCATGCTGGTGGGCAAATTAAGGCCCGCACAGCGTGGAAACATGTGCTGCAGCGCTTTAGCGCTGCCTGTGTTAGTGGGGGAGGGGGGTGGGGGGGGGGGGGCGGAGAAGAAGGGCGAGTGCGCAGGAAAAGCTCCCTGAGGCACAGAGCTGCCTCAGGGAGTTGAAGATTTTTGAAAATTAAAAATAGAAAATTTTAAAATGTTAAAAAACACATCCCCTCTGTCACATGAGCAGGGACATGTTAGAAATTAGTTTGAGAATGTTTTATTTTGTTTAATGACAGATTGAAACCCTATTCTGCCCATAGATGAGGTTTAGCAAGCCTGCCCGCCAACTGTAAGGTTGGATGGGCAGCGGAAAATTGAACTTAATTATTACTTTGATGGCCTTGACAGTCCTTTTTATTGTTGGCGGTCGTACTGTCGGCTTCCACGCACACCTGTCGATCGAAATATCATGCGAGTACGCGATGATGTCAGGACACTCGCCCAACGTCATCACACGCCCACCCAACGAGCGAAAAATTCTGGCCAGGAGAAGCACCAGGGTCCATGATTTTTCACCCTGGCCTTGCCTCAGAGTGATTGTCCTAATTTAAATAATTATAGCAACAAACTTTTGTAGATTTTAAAATAAGGAAGGTTATTTATTATCACACACCTGCCCCGGAAGTTGAAAAAACCTAACATCTCTCTCACTTGACTCACCCACGCTATCACTCACACAAAGATTAAATACAGATGAGGAAGAAGAAACAGTATAATTACAATTTATGATCAGTGTCCTTCTTTGCAGGCCTGTAGTTTCTTTGATGAGCTTATGTTTTGGCTGAAGTGAAGGTCTTGTATAGCAGGGGATATTCAGTAAGCTGTGAAAACACTTGTACTCAAGATTCCAGGAGGTTGGTCCCTAGGTGAACTTGCAGTTGGAAGAGGTTGGGCAGAATCCTTCTCTTTGTTGGGAATCTCCCACCTTCAAGGTATTGCTGTTTATAAGCTTGGCTGCTTGGATTTCTTGCAGCTAGTCAATAGTTTTCGGTGGAATCTGTCTGCAGAATAGCTTCTTACTATTTTAAAAGCAGGCAACAAACATGGCTGTCTCACCATGTCACCGGTTACAAACCCAAAGTCTTTTTCCAAATAAGGTGTGTGGCTATGTCAACTATACATCTTCTGTGATAAGTTTGAAACTTTGAGAGTTTGAGACAGTCAGTATCTTGGCGGCTGACTGTCCCATTCAATTATAATTACCCTTTTGAGTTAGTTTCAGGAAAAGACATTGGGCAGGATTTTGCCATCGGTGAGCAGGGGGCGGAACCCCCGATGTCATCCCGGCCCATTTAAATTTTCAGGAGGGTGGGCCCGCCAACCTATCAATGGCCAATTGAGGCCATTGACAGAATCATTAAAACAATTAAAGGACCTGCCCGTCCAACCTTAAGGTTGGCGGGTTGGCCAGGAGCCCCGGCAGCTAATAGATAAAACATGAAACCTCATCCACCGGCAGGATGAGGTTTCTTGCAGGGTTTTAAACATTTTAATAAAGTTATAATGTAAGTTATAAACATGTCCCATCTCATGTGACATTGTCACATGAGGGGGACATGTTAGGGAATTTTTTTTTCTTCTATTTGTCATATGGTGAAATTGGAATTACAAGTAAATAGGTTGGGTTTTAAAATTTGCTTCAGGTGATATGTAAGGGCTTGACTTTCAGCTGCTAAATTTCAAAGGGAGTTTAAGTGACTTTTACAACTTACAACTTGTTTCATAAGTAAACAGGGGAAGGTTATTAATTTTTTTTATCTAAAAGTGGAGGCAAAAGGAAGGCAAGAAAGATTTTTATATCTGGGAATAGTCGAGTTCAGAGAGGTGCTTAGGACAATGGAGTCTAGGATGAAAAGAAATAAAAAGATATTTAAGGAGAGAGGTTTAGTTGAGTTGAGTTGGCTGTTCAGGGGAGATGTCCTGGGACCAGCTCTGTGCCAGGAAGAGTTGTAAATTTGAAGTAGGCATCCAGTTTCATGCCGGAAAAGTCTTTGTTTTTGGAAAGCAGTCTGTTTCTAAAGTTTCTTCAGATTTCCATAGCAGAGTCGAAGAGAGTGAGAAATCATGTGGTATACGTTATTAAAGTAGCAGCAGTTTTTGCCTTTGGTAATATTACCGGATTTTTATGGTTAAAAATCTACAAGGGAGCTTGTTGCCAAGTAGTTTACTTGTGTGTTCTAAGCAAGTGGGGGTTTTTTTTTGGGGGGGGGATATTTTGTGAGACTGTTTCAACTGTGTAATTTTAACATTCTGTGTTTAAGTTTTTTTCTGCTTGTTAATAAGTCTTTTAATTTTAAAATCCTAAAAGTTACGCTGGGATTCTATGCTACTGGCATCAGTAGTTTTCAACTTGTTTTCAAAATGCAAACAAAAGTTACGATCAGTAAGACAAGTTTCCCTTTGGGATATGGCTTAGCGCGTAACATCGGCTGCGGTCGCAATAGGAAATGTTCAGCACAATGTCTGTATTAGATCAAGTAAACCAAGATTGGAGTCATGTTCCTCTCTGTGCCAAGCTCAAGCAATATGAAATGATATCCAATGCAGCTGTCCTGTTGTTTAGCTATGGGTCGTTCCGGCGTTTATTGAAACTTGACTCTGGAGCTGTACCTCCTGTTAACATAGATCCGAAATGTGGGGGCACCCTGCCAAAATATTTCATCCAATAAAACTGATAGAAAAATTGAGAGCAATATGCACCCAAAAAATAATCTGTGTTCATGGCCTGCAAGATTCTGCATTGGGTTTGCAAATTTGTTAAATGATGCTCTTAGTGTTTAATTTCATATTTTCTTTGTTCATCATCATTATGGAATCCAAATCATATCCACAGGAGGCCCAGAATAATGACATTATTCTTTTTCTGTTGATTAAATGAAATCTACATGATTTATAATTACAAGCCACAATTTTAAAAATAGTTAAAAAAATAATTAGAATGTTGAAATGGAGTTTTCACTGTTGGGAAAGAATGACCCACTTTTCTACTTCTAACAAAAGGGAGATGCAGCTTGGATCAGACCAATTCTCTAGGCAATTAAAACGTTAACTAAAATCCTTCAAATAGATTAACATTCTTAATTTTGAAGAGAAAGTCTCAGTTGATTCAAAAATCCCTTTTCTAATAATACAGATTTGCAATGCGCTTGAAGAAATATGGTGCAAAAGTTAAAACATGGTAATGTTAAAAAAAATCACTCTCCTACAATCACATAAAACTGTGCCTAATTTTCCAGTCTTTTCCTTTTAAGGTTACATAAAAAATGCAATAGAAACAACTGTGATGAGCAGCAATGTCTCACAAATTTGACTCTGGTGATTGTTGTTCCGTATTCTGTGCAGCTTATGATGATCAGTGGTTCAAGAAAGCAACTCACATCACCTTCTGAAGGACAATTAAAGATGGGCAACAAATGCTGGTCTAGCCAGCGATGCCCACATCTTGTGAAAGAATGAATTTTAAAAAGTTCTGCATTTATATTTTTGCCAACAAGAAACAGAGTTGCATTTTGCTGAACTCTAAAATCTATTTGCAGTTTCGCCTTTTAGAACACATCCACAATTAATATATTTGACCTACAGTCCATTGTTCTCTGTCAGAAATGTTTTACTTACAACGTAAAATTTAGATTTGCTGCACTGTTTCAGAATATTGCATCTACTGCTTGTTACAAAGAAAATAAACTTATAATATTATTGTACAGCTCATTTTTTGAGCTCCCATTATTTATGTTTTCAATTGCTCAAGATGTTTTGTGCTGTTCAACACCTGTCAAAAGATTAACTGACTCAAAGTTCTCACATGCATCTAATTTGAGGCTACCCATCGGACTTGACCAAATATGCTCACCAATACATCCATTCTCAGCAGGGATAGACAACAATGGCCATGAAGCGGCAAACATCATTAGATTGACCAGCCAGGATCTTCCATGAAGCGGCAATTATCATTCGATTACCCCTCCATGCCTAGACGCTGCTCCTTAGCTCTAGCCGGATCTTCTAGCTAAAAATCCACCATTTCATCCATATAGTTAACAGGGTCCTGATTATGGCCAACATTTATGCCTGACTAACCGGTCACCAGTTTGTAACTGAGCTACTACCTTGATTCCTACCATCTCTTGGGCAGGAAGAAAAGCATAAAATTGACCTAAATAGTTGCAGCAAGAGTATGGTCACCATTCTACAGGGTTGCAGTGGGTATTAAAGCTCACCTTCTGACTGTATTGGTATTATGGTATCTTCCGACCCGACTTCTTCAGAAATGGTAGTGTAGTATTAATTCGAAAACTCCATCGCAGTGCTGTGCCATTGGATGGAAAACAAGACATGCTCCCTTTTTACGGCACTAGCTACTGTGTGGTAAGTTTAAAGGCCCAGTGTGAATGTTTGTGGTTGGGTGAGAGGAT
Organism: Carcharodon carcharias; assembly: GCF_017639515.1. Lineage (NCBI taxonomy): Eukaryota > Metazoa > Chordata > Chondrichthyes > Lamniformes > Lamnidae > Carcharodon > Carcharodon carcharias. Next base: position 89,662,720 of record NC_054483.1, read on the forward strand.
GAGTGTTAGTGAATGAGTAGGGTGGTAGGATGGGTAGGTGGATGAAGTAAGTGGGTAGGGTGGCAAGTGGGTGAAGTGGCACGTGGTTGAGGTGGCAAGTAGGTGAGGTGGCAGGTGGGTGAGTTGACATATGGGTAGGATGGGAGATGGGTGAGGTGGTGGGGGTAAGGGCAGAAGGTGGATAAGTTGGCAGGTGGATAGGGTGGCAGGTAGGTAGAGTGACAGGTGGGTAGAGTGGCAGGTTGGTGAGGTAACAGGAGGGGCAGGAGGTAGTCGGGTCAGGTCAGGAGGGATAGTTGGGGGAAGTATTCAACTCGGGTTGGGATAGTTGGGGGGTCAGGGCTAATGGTCGAGGTTCCAGGATTGTGGTCAGGGGGTCAAGGGAGGGGAATGAGTGTGAGTGACTGGGGAGTGGGGGGTGTCAGTTTTGTGGTTACCTTGGAGTCAGACTAGGATTTTTCTGTCTGAGTTTTCCTGGGTAACTATTCAGATAAGTCCCATGGAATTGTGTGAAGTCCCTGACTAATTCATTCATGGAGAGTCCTGGGGAGCAGTGAAATTGCCCGTTGGAAGTTCAAACTTTCCCGGCAATTCCCATAAGGTCAGTGCATTGGGACTTCCGTGGGGTACCGACATGCATCTTGGGTTGTGCGTCCAGTCTCCGATGATACGGAGACTGGAAGGTCTGGGCCAATAAGCATTTTACTAATAATCTACTGCCTTCACGTTATACTATCCAGGACCCCTCCAAGCATTTGATATGCCATCTGTTGCAATCAGGGGATGGCTAAGTTTCTGGTTCATTTTTGCAAATACAATCATTTAAAAGAGCAACAGCAATATTAGGAAAGATATTGGGTTGGAGTTTCATCCTTGAGCCGGGTAGTTGAGAGATTCGTAACTTCAGTCTCCGCCCAGGATCTAGTGGATGGTGTCTCTGTGATAGAAAGGAACTCATGAATAAACCTCCTCAGCTGCTGTAGGCTGAAGTTCCACTGGTTCTAAATAAAAGGTTGAAGATTGTTCCATGAAAGATATTGAGTTGTTCAAATACTGATCATCATCTGTTTTTTCCAGAATTCCTATATCTTCACTCAATAAGGATGTGTGTTGATCGTGGACAACATAGAGAGAATCAATGATCTGTCGCCCCTTGCAATAAAGAGAAGCAATTATCCTGCCTTTGGTTGGAAAGTTTGTGGCACCTGGACCTTGCAATTACGTCTGATGGATGAAGGGATATTGGCCTAAGCCAGTCTGGATCATCTGCTAATATCAGTTTCAGTCTCAATTTTAAAGGTGGCATCGAAGCCTTTAACTTGCACGATAACTGACCAAGAATCTTGACTAAGACTGTCAACTTCCCCCGGAAACTCTGTAATTTTGTCTCTGTCTTGATTTCTTGGATGAAGTGTGTTTCATAAGTATTTGCTTGTCTTCTACCTCGATTAAAGTTGTTTGACTTGCAGAAACGCTTGAAATGTCCAGTTTTCCTGCATTGGAAGCATTCTGCGCCCCCTGCAGGGCAGTCCTGGCATTTATGTTGGTTCTTCGCACCACAAAGTAAGCATCTCAAAATGGTTGCCGCTGTGGAGTTTCTGCCCTTTCGCCTGGTTTGACGGACTTTCTAATGGGAGGGCCGCTGCCCATGGGCCTACCCAGTCAATAGAGTCAAGTGAAGCCTGGAAGTCATGCCGAATTATAGCTCGACTTATTTCTCTAAGCTCAGTCTGCCTTGCATACTGGACAGCTTGATCTAACATGAGGTTGTCTTGGTCTGCAGAAAGTTGGAGAGTTTTTCATACCAGACTCTCATGCACTCATGGATTAGCTCAACCTTCACTGCTCCATATCCACACCATCTAGTTAGGCAATTGAGATCAGTGAGAAATAATTCAGTTGACTCTTCAGGTCGTTGGGATCTTTGGTTAAAATATGCTCACTCTATTGCTAAGTTTTACTTCAGTCTAAAATAGGAGTCAAAGGCCTTGAGAACAGTCTCAAAGCCTACAGTGGGCTCCTTCACTCCTTGATCAGGAGAACATTGTCTGCTACTAGACCTTCAGCATAAAGAAATGGACTGACTTGATGCTTTTGCATGAAGGCCCAATGCTGCTCGACATCGAAGGAAATGGCGTTTCTATAACTCCCAATTCTGGCCTCTCTGCAGCCCCTTGAGACAGTCAAATGAGCAGTATATGGGCAGGGACTGCTCACCGGGTATGGTCATCGTTACCTCTTTCCAGTTTGCCTCTTCCTTCCATCAAGTTATAAGACAAGCTGCTATCAAGTTTTCCTTCACTCTTTGGCTGTGGTTCCACTGATGGCACCAATGTATTTTTTACATTGATATCTCTGCTGCTGCCATCAGGTTTTGGAAAGTGCCTCTGATCTGTGGACTCTTGGCATGGTTCTTGGTCATTAGACAGACTGTAATCATACTCTGGTACATGCTTAATACTTTATTATTATTACATCTAAACAGGTTACAGAATAGGCAAGTTGCTACTGAGCATGGTGTTCCAACCTTTCATTCGCTTTCTCTCTCTCTCAATACATGACTAACTAATGTCAGTGATACATCATCATCTATGTCTTACATTAACATATCCATTATATTGACCCTTACATGGCACTTTCATCACCATCCTGCCAATTTTCACATTCAAACTTCACCACTTGCATCCTACCCAATACTAAGCCCCATAGTGTATCATTCCTGTATTTAACCATCTCCAAACTCAAAATTTATATCCTTGTTGACCAATCTTTCCATGGAAATTGTACAACTCAACCAATGGATTGCCTCACTATTATGTACAAGGGAATGCCCTGTGCTTTTCCAATGTTTGGTCTTTTGTGAATTCCCCACTCCCTATGCTTGAGTTCAGTAGCAGAGCCTGCTGTCGTCTTAGCCTGCACTTTGGAACTCTCTCCTTAAACTCTCTGCCTTACTAATCCTTATCCAAATTTCCAAATCTAAATCTTTAGATACCTTCAAACCTCCTCAAACTCAGCTACAAATACTCGACATCCATTTTTCTCATTTGACAAGATCTTTGGGACATTACTGCATTAAAGACACAAGATTAATGCAAGTTGTTGTAGTTCTCCCTTTAAATTTAGTATTATTGTTAATTTACAAACTTTAAGTTTAGAAATCACACCCTTACACTAAAAACCAACAAGACCAAAAGCCCCTTGAAATATGACTGTGGTGATAATAGCAATAAACAAGAGTCTTGCTACATTTTGAGCTACGGATTATGAAAATGTGTGACTGCATCTTTACTCTACACAGGTGGATGGGACTGGTCTCACCTGGCTCCATTCTTATCTATCTAATCATAGCCAGAGTATCATTTGCTGCTCTTCCTGCTCATGCACCATTACCTCTGGGCTGGGATTTCCCATGCCCGCCAGGGTTGGGTGTGCTCGGTGGCATGAGTGGACAATATGGCACGATTGGTTTCATGACGGCATGAAACCAGTTCATGATCGTCCACTCAGCCCGCTGATGGCGGGTCACATTCTGTGCCATTGGATGTCGGGAACCTCAATGGAATAGATCAGCATATCATTATTATGCCTGCCCATCGGAATCACACACCACGCAACCCCCCCGCCCCCCCACCGCCCCCCCCGCATGCCTGGATCCTCCGCTTACATCGGTGGGAAAACGCACCGACGTGTTTCACAACAGCACATAAGCGACGGGCACCTGGAGGGCTGCACTTTGCTTGGGCCTTCAAGGTTTGCCTAGCTTACCTCAGTCAGCACTCAGAGTCAGGAGTGCCAGGCTTCACGGGCAGCATCACATCACTTTTGCGGGGGGTGCTCACGGTAGGTCTATACCTACCAATCAGCCATATGTGGGTGACTTTTCAATGGCTGCAGGGCCAGAGCTTGCTTGGGGAAGGGGGGGAAGTAGCCTCAGGCAAGGGAAGAGGCTGCAGGGCGAGGGCTGTACTGGGGAAGGAGGGTATCCCAAGGTTTGTGTGGGGACACATGTAGATCTGTGAAATGGCCTCAAGATGGTGAGGGCTGAGGAGACAGTCTCCAGAGGAGATAAGGCCAGATGGACATGTGAGGTTTTGTGTGTGCGAATGGGTAGTGATGTCCCTTGAGCTGGCAGTGAGTGAGATGCCAGTGAATGTGTGATGGGCTTGAGTGTATGAGTTTGGAGTGATGAGATGGTTGCTATACCCTGGCTGCACAGCTGAGATTATTCACCCTCTAACTGCATTGGATGGTCAGCCTCTTCTGTGCAGCTTTGGCACTGACCACCACTGCCATCGCCTGCCAAACCTGGTTGGTCATGCTGCTGCTCATCCTGCCAGCAGAGCTGGGGTAGAGGACATCGTGGCAAGCCTAACAGTGTCCAAAACATGTTCCAGTGATACATCACTAAACCTGGGGGCTGCAGTCTTTTTGCTTTTCTTGGACATCTTCCCTGCAGTAGTCATGGGCTGGAAGTACTGAGATGTGTGCATGCGGCTGGACTTTAACTATGGCACCTGGCATGATGAACCAGCGAGGTGATGTTGTGGCGGGCGAATGAGAGCCTGCCTGCCATTGAAATGGCATGTTTCCCAGGAATGCATAACAAATGTGGGGGCTTTGGGAGGATACAGCGTGAAAGCCCACCATGTCGGCCAGTGGATAAAATGTCGTTCTACTTGCCCGCTACTGCACTTAGTGCAAATCTGGGACAATTCTGCCTCTGGTGTCCCAAAAGGGTCTATCCTTATCCCCCTCCTATTTTTCATCCATATGCTGTCTCTCGGCAGCACCATCCAAAAGCACATGTGTTAGATTTCACATGTATGCTGATGACACCCAGCTCTCCCTCACTACAACCTCTCTCTGCTACTCCATGTTGCTAAATTATCAGGTTGCGAACTGACATCCTGTATTGGATTTTTTTATTTATTCTTTCATGGGATGCAGTGTCACTGGCAAGGCCAGAATTTGCTGACCATCCCTAATTGCCCTGCCACACCATTGCTGCGGGACTGGGGTCACACATAAGCCAGACCAGGTAAGCATGGCAGATTTCCTTCTTTAAAGGGCTTGGTGACCAGATGAGTTTTTACAACAATTAACAGTGGTTTAATGGCCACCATTACTGAGAGCAGCTTTTCAATTCCAGACTATTACTTGAATTAAATTCCACCAGCTGCCGTGGTGAGATTTGAATCCTTGTCCCCACAACATTAGCATGGGCCTCCAGATTATTAGTTGAGTGACATTATCACTTTGCCACTGTCTCTCTCTGGATGAGCAGAAATTTCCTCCAATTAAATATTGGGAAGGCTAAAGTCATTGGGCAGGATTTTACCATCAGTGAGTGGGGGCAGGGCCCGCTCGCCAACGTGTAAAATGATATAGGATGACGTCGGACGGAACTCCTGATGTCACCATGCCCCATTTAAATTCTCAGGAAGACGGGGGCGCAGCAAAATCAGCTGTGCGCCCACCAACCTGTCGATGGCCAATTGAGGATATTGACAGGATCAATTAAGCAATTAAAGGACCTGCCCGTCCGACCTTAAGGTTGGCGGGCAGGCCAGGAACCCCGGCGGCAACTAGAAAAAACATGAAACCTTATCCACAGGCGGGATGAAGTTTCATGTAGGGTTTTAAAAATTTTAATAAAGTTGTCATGGAAATTATGAACATGTCCCAACTCGTGTGACATTGTCACATGAGGGGACATGTAACTGAATTTTTTTTTCTCTATTTTTAATATTGTTGAAAGTAGAGGCGATCTCCCTGAGGCAGCACTTAGCCTCAGGGAGATGAGTGCGCTCTTTCGTGCGCATGCGCAAAAGAGTGCACTCTCGATTTTAGGGATTCACCCCCGCCCGCACAGTAAGTGCATAGCCCTTCCCTGCGGACGTCACATTGGGCAGGCCTTAACTGGCCCGCCCGTGCAAAATGTCGGCTCAGCTGTGATTGGGTCAGCTCTGCTCGCCTGACAAACGGAAAATTCAGCCCATTGTTTTCAGTTCCCATGCTCCATTCCCCAGCTACCAACTCAATCCCACTGGCAACAATTGGGACTAAAACAGGTGGCTAGATCATTAGCCTAAGCCTCGTGACTACTTGGTCAATAATGTAACCACGATTGTACTGTACTCTATTAACTATTTTCTGAATCTGGGTGATCCTACACATATTTGCCTCTGTGTGGATATAAATTAAACCATAATACAAAAATCTAATTTAAAAAAATAATTTTGGATAATAATAGAATAGGGGGTGCTTCAGGAGAACTTGGATTACACTATTAGCATTTACTACATAAAAGGCACATTTAGCAGTAGATACTAGCTTGTAATAATAATCGATGTGTATACAGCATCCTCTGCTTTATACTTAACAGAATATGTTTCCAAAATGAATTGGATAATGAATGACTCTTCAAAACTATTTACAGCGAAGTGAATGATGTAAAATCTGTTATACGAATGAGATTTTTAAGGAGTGTCTCTGTCGTCACTATCACAAAAAAGAGCTTATCACTAAATTAGATCAGTATCAAGATGCCACTCATGACTAAAGTATGAGATGCTAGTCTATATTGACAATCCAATGTCCCTTAGCTTCCTTCAAATGCGATGATTAATAAATGAAAATGATTCAAAAGTGCAACTGGTTCAGTATCAGGTTGTACTTCCGCATTCATTGACTAGAGTTCATATCGTTTCGACAACAGCCTACAAAATCCAGAGGCCACTTCATTAGCAGATGCAGAGAAAGGGGATATACTGTGATTTTTCCAAATGCAGAGCTAGCAAACAGAATTGTTGAGTTGGTAATCGCATCTAGCCCCATGGAAGCATTCCAACAAGATCTGCTAAACAAGCCCGAAACGTATAGCCTACTCAAGGATGGACATAGGTATGAAACAACCCTCACAGGTCGATGAAGCTTACAGGTCCTAATTATAACCCCAATTGTTGACGCATTTATTAGAACACAGACACTCAGCAAGACATGTAGAAGATGCGGCCTTCTACAAGCACCAAGGAAATGCTCAGCTTTCCAGCATATCTGCCAGGCACGTGGCAGAAAGGGCCATTGGCAGTGGCAGTGCACTAGATCAAAGGCTGATGCAGCTACAAAGAGCCATGCACTGATCCAAACAGACTGTACACAGCGGGCACCTTCAAGCAATAAGAGTGACCATCCGGTATCCTGTCAGAAGCATATACATGAGGTGACTGACAAACCAGAAAATGATGATAATGTGCATGACGTGCATGACGTGATGAAAAGCGATGAACACATGTTTCATACCGTCAAACTTGTGGAAAACGTAAATGCTGTCACACCACCTGAAGAATTTGCTAAGGTTCAAAGTAACTGTCTTAAGGAAGTTGGCAACTACTAGTTATTGGCCAAGATTGGCACAGGAGCAAGTGCCAACATACTACCTCTGCAGATCCTTAAAGACATATATCCACAGACATGGAAGACCATAGTGAAACCTACTACTGTGAAACTTTCAACGTACAATGGTTCACTTATTCCATGTGCAGGGTCCATAGTCCTGGAGTGCAAATACAATCAATCCTCCTGGGTGCCGCAGATAGTCTACATTGTGGAGGCCAAACAACTGGCTATCACAGGGCTACTGACATGCCATGACCTCACACTCATGACAATCCATGCAATTAGTCAGACATCACAAGGCAGATCAACCCCAGGAGTTACTCCTATCACCTCAGTTCATGACCCAACATTGAAATATCTAGATAAAAACAAAAAAACTGTGGATGCTGGAAATCCAAAACAAAAACAGAATTACCTGGAAAAACTCAGCAGGTCTGGCAGCATCGGCGGAGAAGAAAAGAGTTGACGTTTCGAGTCGTCATGACCCTTCGACAGAAGGTTCTGTCGAAGGGTCATGAGGACTCGAAACGTCAACTCTTTTCTTCTCCGCCGATGCTGCCAGACCTGCTGAGTTTTTCCATTGAAATATCTAGAATGTTTTGACAAAATTGGCAGTTTCAAGGGAGCTGCAATGGTACGATTGCAGGAGAATGCAAGTCTATCAATTGATCTGGTACAGTTTGCACAACGCAAATGCCAGCAGCTACAAGAAGAAATAGTGAAGGATTCCACACTACAGAAACTGGAAAATTATCACAGAAGGGTGGTCTGATTCAATTCAGCATGACCATGAACACATGAAACCATTTTGGCCTAGGCATCTCCCAGGGAGTCAATTTTTAGGGCAGCAGGTCATCCTACTGGAATCTTTGCAACCTGATCTTCTTCAACAACTTCATCACTCACTCATGGGCATAGATTGGATGAGGAGTCTTGCAAGGGCAACAGGGCAGAATAATATCGTGGGTGGGGAGGTGCAGGCAGGGTCGGACAGCAGGCCCACCCCAGAAACCATATTGGCTTGGAGCCAACATGCCACATGCCAAACCACCCCACAGCCATTAAGCACTGCAGGGTGGATTAACGAGGGACAAGTGAGACTTCTGCCCCTCAATGGGGAGGAAGTACCAGCCTCTGGAGATGCCAGACAATCGGATTGGCCAGCAGCTCCATTAGTTTTGGCAGCACCAGGAAAGCATCAGTAGCCATTGGTGGAACTGCAGAGGAAGAAGAAGACCAGGCCCATGAATCCCTGGAGCAGGTACATGTGGAATCTTGGGCTAGGAGAGTTTGGGTAGGTTAGGGAGAGAGGCGGAGGATGGGGTGGAGTGAAGGGGGTTGGTTTAAGGGAGGGAGTGGGTAGGAAGAAAGGTTGGGGGGGAGGGTTTGACCTTATGAGGGCCATCCTGCAATTGGTAAAGGGTAGCCCCCGAAGACCGAGTTTGTTCCTTCCTTCCTTTCCACCAGTTAAGCATTTCAGTGAAAAAAATCAGGCTACCCACTCCAACCTGGCTGCCCACGACAAACGTTTTATGGATGGGCAGTGTATTGTCAGAGTCAATTGGCTTGAACAATTGACACTTGATTATTCATTTAAATAAGGTGAATGGGCTGCCAGTTTCAGTGCCCGTCCACACCCTGTATTATGGGGGTGAGCTCAGGGGGTGGGGAGAAAGGTGGGCTGGGCGCCCACCCTATTTTTCATGCCCCCACCCCTCCACTGGAAGCACACATGCAGGGGGCAGGTAAAATTCAGCCTATAGTCTATTGGCCGGGTATGAACAGTGACATTGAAATCATCATCTAGCAGGGTGAGCTATGTCAAAAGCATATGTCAAGTCAGCACCAAGAGCCACTGTTCCACATGAAGTTCCTCCCTATCCTTGCATCTGACCTCTTTCACATCCATGACACTAACTTCATCATCATCGTGGGCTACTTTACCAAGTACACCATTATTTGATTGCACAATATGTCAAGCACAACTATCGTACACACACTAAATGTTATTTTCAGCTTATTTGGTGTGCCTAGATAGATCATTATGGCAATGGTCTGCAATTTATTGGTAAGCTATTTCAGGATATGTGTGAGATGTGGAATATCAATCACACTACTTCTTCTCCTCATTACCCTAGATCTAGTGACTTAGCTGAATGACTGATTCACACAATGAAATCCCCAATTCTCAAATATAGGCAGACCAAGTAATATCTACGCATTGCAATGTTACATCTGAGAGTGACACCTTTAAGTGCGACCATTGCATCACCAGCAGAGCTCATGTTTGGCAAACCGGTGCGTATCAATGTACCTACTTTTACCCATTCTACCCATACTTGAGAGCAACTTTTAAAACTGCAAGAGAAGATGACCAACGTGCACAATAAAAATGCAGGGACAAAATTAGCAAGTTTACAGGTGGGATCATAACCAGGATCCCACTGAAGGTATGTGGCAACCAGCCGATATGACAAGAATTTGTTCAGAACCAAAGCCCTATAAAGTCATTATGCACAAATGCGCAGCAGTGAGGGGTAACCAAGGACAAATCAGATCCATTCCAGCTCCTCAAACATCGTGCAGTCCTATTGCATCGAGGACAAGATCCCAAATGGAACCAGGAACAACATCCGAGAATGACAATCCCACAGATCACTATGAGTAATTAGAGAAATCTCCAGACAAGGTTACCATTACAAGATCTGGGTGTACTAGTAGATTATCTCTACACTTTAGAAACTCACAGATTCACTAGTCTTATAGATTTATGTAATGGTAACTATGCTTGAACATTTATTATAAATAGTTTTACTTATTTGGAAGGGGGGAAAATATCCTTAAAAAGAAAAGGGAATATTGTAATATGCCTTTAAGCAATTGCAGCATGTCATCTCTAGAAGGGAAGTGTGCCATGTGATCCAGTCTCAGTTTCACTTTTGCTTGTGAGCAGAACATAGCACGGCTCTGATGTCTTCAAACTTTATATGTATACCTGTTCTCATGTGCCTAGTCAAAATAAATGAACCCACACTATGTTTATGCAATCCCTTATGAGTGATTGGTGCCTTTATATAATTATAAAAACACAACACTCCCTTCATCTTTCTCTGTTCCAGAGAAATAATATACATTTTTTTCAGAACTTTTATCATAACTTTCTCCATTCATTCATTCCAGGTATCATCCTCAGGAATCTTCGCTGTCCCTTTTCCATGGCTTTAATATTGTTCCTATAAATGAATTTCCTGAACTGTGCACAATATATTGAGTGTACGATACAGAAACAGGCCTTTGAGCCTAACTGATCTATGCTGGCATTTATGTTCCACACGACCCTCCTCTCCTGTCGACGACAACAAACACTATCAGCATATCTTCCTAATCCTTTGTCCCTCATGTGCTTACCTAGCTTCTCCTTAAGTACTTCAACTACATCCTAATTAATGTCTTCTACAGAATCACCATCACATCCTTGTTTCTTTGTTCAATGTTGTTCTGTGTAAAACCCAGAACTTCACTTGTCTTGTAATGGCCTTTTCTACCTGTAATATATCTGTTCGGAATTGCGCCCTTGATTTCTCTAAGGGTGTAGATCCATAACACCATTGTGTTAAGCATTGAATTTATGGAACTCAGATTAACCAGTCAGGTCTTACCTTTCTTAACAATGTAACAACTTCCTTTGTCCAGGTAGAGGAGTATTGCACACTCACTGTACTGAATAACTGAATGAGAGATTCAACTGTAACACTGGAATGGATGTCATATGGCCTCTAGTGAAAGAAGACAAAACTATCGTCATCAAACTAGAACTATGACCAACAGAAAGTAACTAAAAGTGGACAAATTGCAGGGGACTGTACCCATCCTCGAAGAAGTTCATACGCAGTGACTCCCAGTGACCACCAATCCACTTCAAAAGAGTATCCAGTACCACCATTGACAAAGGAATGAAAAATCTCAGGAGCTACAAACAACAGAGAAATTAATTTGAGTAACAGAATCAATTTACTTTGTTATCCAAACTTCTAATAAAACAGTAAATATCACTGCATGCAAATAACATAAGGCAAGCATGGAGAAATACTGCATAAATATTTAAGTAACTGCAATTTGTAGAATATGCCAGCCTTAGGAATCCAATTAATTACTGGTTAAAAAAAAACATCCGAAAACTCCTCTGCTTAATTCTAACAGGAATGAAATAGTTTCTGATGCTTTAAACTATTTCATTTTGTTACAATTGTATTTGTAGTTTGTAGCAGTTTAGTGCATTACTAATATAGGAAATGTACACATTTACAGAAGGTGTCATATGGAAGCATTATGTTAAATATAAAATGGGCAGTATTTATTTATATAGAGGAAATATGACTTTTGATATTGAGCGATGTTGCAAGGTCAGTAGGAACTTGCTTCTCTATCACAAAACAGTGTAGTAACAGCTTTGTAACTACTACCTTTGCTTTTATCTATCCAAGCTTTATCTGGCCTAAAAGTGCTTGTTGCTGATGCTTGCAAAGTTGAAATCATGGTGTACAATATTAGTGACAAAATATATTAGTATATTCCTCAGTCCATTATCTCAACAAAAACACTAACCCATTTAAAATGAATAAATGAAATCAAATTAAATTGTTCTCTGTTCTGCCATTGGCACTCCCCTGTGCATACAATTCACTTAACCAAAAAATATGATGAAGGAAAGCCAGTGAAATAGCTCAAATTTGGCTCTGACTGGTAAGGCAGGATTAAAACCTTGCATGTAAAGTATTGTAAGGTAAAGAATGGTGCCTAGGTTACAACAAACACCGATAATTAAAAGCCAGGAACCTGCTCGCTGACCATTTGTACTGGCACTGAGGACACATCCTTGAGTTTGCAAGTCATAAAACCATGAATTACAATTTTATGGTAATGTTTATGCTTCAAATTGAAATTTATAGACACTGGACCAAAATTTCAATAAGGCATGATAATGAGTTTGGGGGTCACGACGTACAATTAACCTGCACTCTGCTGTCTGCTTATTTCCTATTCATCCATTCATCGACCTGAAATGTCAATTCTATTTCTCCTTCCACAGGAGAATTAGAAGCAGGAGTAAGCCACTCGGCCCGTCAAGCTGCACCGCCAATCAGTAAGATAATGGCTGATTTGGACTCGCAACATTAACTGTGTTCCTCTCCGCAGATGCTGCCAGACATGCTGAGTTTTTCCAGGTATTTTTGTTTTTGTTTTTGATTTCCAGCATCCGTAGTTTTTTGCTTTTATATTTTAACCTCGACTCCAGAGTCCTGCCTACCCCGATAACCTTTCATCCCTTTGCTTATCAAGAATCTACCTAGCTCTGCCTTAAAGATATTCAAAGAGCCTGCTTCCACTGCCTTTTGGGGGAGAGAGTTCCAAAGACTCATGACCCTCTGAGAGAAAACAATTTTCCTTATCTCAGTCTTAAATAGGCAAACCGTTATTTTTAAACAGTTTTTTTTTTTACTTTCTTAACATGTTGGAAGCGGGTGTGGGCTGGAGCCTGGTAGAGAGTGGGTGTGGGCTGGAGCCTGGTAGAGAGTGGGTGTGGGCTGGAGCCTGGTAGACAGTAGGTGTGGGCTGGAGCCTGGTAGACAGTGGGTGTGGGCTGGAGCCTGGTAGACACTGGGTGTGGGCTGGAGCCTGGTACACAGTAGGTGTGGGCTGGAGCCTGGTACACAGTAGGTGTGGGCTGGAGCCTGGTAGAGAGTGGGTGTGGGCTGGAGCCTGGTAGACAGGAGGTCTGGGCTGGAGCCTGGCAGACAGTGGGTGTGGGCTGGAGCCTGGTAGACAGTAGGTGTGGGCTGGAGCCTGGTAGACAGTGGGTGTGGGCTGGAGCCTGGTAGACAGTGGGTGTGGTTTGGAGTCTGATAAAGATTGGGTGCAGGGTGGAGAGAGTGGGAAACCGTTAGTTGGGATTTCCCCATTTGCTGCAAAGTTTGAACTCTACAGTGTACGAGTGATGTCACAGACAGGTTCCTTGCCTGGAAGCCAGCCTGGCTGGCAGAATTCCGGCAGCAATTCAGAATCAGAGGCTGGGTGGGGGGTGGGGGTCAGAGGGGGAGGAGATCAGAGACCTAAGGGTGAGTGGGGCGTCACAGCCATGGGTGGGCTGGGTTGGGCTGGGGCAGAATCAGAGACCTCATGGGAGAGATCAGAAGGAATTAGGGCTAAGGGAATGTCCTTTCACAGTGGTTTGGTGAGACAGATTATCTGGATTCAGCCACTCAGTGGAAATGCTCTTGCCTCCTAGATTCAAGGTCCTTATCCTCCTTTAAGCAGCCAGTTTCCTGAGGCCCAGGAAACCCAGCCATCCAGGGTTAAATTTCCAAAGGTGCATAAGAATGAGGCACACAGCCTCATTAAAGTGTTCAACTTGCCAGCCCACTTCCAGGAGTTGGTTGTCTGTCCACCCCAGCCCATCCTGCCTCTGTTAAAACCAAAAGTGGGTGGAGTCAGGGTTCAGAGACTTAACACTTTTTAACCTCTCACCAAAACTCACCCTCATTCTTTAAGGTTAAAATTCTCACTTGTGAGCCATGGGTCTCCAGCTTTAATGTAATACTTTGGGACTTTTTTTTCTTTTGTGAACTTGTTTTAAGCTTTATAAGGTCACAGGGAAGAAACTAACAAGCCATACAATGACTGTTTGATTTTGTTAACCTGTATTCGAATTGGTTAATGTTGGGCTTCCTGTAATACAAACCCAGCACTGGGGCTTGATGGAGCAGTATAAAAATACACTAAACCATGCATGTCACATTAAGATGTTTAATATTAGGAGGTATTTCGATGAAGTAGATGGGAAAAATCAAATTCTGCTCAGTAGGAGAGTTGATAACCAGAGGACTAATATGGAAGATAATCAGCAAAAATTCCTGGAGGAAATTAGAATATCTTTTTTTTTCCAAATCAGTGAGTTGTTATGATCCAGGATGCACTGCCTGAAAGGGCAGTGGAAGCTGACTCAATAGCAACTTTCAAAAAGATTTGGATATATATTTATGAAGGAAAAAATCAGAACTATGGAGAACCAGCAGGGGTGTGAGACTTATTGGTAGCTCTTTCAGAGAGTTGACCTAGGCATGACAGTCTGAACAGGCTCCTGCTATTCTGTTTTATTCTATGATAAAGATACAGCTTTCCCTATTTGCTATATTTCCAATACTAGAGTGAAGCATGGAGTGGAGATTGCACTGAAAAGAGCAGCATTACTTTAGGTTACTTTCCTATTTTAGTCTATCACTGGGATCTGGTCATCTGTTTGCCTCTTCTCCAGGGGAATCATGCATAGGAAGAATCCAGAAGAGAGATCATAATTGGAAAAGGGAAAATAAATAAAATAAAATTCCTATAATTTACATTTTTTACAATTCTTACCCATGTATGGCTTTGTTCCAGCTAGAGCCGTTGCTCTTTCTCCATCTTTAATAATTGTTGCTATGTTGAAATCTGTCAGATGTGCATGTCCTGAAAGAATGGGCGTATTTAATTACAGAGACATCAGACAATGTAAAGACCATAAAAGAAAATTAATTCTCATACTTTGCTTAATATTCACTGACAGCTGAAAAATATAACAGAGATAAATCCATTAAATATGCCATTAGTAAGGAAACTGCATATGTCGCTGGCTGCAAGTGCAAATTAGCATCTGTTTTCTAACCTTGTTCATCAAGAAGAATGTTGTCAGGCTTGATGTCCCTGGAAAAAAAGCAAAGATAAATCCACAACTGAAGAACTGAAGACCATTTAGTGTGGTCCACACTGTCCATTTCCTTACTATTAATATCCTTTAGTTCAGTCTGCCACTTCCTTGTCGCATTCTCAGAAACATCATTGGCATTCATGATATCATTTATCTACATTTAATTCAATGTATTTCAACTAATACATTATCACTAATAAATAGAACATTCTTTTGGAAGTGTACACTACCACCAGGTCACCCACCCCAGGGGAGAAAATACAATGGATGCAATGTTTTGCTGCCATTGTGTCAAACTATAATATTCCCAATCATACTTGGATGGGTGTATTATATGCCAGACCTCCCTTCTGGTAGGGAGTCCTAGCTTGGCGGGGAGTTGGCAGGTCAGTCTTCCTTCGCTGGCTGCCTAAGTTACTTGGGTTTACCAGAGCAACTGTGAAAGAAATTCAGCCCAATAGTCTTGAGGTCACAGTCAATAGTTGATGTGCTTTAGTAAACAATTATCTCATAGAAAAATGTATCTTGTAATCACATTCTGCCATTCCCATGATCAATATCGCACTTGCTTATAAGAATGCAAGAAACAAAATCTCTACAAATCATTGTCAACTGTAGGTAATGTCAAGCCCATTCCATCTACAGACTACTATCAATAATATCAAAATTGTTTTTTCCACTGAAGGATTGTGAATTGTCCAGTAATACAAATTAAAAAACTTAACTTGTCCATTTGCAATTTGCCTTGAATGAGCTCTGACCATATTGCTTATTTTCTTGAATTCTGTCTGATTCCTGATGTACAGTAGTCAACTAAAATGCCGAATATTTATTCTTTCTTATAATGTGCAATATTCAATTCTATCACAAAGCTTCATTATATTTATTTTATATCTATTCCATTTCCAGAGTAAATTACCCCACTGTACAATATACGTCATTACACATTTAACTAATATTTTAAGAAGTAGTGCCTGATTTACAGAAAATTGATTCACTAAAGGTCATATAGATATGTAATTTTTTAAAAAATCCACTGCACACAAGCAAGTGGGAAGCTACATGAATAGAGATTTATACTGCTAAGACAGATCTAGGTCAAAGCTATGTACAGAAGCCCTTTGTTAGAGATATTCAGCAAGCAGAGAAGAAAATGGTAATGATTATAATTACTATGTCACTGTCAATTGTTATTTCAATACCTGAAACAGCTGATACTGTAATGTAAAAGGACTCGAAATTGTTTTAGACAGTAAGCAAAATGGCATATAAAACTAAATCAATGGCACTTTTACCAACAGTTACCTGTGAATAATATGTTGGCTCTGTAAATAGTCTAAGGCCAAGGCCATCTCACAGATATAAAGTTTCATTGCATCCTCCGTAAACTGGACATTTTGCTGAAGGTGATAGCGAAGATCTCCACCTAAAAGAAGGTCAACCACCATGAACATATCTTCTTCATCCTGAAAGGAGTACCTAAAACATAGGTCCAAAATAATTATAGGAGCACAATTTTCAGCAAAGAAATTATTCTGCAACACATTTTTGGGCAGGATTTAAAATTATTGTTACAACAATAATAACCTTCACCTTAACACCACGCATTTTTACAGCAATTATATATCCCTAGCTACATTCCTAGGAAGTAAAATCTTATTTTTAAATTGAACAGGAATTTAAGCTACAACATTGGCATCTACCCAACAATGTGGAAAATTGCTCAGATATAATGTGCTCTGTCCACAAATAGCTGGACAAATCTGATTCAGACAATTACCGCCCCAGCAGTCTACTCTCAATCATCAGCAAAGTGATGGCAGATGTCGTCAAGTGCTCTCCAGTGGCACTTACTCAACAATAACCTGCTCAATAGTGGGTTCCTCCAGAGCCAATTGGTTCGAGACCTATTACAAGCTTGGTTCAAACATGGACAAAAAAGCTAAATTCCAGAGGTGAAGCAAGAATAGCTGACTGCCCTTGACATCAATCTCATATCCGACCAAGATAAAAGCAAAACACTGTGGATACTGGAAATCTGCAATAAAAACAGAAAATGCTGGAAAAACTCAGCAGGTCTGGTAGTATCTGTGGAGAGAGAAAGAGACCTCTGTTTCTGTTTCTGACCTAGCAAAATGGTAGTGAATGTGAATTGGGGGGAAATTTTCCACTGGTTGGATTCATACCCAGCATAAAGGGAAATGGTTGCAGTTGTTGGACACCAACAAGTTCAGCCTCAGGACATTGCTGCAGGAGTTCCCCAGGGTAGTGTCCTATAGGCCCAACCATTTTCAGCTGCTTCATCAATGACCTTCTGTCCAATATAAGGTCAGGTGAGGGGATGTTTGCTGATGATGGTACAGTATTCAGTGAAAATCACAATTTCTCAGATACCGAAGCAGTTCATGCCTGCATGCAGCAGAAACTAGACAAAATTCAGACTTGTGTTGATAAGTGGTAAGTAACATTCATGTCACACAAGTGCCAGGCAAAGACCATCTCCAGTAAGAGAGAATCCAATCATCTCTCTTTGACATTCAATGATATTACCATCACTGAATCTGCCACTATCGACATCCTGGGGGTTACCATTGACCAGAAACTTAACTGCACCAGCCACATAAATACTGTGGCTACAAGAACATGTCGGAGACTGGAAATCCTGTGGCAAATAATTCACCTCCACACTCCCCAAAGCCTGTCCACCATCTACAAGGCGCAAGTCAGGAGTGTAATAGAATTCTCTCCAATTGCCTGGATGAGTGCAGCTTCAACATCACTCAAGAAGTTCAACACCATCCAGGAAAAAGCAGCTCACTTGATCAGCACCCCATCCACCACCTTAAGCATCCACTCTTTCCACTACCAATGATCAGTGGTAGCAGTATGTAACATCTACAAAGATATACTCAGCAACTCGCCAAGGGTCTTTTAACTGCACCTACCAAACCCCCGATACCTATCACCTAGAAAGGTAAGGGTAGCAGACGAATGGGAACACTGATACCTGCAAGATCCTTTCTAAGCCACACACCATCCTGACTTGGAACAATATCGCTGTGCCTTCATTATTGCTATGTCAAAATTCTAGAACTCCCTCCCTAACAGTGCTAAAGGCGTTCCTACACCACATGGACTGCAGGGGTTCAAAAAAGTGACTCACTGCCATCTATTCAAGAGCAATTAGGGATAGACAATAAATGCTGGCCCTTGTCAGTGATGTTCACATCCCATGAATGAATTAAAACTAGAACTAAGGATATCATTTAATAACTCTGGAATTCAATTATACCTTTTAACAATGAATCATAGAAGCCAAAATCCCTGGATAATTGGGGGTGGTACATCTTCTAAGTCCTTGGAACAATTGTGGGTTACCACTGCAGAGTTACTAAGAGCACAAAGATGTAGTAATTAAAGGTAATTGATCTCAGAGGGATCGAATGCCTTCTGACTACAGCCCCTTTGCTCCCTGTCCGGGCAAACAATTTTGAGTCTGAAGTGACCTTTTCAGTCCATCTCAGGCTTCTAGACCCCTCTCTCAGAGCAGGTGTCTCTGTGACAATTACACAGTTATGATCTTCCTCTCTATGGCATTTGGTAACTTAATGTCCTGCCCCATTCTGTCAGGCAATTGGGATCACAGCAATTTCAGGCCCTTATTCTCCCCTTTCACAAGAATTGTTAACTCTCATCTTGCAATTACTAGTGGTGTCCTATCTATTAGTTACACACTGCTTAACTGCAGACTAAATTGGATTCATGTAGTTTCAAACTATACACAAAATTGCAAACCTTTTTATCCACTTAGATACCTCACCTTTCTGCTATTTATGTATTAAAATGTTCATGTATTAAAATAGACTTGTTATCATTAAGAAGGTATTTCATCAGCTGCACTCTTTTTACTTAGGAAAATGTGATTAAGAATTGGGTAACAAAAATGGCAAAACAATCTCATCAATTTAACAATTACATGTACAACAATAACTTTATAAATAAAGCCAACATGAATTTAGAAGAGGAAATTCTCCCTGAAAAACCTCAATTTTTTTACTTCATTTTAGATAAAGTAGCTCAATGACGCAGTTTATTTTAATTTTAAGAAGGTTTTTGGCAATGAAAATGTTATGAAAAACATAACTAAACTAAGGTGCTCAAGAGTCTAAGGTAGCACATGGGACTGCAGAAAAAAAAGTTAA
Source organism: Carcharodon carcharias (assembly GCF_017639515.1). Classification (NCBI taxonomy): domain Eukaryota; kingdom Metazoa; phylum Chordata; class Chondrichthyes; order Lamniformes; family Lamnidae; genus Carcharodon; species Carcharodon carcharias. The sequence continues at coordinate 89,682,064 of NC_054483.1, forward strand.
AAATAAGAAACAGATGAGCTATGAGAAAGCAATCCCGGGCTGAGATTTCGATTGACAGGAGTTCCACATGCATCTGTGTTTGAACCTGTTTCTAAAATGAAACAGCGTGCAGTTATCAAGCTGGTCAAGCTAACTGATAACACAAAAATAGATAGAGCAGAAGAGACACAAAAGGCAAAATGATTTATATCATTCACTCAATTAGGCAGAGAGATAACAAATAAAAGTCAACACCGATAAATGGCATAAATTAGACATAGATGAAAAACGGTGGGGCTTAATCAGTACAATGAATGGAAATGTATTCGTATAAGAAAACATAGAAAAGAATCTGGAACCAATGGTAGACAGGTCAATATCAACGTCTAGACAGTGTTGTAAATCAATTAAGAAATCTAATGGATTAATAGGATATATTAGGAGAACAGTATGATATAAAACAAATGTGACTGCCAATGCTGAGTCTTGCTAGATAGAAGCATAGTTTTGAGTCTTGGGGCAATAGTGTTACAGTCCTATCTCTGTACTGTACTTCCAGTGAAGAGGTTCCACACTGGAAGTGCAGCCTTATTCGATTTGCTCTTATAAGGCAAACAAATTATGTTAAGCATCTACAATACTTTAAGTATTTAGAATCCAGTTTGAAGTTTAGTTACCAAATGCACAAAAAGTAGACCTGCATTAAAAAAGCTACAAAAAGTAGAAACAAAACCGATCCCAAGTGCCTAGTGGGGAATACAGAGATGGCTGAAAATACTGAAGGCAATGTGAAAGGACTTGTAGAATCCACAAGCAGCCAACTGCAGACATAGAACAATGGGAACATTTGTGATGATGAAAAAAATACATCTCTAAAAACTGTGACATTCATGAAGTCTTGCTTACTCATGTGTAGCTGTGGAATAATGCACTGATACCTGACAAAAGATGGACTTGTGGGTATAATTTGCAAGGATGCAAGCCATCTGTAGGACCTCTCACATAGCCAATGAAAGTTGGAAAATCACAGCAATGTTGCCCATGAGTTTCTGACCACTGATTTTATTGAAGTGGCCCTGGCAAAAATGCACTTTTTCATGTATTGACTAGAGAAGGCATTTCATGACTATATGATCCATGGGGTTCAGCAAAGTAGAATAAATGACTTTTTCCCCATGATGGAAATTTACATTAAAATTCAATAATTCTCAAGTTCTCATTAGTTTATTGTTCTTCACATTACATTGTGAATTAAAGAATTTTATTAAATACGGTGACTTGAGTTTGTTGTGTCTTTCCTGCATTACAACCACAAGGTGGACTTTACAATCCATGCTCTTGATGCAGAGCTTTGTACACAGGATCTGCTTTTTGGTGCTGGCAATCATCACCAGTGGTGCTTAACATATGTGTGCAGCCATAAGTTCCAAAGTGGAAGATTCCCATAGAGACCAATAACTTTTTATAAAGAATGGAATTCCTACGATGCCAATAGAAAGAAAACTGCTGGACAAGATATGTATTCCTCATGGATTTTCTGTCTGTTTTGTAAATTAATGGAACATCCTGAGTCCAGCTTGTTGTTTGTACTAGAATTCCTGATATGTGTCCCCCATATGCAAAGCTCTGCATGGGATATGTGCATTCAAAAATCTACCCTTAAATATACTACCAGTACTGTGCTATATGTACAATATTAATTAGTGTAGACAAAAATTACTCAGATTTTGAAAGTATAAGGTTAAAACAATACCAGAAGACATACACAGACTTAATGAATTTGTAACAGGTACCGGGAAAACCTTCTTCTCTCAGAGTGATGACTGGAGAACAAGGTCATGGAGGAAAAAATGGTGTTCATCAAAATACAATTGGATGCTATATAATTAGAGTTAGTGATCTGCAAGTATATGTTTTCGTAAATTGAATTTTACTGTGTATTGTCAAGTCATTTTCCAAGTGGAAAAATAATTTAGGTTTTTGACATGTCAGCATCAATACTCCACATCAGCACATTTATCACTTTTTCTTAAAGTAGACTGCCTTTATCAAATTTGAATTCTGTCCACCATACTATTTCTAGTTAACAGGCTGCACCCACAACAATATCATTAATTTACTTTTTAATGTTGGTTTCCATCATTTGCTTATTGGAAACAGTAAAAAATGTTGCGAATGTTTTTATTCTTCTCAACACTATTAATATAATGTTTCAATCCACTGTTTACCCGTTCAGTATGCGATCTTCCAGAACTACAAAAAACCACATCTGGATCCCTTGCAAACTACACAGAACAAAACCAATGAACCTCCAACTGCAGAATAATAAACTGAACCATTTGCAAACACTTGAAGTTAGGATATACTGTTGATACTCAATTCAACATTAACATAACATTAAAATAGCCTACTAAAAGTGTTCCAATGATACTTGATAACCACACTAAAGTGCTGCATTATGATAGTTTATACCATTCACATATTTAGTTAACTATTTTTCCAAACCATTCTACCCTGTTTCAGTAAAAAGAATTTCCCCTTCCATATTTCCTTCCATAGTACAATATCCCAAAATGTACCTGAATCCTCTTTCAATGACTCTTACAACTTTTAAGTACGCGTGCTTGCTATCATATTGAGAAAAGCACGGTCTTTAAATCTATGTCAGCTACAATAAAATAACAATGAGCACCAGAAAAAAAATGATTGTAGCATGGTACATACAAACTAATTTCTGACTTTCCTGCTATTTGTGAGAATAAGCTTCAATAAGAAAGCGTGCCAATGCAATGAAAGGTGGCATTCTGCAACTGTGTCCACTAACTTCTGTCCATTCCACTTTGGAGCTTATGGCTGCACACATAAGTTAAGCACCACTGGTGATGGTTGCCAGCACTATTATTACGATTTCCATAGAGACCAATAACTTTTTATAAAGAATGGAATTCCCATGATGTCAATAGAAAGAAAACTGCTGGGCAAGCTTTTAATTTTTTAACAAACCAATTAAAATCAACATAATTCAAACATTAATTAACAGGTGAAGAATATTTCAAACAAAAGGTGAATTTCACTTTAAATACAACAAAGATAAGTCTCACGTTACAAGCACTTTATTTCCCACACAAAGGAAGCACCATGTGCAATCTGTCTTTCCAACTTGGCCTCTGTTGCATATGATCTCTCACTTCCCACTTAATTGTTTCAGCTCTCGAATCACATTCACCAGCAGCTGTATTCCATCTGAAGTCCTTAGGCACAATTAATACTGATAAGATGCATAGCTATGAACCCTCCTGCACTCAGTCACCCCTTAAACCGGCTTATATTTCACCCCTGTCCTATTTCTACTTAGTTCTGTTGAAGGGTTATGAGGACTCAAAACATCAACTTTGCTCTTCTTCGCCGATGCTGCCAGACCTGCTGAGTTTTTCCAGGTATTTCTGTTTTTGTTTCAGCCATCACAGTCCTGATGGCACAAAATCCCGAGAAACTCCCTCCTTCCACCCACCCAGAGTTTGTGGACTCTAATAACACTGTAACAACAGCATTCGGTCTTTTCTGATCCACAATCCCTTGCCCTTCTTGTCTTCAGCTCTTTGTCCTTTCACACTAGATAACGTGTACAGTAACACAGTCTCTGCTCTATTATCAGAAACTTGCTTCACCACAAGGATCTGAACTGCTAAACAGAAACACAGGCTTTAAACTCAACACCTCTGCAATTAGCTTTCTATTTACCATTTGCTTCTTTGCTGTTCATCCCCATGCAATCTCAGGCTTTATGGCATTGCGATGGCATCCATCTCTTTTCCCTGTTGTTGAGGGAGACTTTAATAGGATCTGAATTGGATCTTCAATATCTCAAGATTTTAGTAAAACTAAATTGATTACCAAATCTTTTAACCCCTTTAGTTAGGATCACCTTCTAATATCTAATTGCCTAGAACTATCGCCTCATAAGGAATTAGTGGCTACAGTTGCAGAATACCACCTTTCAGTGCATTGGTATACTTTCTTATTGAAGCTGATTCTTGCAAATTGTTGGAGAGTCAGAAATTCATATGTATGTATTGTGCTAAATCATCATGCTGTTCACATTATTGGTTGTCATTCTCATTCATACCGGGATCTGGTACAGTCCCTTTTCTCTAGTTATAAATGCACTTCGGCATCCTCACAAGAATCATTTAATTATCATGTCTGGGTATAGGAACTGCAAGCCATGAGGTGTCAAAGGAAGCTTCACTGTTTCAATTTACCCAAGTACCTGTTGCTGAACACTTGTGATGACATGGTTAAGTTTCCATAACAGTTTCTTCCACTAGAGGCTTTGCTCAGCCTGCTGTAAATCATCCTTGATTCTGCACCATCTTGCACAATTCAAAGATGATATATATGTCACCAGGTTGACTCTTTAATCTATAATCACTACTTAAATCCCAAGTAAACTCCTTCCCACCTTCCATCCAATTCTATCAAGTCCAAGCCAAAAGCAGTCATGTTATCAACGTGTGTCTCCCATGTTTGTTGTCTGCACCGTGGTGTTGTCAGCTAGCTGGCTGTTTCAAAAATACAGATTGTGTGCTGCATCTCCAAGGCTAATATCAACAAATAATGCTTGCTGATTAGCCATTGTAATGATCTTTTAGCCCTTAAATACGTGTTCAGTGTCTGATGATCAGTTGAATAGCTAGCTAGGGACGGAAAGGGTGGGTGGGGGGGGGGGGGGGGGGGGGGGGTGGTGGGGGTTGGGTGTTCATTGCAGCCAGATAAACATTGGCTACAGAAAATAGGTGGCCTATAATGGAATCGATTGAGCTGGATGTTAAATAGGAATAAGTTATAATTTCATAACTGAAAGCAGCAAATCCACTTAGCGGCACAGTCACCCCAATTTTCCCAAGCTAATACTGATTTCTGGACCTAAAATCATTAACTGAAGTTCACATATGTTTATTTCTAACTTCAGTAGGGAATTAGATGGTATGAATGGGCATTAACAATTTCTGGAGTTGCCCGCATGTGTGTGTAATGTTGTGAGCAATTGTATACAAATATGCAAATCTGCTATTTTCCCTGCATGTAGTACATTGTGTTGTGTATACATAATCAAAATTAAAAGAAGGCATTTTGTGCCTTGGCTCTTGCACACCAAAGAAAGGGTTCTTGGAGCAATCTGGATAATTAGGCTTTCCCTCCCATCTTTTTGAAACCAGGAATAAAATTTTACTTTTTAAACATAGGTCGACAATTGGTCTCCTGCAGTGACTTGAATTATTTGGTAAATTTCAGAGGGAAGGATAGAAGACTGAAATGGGGATATTTCATATTTAAGACACAGTTTAAGAAGGCATCACCATGAGAAAAATCATGGCATTTCTTCATGTCAGGAGGGGAAAATTGTAAATTCTCCCCATAATGTGAATGCTCCCCTCACTAACCCCACTCCTATACTCACCCTTTCAGATGCCACACTCCACCTGAGCTTCTCTACATTTGCATCTGTTAAGGCGAAAGGCTCTGGAACGTTCTTCCTAATCCCCTGTGCCTGTTACACCTCCCTTTCCTCCTTTAAGATCCTCCTTAGAGCACAAGCTTTTGCTCACCCCTCCTAGCAGCTCCTCTGTGTGCCCAATTATTTATTACACCACTGTGAAGTATTTTGCAGCATTTGTCGATGTAAAAGGGATTATGTAAATACAAGTGGCTGTGGATATATTAGAATACATATCGTTGGAATTTTCAAGTGTTTTACAAATGGAATATGGAGACTGTGGTTTCACTGGCTCTTGCTTAATCTCAAGAATATTTAATATTTCTACAGTTTTACTTGCTTGATCTTACTGGGATACAGCAGCCAGAAGTGTAGGAATGAAACAGTGGATAAAAACTGGGGACCTGTTATTTGGGTGCTAAAAGGGCCTTAGAGCACCAAACAGTATCTGCAGCACACACACACTACTGGGATGAATTGTGCCACATGTCATGTTGATGAGAGTGTAATCATGCACATGCAGTGAACAACCACAGAAAGTATGCAGAGAAAACTATGACTTCAATAAATCTGCAATGCTGATTTGATGCCAGACCTGCCATTTTTTAAGCCCAGCACACTAGCTAATATCCCCTCTTATCTCATACAGCTGGCCATGCATCAGCAGCAGGAGTACCCCTACCTGCCCTATTTAAAAGGATCAAGAACTACTTACAGTTTAGCTGTTGGCTAATTTCTTCTGGCTATTGCTTCATTTCTATAGAGTCTGCTGGGCTTTTTTTACCTTCACCACTGAGTGTAGGCAGCAAGGACTTGTCGCCCCTGTTAGTCTGTAGTCTTTAAATAATATATCTCAAAATCTAATGACAGATTTCAACAAAACCTAGTACGCAGATGAGGCATGGCCCAAGGAACATAAGAAATAGGAACAGGAGTAGACCATTCGGCCCCTCGAGCCTGCTCCGCCATTCAATAAGATCATGGCTGATCTTCTTGTGTTTCGATTTCCACATTCCCATCTAATCCCGATAACCTCTAAGATAGGAAGATCTGATTAGTTTTTGGTGAATTTGGGGATCTGGATCTGGATCCTGGGATTTTTTTAAAGGGTCAACTAACATTGCAAGGTAGGCCACATTGACATTTGTTTAGAATGTTGTGGAATGTTTTACTCAGAATTCTGTTGTATGTTTTAGAATGTTTTGGATTGTCTCAGCTGCCATGGTGGAATTTGTCACAGCTGTCAAAATGTGAGCAGAGTTTTCAGAGTAGGTTATTGGATGTGGATTGGCCTGAAACCTCCTCAGTGAAATGGAAGCTCTCAATAAAAGGAGTTCCATTTTCAGCTTTGTAGTTACGGAACAACAGGCAGGGAAAAGCCTCAACGAATAGCTTATTAATTGTGATAGCATTGCGTGCCCTCTTCTCTTGTCCATAGCTGTTTCAAGTTGAAAAAATATAACTTTCTGCCAAATTAACTTGAGACATGTCCCTTCTTATACAACTGAACTTTGTCATTTTCCAGTCTCACACACTTACCTTTGACTCAGTAACTTTTTCATTTTGACATTATACCTAACTAACTTGTGGTCTTTTTCTCTCTCAGTTCTTCAACTGTTACTTGAGATCTTTGGCCAATTTCATCTCCCAGAATTGAATCAAGCAATGCTAATATCTGCTTTAGACTCAGACAAGGTTCAGCGACACTCACCCGATGAGATCGCGCACTATTTCACGCTCGTGTGTGTCGGATGCGCACCCACATGCCGAGGCGAAAATTCAGCCCAAGAAGCGGGAGTGCTGTCTACCACTGTCTTCTCTCAACCCCCTCCTAGGTCCTCAATCTTGGTAGTTGAATTCACCTTTGACATCACGTTCTCTCATGCAGTGTCAAAGGCTCTCCTGTGGTGACTGCCAAAGCTGAGGCAACCTTCTTCTTCCTGGAGCAGCTTGAAGCTCTTAACAGAGCTGTGCAGTGATGCCACAAATCCACTGGGATAAGCCAGAGATTTTCTGCCTGCACCCACCCCCACCCCCCCCCACCCAGAAAATGCAATGGCATTAAGCAAGCTCCCAGCAAAAGACCCAATCCTGTCTGGCAATCTGCCATGGATACTCAATGAGACCAACTCAGGGAGATGATGGGAGTCGGCCATTTCAGAAACATGTAACATGCACCCCCCCGCCGCACCCCCCTCCAGTCTCAGCACCAGGAGTAGAAAACAAATCCTCTTCCCTGCCCAGCAGTCCAGAAGATGAAAAACCTTCACTAGGGGGGCCACTTAGATAGTGGGATCAAATGGAGGGAAATGGTGATTTATGGGTTTAGTTTGGATAATCTAAAGTGGATTAAATGGCTTCTCTTCTTTGTATCTGTTTTATAATCTTGCAAACTCTGCAATTTAACTGGAATGTTTCCAATTCACATTTTTTAACATCCATATTAATACTAATATTTTCTATAAACCAAAGTAATTAAAGAAAAAGTTATTGAGAAACTAAATTTTCTAAACAGTAAAGGGAACAACAGTCCCTGTAATGTTAGTTACAGTAGGGGGAGTTATGATAGAGATTGCAATCATTAAGGATGAGAAATTGCTCGGTGCTGAGGCTGAGGAAGGATATCTTGGTGAGTAACCTGGAGTAAGGGGTGATAAGAAGTAATTAGCCACAGCTCACACAGGACCATAGACTTCTTTCTCCATTGCAGAGAAAATTGGGTATATATAGCTTGAGGAGCACCACACAGCAAGCATAGGGCAAGATGAGGAGGTAGGACTCCATGAACCACCATAGACACGAACTACCACTACCACAGGAGGTCAATGGTGAGGATTTTGAAGGGGAAGTGAGAGCAGTTGGAAAAGGTAAGATGCTTAAAAAGTAAGAAAGTATTAGAGCAGCAGGGGGAAAGACCAGGGTGTGATATGAAGATAATGGATCCAGGCAGCCATGAAAATTTGGGCTTAGCTGGGGTTGGAAAGTATATCCAGGTGAGGAGCCAACAATGAGGGGCAAGGTGTTGCCATCCTTGAGCCAAAGTTCTGTCGAAGCCAGGGCAGCAATACATTCATCCAGAATAGGGTCCCAAGTTTTTCCTGATCTTCTGATGGTTTTGGGATAAAGGCACATCAATGTTAAGTTCTCTCTTACAATAAAGGTGTCAATACTTTGTGAAGTAATGTACAGAGCACTGTGAATACAGTCCGTGATATCATGGGCTTAGGAGAATCCTCCAATCTGTGCAAGCCCCACCGTTCTATTCTGCTCTGTCTCGTGAAGACTGGGGGAAAAGTGATGATTCTGTTTTCTCTAGTGAAAAAGGCACCAGTAACCTGTCTAATACAAATATGGGCAGCAGATTGGCTGATGTTGGTGCTATTCCCATTAGCAGCCTTGGTGGAGCCTGTGATGTAGAAGTTAAGGGCTAAAGTGACCTTGACCTCAACAGGCAGTGCTGAGCTGTAACAGTTGGCTTAAGGTCTTCTTGTAGGACCTGACACAAATCTGCTGCTGCTTCCCTGGAAAATGAAGCCTCCTTATACATCGTTCCACAGGTAAATTCTTCTGGGCCTATCAACACTGTTGAGAGGATAAAGAATTGTCTGAACACACATTCTTCTGTCACTTCTCCTTAGCTCTCTTCACTCCTTTATCCTCCTCTTCTATCTCCTCCCAGTGTGGGATTTTTAGAAGCACCTCCATAAAAAAAGTGGAGTTCTAAAATCCCTTTCATAGTCTAGAGTCTAAATTAGTGAATAAAATAGCATCCATGAACTTTAAGGACAACTTAGCCCACCAGTTAATGCAAGAAAAAAGGACCCCAAAGTCCCAAACAGTTTATGAGGGTAGTTGAGGTTCCTTTTAGATGGCCTGTTTGAAATGGTCTTTTACCACCTGTTAATTGTAAATGGAAGCATTAGTCAGGTGGTAAAGTTAGGAAATTGAGAGCCAGGGCAGTAAGAAAACCAAAACCACTTCCAAACATGCTTTGGTTTCAACATTGATGAAGGACAGATCATAAATTATACAGCTACAAAATACGAAAGCTTTAATAGTGTCCCCGAGCAATAAAGAGACTAAAGCACTGGGATTAACACTAAATATTCTGGTGTCAGTGTTAAAATTAGCTGTTAAAACTAAAGGTAAATCAATTACTAACACAGGAGACTAAAAAAGCTGCAGTATGTAAACTTGTTTGACCTGCTTTTAAAATGCAACGGTTAAAATGTGGAACACGCTTGGGAAAAAAGGTTATTGCAAAACCAATAGTCGACTCAACTATAATGTCATGCTCCAATTAACGTGATAGTAAAGAGAACAACTGTTAAATTAATACAGTGATAGTATTCAAATGGACCGAACTACTTGGAGTGCACAACAATGAGATTGAACACAGTGATGTATACCCTTGGTGAGATCGCCAGCCCTCCTCTACCCTGAATCTTTACACAAGTTAAATTATGCACATTGACTGTTATGAAGTCATGTACTGCCAGTTCTATTACATTGTATACAACTGTAACTGTAAGCCACATCGCCTTGATCGACTTGAGACTTGTTCCTGTACATAGAGAAGGTTTAACATTAATACCAAATGCAAAAGCAATTATTTTGCAAGTATTTGAAACATGTTCCTGCTCATCAAATAGGAACAGGGGGAGGCCATTTAATTCCTTGAGTCTGCTCTGCATTTAGTGTGATCATGGCTGATGTGTATCTTAACTCCCTCCACCTGCCTTGGCTTTATATCCCTTCATATAATTGGCTAGCAAATCTATTGATCTCAGATTTAAAGTTATTAATTGAGCTAACATCTACTGCATTCTGTGAAAGAGTTTCATACATTTACCACCTTATGCATAAAGAATTGCTTCCTACCTTCTCTCCTGAAAGGCCTAGGTCTGACTTTAAGGTGATACCTCCTTATGCTAGACTCCCTCATGTATGGAAAATGTTTTTCTCTAACGATCCTATCAATTGCTTTCAAAATCCAAGAAACCACAATTGCATCCCACTTAATGTTTGATATTCCAGGCCTTTACATGTCTAGTTTATGTAATCTCTCCTCATGATATAATCCTTGGAGCCATGGTAACCTTCTGTAAACCTACTGTGATGTCCTGGGGCTGAGATAATTAGCATCCCACAAACACAATCATCTTCATTTGTGCTAGGTATGACTCCAACCAGAGGAGAAAGTTCCCCGATTCCCATTGACTACAGTTTTGCCAGGGTTCCTTGTTGCCATATTCAGCCAGATGCTGCCTTGATGTCAAGGGCAGTCACTCTTACTCCTCCTGAGTTCAGCTCTATTGTCCATTTTTGGGCCAAGGCTGTAATGAGGTCAGGTGCCGAGTGGCCCTGGAGGAACGCAAACTGACCGTCAGTGAGCAAGTTTTTGCTGAGTAACTGCCCCTTGATAGCACTGTCGATGACACCTCCATCACTTTGCTAATGATCAAGGGGAGGCTGATGGGGTGGTAATTGGCTGGATTGGATTTGTCCTGCTTTTTGTGGACAGTACATACCTGGGCAATTCGCACATTGTTGGGTACATGCCAGTGTTGAAGCTGTACTGGAATACCTTGTTTAGGGGAGTGGCTAGCTCTGGAGCACAAGTCTTCAGTGCTACTACCAAGATGTGGTCAGTGTTCATAGCCTTTGCTGTCTCTGGAGAGTGAATCAAATTGGTTGATGGCTGGCATGTGAAGCTAGGGAGCTCAGAAGGAGGCCGAGATGGATCATTCACTCGGCACTTCTGGCTGAAGATAGTTGCTAAAGCTTCAGCCTTGCCTTTTATATTGATGTGCTGGGCACCTGCATCATGGAGGATGGGGATATGTGTGGAGCCTCCTCCTCCTCCAGTTAGTTGTTTCAACAGCCCACTACCATTCATGACTGATGTGGTAGGACTTTTTTTAAAATTCATTCATGGGTGTCGCTGGTTAGACCAGCATTTATTACCCATCCCTAATTTCCCCAAGAGTGGTGGTGAGCTGCCTTCTTGTACTGCCACAGCCCATGTGGTGTAGGTGTACCCACAGTACTGTTAGGGAGGGAGGTCCAGGATCTCGACCCAGCGACAGTGAAGGAACAGCGATATATTTCCAAGTCATGATGGTGTGTGGCTTGGAGTGGAACTTCCAGGTGATGGTTTTCCCATGTGTCTATTGCCCTTGCCCTTCTAGATGGTAGTGGTCATGGGTTTGGAAGATGCTGTCAAAGGAGCCTTGGTGAGTTGCTGCAGTGCATCCTGTAGATGGTTCACACTGCTGCCACTCTTTGTCGGTGGTGGAGGGAATACATGTTTGTGGATGGGGTGCTAATGGGCTGCTTTGTCCTGGGTGGTGCTGAGCTTCTTGAGTGTTGTAGTAGCTGCACTCATCCAGGCAAGTGGAGAGTATTCCATCACACTTCTGACTTGTGCCTTGTGGATGATGGACAGGCTTTGGGGGTCAGGAGGTGAGTTACTCACCACAGGATTCCTAGCCTCTGATCTGCTCTTGTAGCTACAACATTTATATGGCTAGTCCAGTTCAGTTTCTTGTCAATGGTAACCCCCAGGATGTTGAAAATGGGGGATTCAATAATGGTAATGCCATTGAATGTCAAGGGGCGATGGTTAGATTCTCTCTTGTTGGAGGTGGTTATTGCTTGGCACTTGTGTGGCACAAATGTTATGTGCCACTTTTCAACCCAAGCCTGGATATTGTCCAGGTCTTGCTGCATTTGGACATGGACTGCTTCAGTGTCTGAGGGGTCACAAATGGTGCTAACCATTGTGAAATCATCAGCAAACATCTCCATTTCTGACCTTGTGACGGAAGGAAGGTCATTGATGAAGCAGCTGAAGATGGTTGTGCCTTGGATTGCAGAGCTTTGAGCTAATCTGTTGGTTGTGGAATCGCTTAACATTGTTTATTGTGTGCCTCTTACACTGTTTGGCATGCAAGTAGTCCTGTGTTGTTGCTTCATCAAGTTGGTACCTCATTTTTAGGTATGTTTGGAGCTGCTCCTGGCATGCCCTCCTGCAGTTTTCATTGAACCAGGGGATCATCCTCTGTCATGATAGTAAAGCCATGATGTTACAAATTGTGGTTGATCAAAATTCTGCTATTGCTGATGGCCCACAGAGCCTCATGGATGCCCAATTTTAAGTTGCTAGATCTGTTCTGAATCTATTACATTTAGCATAGTAGCAGTGCCACATGTCAGACATATCCTCAGTGTGAAGAAGATGGGACTTTGTCACCATAAGGGTTCCGCTGTTATCACTCCTACGAATACTGTTATGGATAGATGCATCTGCAACAGATAAAGACTGGTGAGCGTGAGGTCAAGTAGATTTTTCTCTCGCTGGCTCCCTCACCACCTGCTGCAAGCACAGTCTGGCAGATACGTCCCTTCTTGACTCAGCCAGCTTGGTCAATAGAGTTTCATGGTCCGTGCTCACCATTACTAAGATTAGACTTAATTAATTAATTAATTGAATTTAAATTACTCCGGCTGCGTGGTTTGAACTCAGGTGCCCAGAGCATTGGCATGAGGCTCTGGATTACTCATTCATTCACATTCCAAATATGCCACCAGCCCCATCGTTCAACGTGGTTGCGTAACATTGAAAAATATGATGGTTAAGTTTGGGTGTTGCATGTGATATTAATGGTTATATTTACAATATGCAGAACGTTGAAAGACATGAGATAGATAGCAGCAATGCATTATTGGAACTAATTAAAATTGTCAGATATGAGCTGCAGTAATCATCTTTCCATTAGCTACTTAATCATTCTCTCGACAGAAACAGAGCAGAACCTTTTTATCACTGTGGTTTTATCCGCAAATGCATGCTATTAATTAATGTTTTGGGGTCATCTGTTAACTAAATGCAGTTTCCTAATGCATAAAATACTTTAGTTCACTTTTTACTATACATCTAATACATTTTCCTCATATGATAATTTAGATTGCTTGGCTCATTCTTCTCCAATTTGATTTTTTTTGTGTTGTGTTATGAACTGAACAGTTGCAGAAACAGAAAATGTTGAAAATGTCCAGCAAGTCAAGCAGCAAATGAACAAGTAATGTGAATTTAATTTTGATGAATTGGCCTATCCAAATCATGAGCAACCTTTGCCTGATGCTTCTAGCGTTTTTGGTTTTTATTTCATAGTGACACCATTCGGGATGGGTTTCTTATCTCTGCTTTTCATTCAATAAATAAGAGTACTTTGATGTTTTCTGGACCCTTTAAGTTGCCGTACTTCCACGGATGTTTGGTTCCAGATTATTTTCTCTTTTATTCTTCTGCTTTTTCTTTAAAAAAGCTGCTCCTTCTCTGAGTTCTAACTGATTCTCAATTATCTGTATTTCTTGATTCAGAGCCTGCAATGGAAACTGTAGCAAGTTGCACACCTTGTAAAAATATCAAAATATCTTGCACCCTGAAGAGTATTGCACTTCCATTGCTGTAGATGTAATTATGCCATCCTGGGAGAAGGCAGGAGAATCTATGGTGGAAACATGACTGGCACAGACTTAAATGCACAGAGATGTAACATTTTTGAGAAGACATAGGTAAATTTACTGTGAAAAATGCAATCAATGCAGAACATTCTCTGAAGGTCTAACAATTTTTGATTTGCACTGTTGTCCAGTTTCTTCAATGTCTTTTGCTCCCTTATTATCCCTCAGCCTTTGCCTGACTGGACATCCATGATGGCATTTTTTTTTGTGCCACCTGTGATATTTATTAATTCTTTTATATCACAAATATGTATTAATGCTCCCTACTGAATTCCAACTGTTACCGTCCTAGTCTGGATGTCCTCCAAAAATAATCCACAATCAATAGTGTATCTCTGAATTCTCTATAAAGCAATAAAATCAATGTTGTAAACAAGGGCTTCTTAGGGCACTAAATCTCAGTGAGAGAAGTTCTGTGTCAGGTGTATTAAAGCTGAAAATTTACCTGTGTGTACATGTCTAGCTAATGAACATTGCAGGTTATTTGGCTGTCGAGGCACGATGGCTGAGTCAAATCCTGTCTGGACCTGACATCCAGTGGTACATTTCCAGCAGCAGTTGTTACCTGCTGATCATGAGAACACGGTCTGATTTTGGCCGACCCTAGTCTGCATCCACCTACCACTACCCCAGCTGAAATAAACATAATTACCATTGAATGAGGGTCTAAACAGCTTCATCTCCACCTGTTGTACATGAAGAGGCAAGGTTTTCCTCTGATCATTTTGTAGGAAATTTGTAATTGTGAGTTTAAGTTGCTAACAAAGGAACCCCCTCTACTTGATGAATTTACGTAAAAAAGTATTGGGATTTGGTAGCTTGTTTTTGTATATCAGTCAACTGGAGTTGCCTTTGATGTGATCAGTTTTGGATTGCTCCAGAAAACACTGGCACAGTTGTCATTAGCCAGATGGCCTCTTTGTGTGCTATAAACCTTGAAGGATGTGAGCATTTATAATTAAAAGTAGCTGGTATTCTATTCATTAAAGATTCAATGACTTCCACACAAAGGTGAACTCGACAACAGAGCCACCCTACAGCGAATCACCAAAGGACTCATTTGGGCATTTGCAGTGAAGCAGCCAAATACTCAACAAGCAGCAGCCTCTAGACAGAGGCAGGGCATCTCTACGCCTCTACCTGTCACTGTCATACATAGTTTCCAGCAAATCTTTGAGTATATTTCTAAAATTTTCTTGCCAATTTCCTCCCCTGGTCAACAATTTGCTCACATTCTTCCAGTAGCTTTCCTAAGTGGTGAATAATTAACTGTGAGGGTTGACACTAAATGTTGGCAGGCTACTTGACAGTATTAGGCATCATAATTGAGCTCGATCCTATCCTCCCTGGACATCCTGATGTGCCCTTTAAAGAATGTCTGACACCGACCAGGATGAAGAATCTTTGGCATTTTCGCCTGCCTAAATCAACAGTGCTGAGGCTTATAAAGCACCCCTGTTGTCACACAATGTGGTCATCAAACTCAGCTTAGAATAGAGATTGAACTTACAGGCTTCTGGCCTATGAAGCTCAGCCAGCTACTGGGTAAATTTGATGAGCCACTGGGGGAACACCTTACAATTTGAGGCTGTGTTTAATTCTCATTTTGACCTGGAGCTATCCATATTGCTTTCTCATAACCCTGATCAAAGAACAGAATCAAGAACATTGCATATTTTGAAATACAAAACCCAAGCTGCAGAAAGTTTTTATCTTTATTTTGACACTTACTCTTCAGGTGTTTTTTTGCCAAAATCACAAGTCATTTTACTGAGAATGTAACTGAATTGTGAAAGTGGTTCGACATTAAAGGGTCTATTACTGACATTAGATCCTACTCCTTACTGTATCAACTTTCTCCCTCCTCTCCTGCGCTGTTGATTGTTTGCTGGGCTACAACTCCACTGGTAAAGGACTCCCTCCTGTATCTCACAAAATAAGCCATTTTCTCATAGGTGATAGCGTAAGCAGCTTAACCAACCAGAGGGAGGGGCATTACAGCTCATCACGTTTCTAGCAGGGGAACATACGAACAAATAGCAGGAGTAGGCCATTCAGCCTCTTGAGCCTGCTCCTCCATTTAATAAGATCATGGCTGACCTGATAGCAACCTGGGGCAGAATTTTTACCTCGGCGGGGAGGTGTGCGCCCGACCCACTTGAGCGTAAAACACGCGCGTTGACATGGGATGAGCATCGTGACATCAATGTGCAGTCGGGTGATATTTTGATCGGCGGGCGCATGCTGGAGTCGGCAGCGTGCCCGCCAACAATTAAAAGACTGATTAAGGCCATTAACAAGGTCATTGAAACAAAGGCCAGAATTTTTCCGTCGGCGAGTTGGGGGGCGGGGCCTGCTCACAGACACGAAAATGACGTGGCATGGCGTCGGGGGAAACACCCGACATCATCCCGCCCCATTTAAATATTCAGGTAGGTGGGCGGACAATGAAATCAACTGTCCACCCACTGACCTGTCAATGGCCAATTGAGGGCATTGAGAGAATAACTAAGACAATTAAAGGCCCTGCCCGTCCAATCTTAAGGCTGGTGGGCAGGCCAGGAGCCCCAGTGGGCTTCTGATAATACATGAAACCTCATCCATTGGCGGGATGAGGTTTCATGTCTGCTGTAAAAAAACTTTAATATAGTTTTAGTCATATTTATTAACATGTCCCATCTCGTGTGACATTGTCACATGAGGGGGACATGTTAATAATTTTTTTATTTTTCTATTTTTTAAGTTTATCAAACTGTCAGCGCTCTACCTAAGGCAGCACTTAGTCTTATTGAGTAGTGTGCTCTGCCTGCTGGGCGGGCCTTAATTGGCCCGTGCACCCAAAATGGCGACGGAGCTCGTTTCGGTGGCGGAGTTTGGCTGCCCGCCCGCCGCCAAGCTGGTGGGGCCCGCCTGCCCTTCGAGGGCTAAATTCTGCCCAAATTTTTCACTGCCTCCCAACCCTATGGTGGGCGGGTAGGCAAAAAGGCCAAGCGGCCTCTGCATTTTTTTGGAAAACTCATCCATGGGCGGGATGAGGTTTCCAACATCAAATAAAAATAAGATAAAATTTTTTACAGTTCCTTTATAACATGTCCCTACTCATGTAACAGAGTCATATGAGGGGACATGTTTTATAACATTTTAAAAATCTTGATTTCTAATTTTTAAAGCTGTCCATCGCCCTGAGGCAGCTCTGTGCCTCAGGGGGATTGTCAAGCGTGCTCACCCCGCTTGCCCTCCTCCCACACCTGCACAGGCAGCACTGAGCTCTGCCGCTCGTGTTTCACACTGGGTGGGCCTTAATTGGCCCACCAACGTGAAATCGTGGTCCGGCCCCGATTGCGGGCAGCGGTCGGCTTCCTGACCGCCCCTGCTGAGCCCGCCCGACAAGGGCAACATTCTGCCCCTGAAGTCTGCATCCCACCTGCCCCCAATAACCTTATCACCCCCCCTTGCTTACCAAGAATCTATCCACCTCTGCCTTAAAAATGTTCAAAGACTCTGCTTCCACCATCTTTTCAGGAAGAGAGTTCCAAAGGCTCACAACTCTCTGAGTGAAAAAATTTCGCCTCATCTCTATTTTAAAGGGGCGACGCCTTATTTTTAAAGTGACCCCCAGTTCTGGATTCTTCCACAAGAGGAAATATCCTCTCCACATCCACCCTGTCAAGACCCCTCAGGATCTCATATGTTTCAATCAAGTCGCCTCTTACTTCCTCTAAAATCCAGCGGGTACAAGCCTAGCCTGTCCAACCTTTCCTCATAAGAGAACCCACCCAGGTATTAGTCTAGTAAACCTTCTCTGAACTGCTTCCAACGTATTTACATCCTTGCTTAAATAAAGTGACTAATACCGTGCACTGTACTCCAAATGTGGTCTCACTAGTGTCCTGTACAACTGAAGCATAAACTCCCAACTTTTATACTCAATTCCCCTCGCAATAAATGATAACATTTTATTAGCTTTGCTAATTACTTGCTCTACTTGTATACTAGCCTATTGTGATTCTTGTACTAGGACATCCAGATCTCTCTGCACCTCAGAGCTCTGCAATCTCTCACCATTTCGATAATATGCTTCTCTTTTATTCTTCCTGCCAAAATGGACAATTGCACATTTTCCCACATGGGCGGAATTTTCCAAGCCCTCTGGCAGCGGGTGTGATGGGTGGCATGTGCAGAAAATATGGCAGGGCCCACTTGACGACAGTGTGAAGGCAGGTCTCAATCTTCTGCAGCATTTCCCTCTCATCGGTCAACGAGAAGCTAATTGTAATACATTAGCATATAATTAAAACGCCATTCCGCCAGGCTGTTGGAACCCTGTCATATCGTATGCCCATGTCAGCGGGAAAGCACGCCAACATGTTTCACAACAGCACACAGGCAATGTGCACTTGGCGGCCTTCACTTTGGGGGAACTGAGGTGAGTGAGCAACAGCGTTCTCCACAATTCGCCCGTTGTTTACAGGCCTCCGGGGCACTGGGGGATGGGGGAAACTGATGCCTGGCCCCGCAGGCGACTGCTGAGGGGTGGAGGGGGCAAGTACTGGCCAGCCTCAGAGGCAACTGCTGAGGTTGGGCGGGGGGGGGATCAAGTGCTACCCTGGCGCTGCATCCCACATACAGGCAATCAAGGTGGGCACCAGGGTAAGCAAGGGAAGTGGCCATGCATTAAGGACACCTGTATAAACTGACCATGTCTCTGCAACTGAGACAGATCAGGCGCAGCCACAGTGATATGATTGGGGTCAGGCTCCAAGCCTGCCTGCCCTTGCAAGCATCACGGAGGCACCAAAGGGCCACCAAGCCCTCCATATCTTACCACCTCCCCACCACCCCCCCCAGCACAGACTTCGAGTCCGCCAACGCTTTATTGGACTGCAGAGCAGTTGGACTGCACAGTTGTACAATCTCCTCGCCAACGCTGGCCATGTAGCAGTCACTGCTGGAGGTGCTCATAGCCCCTTACAATCTCAGCATCCTGGTTTGGGCCAATGTCCCCCATGTCGCAGGCTGACAGGGCAGCCATGCAGCGCACTCATCTCTGGCCATCCGAGGGGTGACCAGCACTCTTGGGGAAGCATTAAGTGGCGGTCACACAGGGCCAGGAAAGGTGCTAAGTACAGCCATGATAACCACGTCTCTCTCTCTCTCTCTTTCATGCTGCAGGAGGACCATGTCAGGATCATGGATCCTGGTGACCTAGCTTTGTGCCTGATGGCCTACAGAGACCATAGAAGACGGAGGAGAGAGTAATTGAGGCTCCTGGCTGCGCAAAGGCAGGAGCAGCAATCTCATGAAGAAGGGGCAGCAGGAGCTCCCGCACACGCTGCCCAGGAGCGACAGCGAGCCATGGCTGGTTGGCGCCTAGCGACACCCAGGGTCTATAGATGCCACGTGCCATTCCTGCAGATGACTGAGAACCAGCCAGTGTTGCCAATGACTGTGCATGTCCAGGGACCTCATAGCTCACATCTGCCACTTACTGCAGGACTTCTTGCCAAGGGGACATGGAGGGCATCCACTGCCGGGGCTGTAAAAGTGATCGCAGCTCCACAGGTGACCCCTGTGGGATTTCACAATCCGCCACCCACAAATGCATTCATGAGGTCACGGATGCCATCTTCTCCATGGCACACAACTTTGTGCATTTCGCCTGGGAGCGGGACAGCCAGGATGCAAGGACCATTGGATTCGCCCTCATCTCGGGATTCCCACAGGGGCAGGGTGGGATTGACTGTATTCATGTGGCGCCCAGGTCTTCATTGCTACACTCAGTGGGCTTCATCAACCACAAGGGCTTCCACTCGCTGAACATGCAACTGGTATGTGCCCACCAGAAACACATCCTGCAGGTATGTGCACAGTTTCCAGGGAGTGTGTATGATGCCTACGTCCTGAGTCACTCACAGATCCCTGCAGTCTTCCAGGGTCCAGAGAAGCTGCAGAGTTGGCTCCTAGGGGGCAAGGGCTACCTGCAGAGGCCATGGCTGATGACACCCGTGCAGCAGCCTCAGACTGCAGCAGAGCGACACTATAATGAGACTTATGCAGCAGCTCGCAACTTGGTGGAGCAGAACGTTGGGATGTTGAAAATGTTGTTCTGGTACCTGGACCTGTCTGGTGGAGCCCTGCAATACAGTCCGCAGAGGGTGTCACGTATTGTCGTTGTCTGCTGCGCCCTTTACAAACTGGCGCTACAACAGGGTGAGGAGCTGGCTGAGGAGGAGATGGAGGAGCTGCACATCTCCTCCAATGAGGCGGACACTGACAGAGATGAGGGTGAAGAGGTCCTCGGTGGTGAAGATGATAGGGATGAGGCTCTTGCACTGGCTAGACGAGGCAGGCGCACTCAGGAGGCCCTTATTGCTGCCAGATTTGTGGAGGATGATGGCGACATGCTGTGAGGTGATCCCATTGATCCTCACATCGCAGTTGTGAACGATTGACTATAGTGTGGCTTATCTCAGCGCCAATAGCCTCTGTGAGAATGCTCCAGTCATGGAGATGCAGTGGAGGCCCTAATAGTCGCTCAGTTGCAGGAGGATAATGATGACATGCAGTGAGAACATTCCATAGATCTCCACATAGCCTCTGAAAATGTCTGATTCTTGTCTGGCCAAGGGCAGCTCACTTGCACTCTGTGATCAGGGCCATCTCAGAGACGCAGTCATGAAATTTTAGATGCATCTGATGCTGCGTCCACCTTCAGCACCTCAACCTTTCAGGAGCTGCTGGTTGCAGATGCTGATGTGATGTGGGCCAGCCCCACCTTAAAGGTGCTGAGAGCACACAGAGGCTTTGAGAGAACTCTGAGGTGCCAGCCCATTACATTCTGGCAGCAATGACCAGCACTGCCAAGGTGCAGGCATCAGTAATTTTTCCAGGGAGTGTGAGGCTGGACCATCACTGTGGTCTGAAGGCCGCACAGAGCACAGGGAAGAGGCTCTGGACTGAGACACCTGCCTTTTATCCTGTGCAGAAAGGTTACACATCTGAGTGACAAGAACACTGCTCATCAGAACAAGGAGCCACAGACAGGGAGACATTCTTGGGAGTTTATTGACAATAGTGAACATTATGTACAGGTGATTAACACCTGTGCCCAGGCTGTGCAACTAATTCTCCTTAACTTTCCTAATCCCGCCATTACATCTTGGTGCTCCCTGAACATCCACAGCGGAGGTGGAGGCAGCCTGCTGACTCTGACGCCCTGTCTGTGATGACTTTGGCGGGCGCCCTCTGGAGGGCCAAGACTTGGAGGGCCCCGGCCTGCTTTCGGGGTCTTGCTGTACGGCAGTGGCGCCCTCCTCGGCCTGAGAAGCTGGAGCTGTGGAAGTCACAGGAAGAGGGGATTCGGATGGGCTGGTCATTCCAGAGTCACCTGGGTGGATGGTCCCAGATCGTGCACCTGCTGATCCTCTTCCCTATGGGTGCCTGAGGGCCCCTGGTTGACTCCATGAGCGGACGGGGTAGCTGGAGTGAGATTGAGCTGCCCAGCACCCCTCTTGCATACACACTGCTGGAGGCCAACTATGGCATCAGTGATGGAGTTAAGCCCATGCAGCAGTGCAGGAGTGATATCCTGGACCAAGGTCTCCTTGGTGGCCGCAATTCTATCAATGCTGACCTCGGTGTGTTGCAATGCTGGCGCTATCACCTCAGCCTGAAGACGGACTCCTCCATCGTGCCTTGCAACCTGAGGCGTGCAGCGGATATCCCTTCCTGATGTTCCCGAGCTTGCCATTGCAGCTCCTGCAACTGTGACATGACCGAGTCCAGATGCTCGTCATCTAACTCGGACTCAGCAATGTTCAGGCCTCCAGCAGTCCTCCGAGTGCTGGGGGCCTGGGATGTCCCTGCCTCTGGCTGCTGTGGATCAGAAGCGCGATGTGCTCATCAGATTGTGGTCCCGAGGCTACTCTAAAGCTAGGTCCCACTGAGGTGTGTGTCTCTGCACTGGTGGAGGGTGTGGGTGAGCACTGTGATGGGATTTCAGGGAGGGTGCCTTCAGATTCCTCTTCAGAGGTTTCTTCAGAGCTTGATTGGGGGTTCTGTATTGTGGTCTCTTTCTGCTGCTTCCCAGATGTGCCTGCGAAAGCAAGGGGAGATAATTAGTGCTTGGCAGTGGCCTGTGAAAGAGGGTACATCACTCACAGCATGGTTATCTGATGGATGTTGCACTACTGGATCCTCACTTGGTAGAGCAGCGCCGACCTCACTGTCAGCACAGGACCAGTCCCGGTCATCACTGGCCAGTTGGAAGACTTTGTTTTCAAATTTTCTGAAAACTTTGAATTCTGGCATCCCTCCACCTGTCTGCAACCTTTCCCTCCTATGGTCCTGTTGTGAATCAGTTTTTCCTGCATGGATAGAGGTGGGGATAGTGTATCAGGATGCCTGCTGGGCCTGATGATCAGTATGCCTGGCCTGTGTGGATGATGAGTGGTCCCATGGACGGGATGAGGACAATGATGGTGTGTTTGAAAGACTGAATGGTGATGTCCATTGCACTGGCAGTGAGTGACGGCCCAGTGGGAGTGTGATGGGTTTGAGAGTGTGTGAATTGGCAGTGATGAAAAAAGTGACTTACCCTGGCAGAATGGAGGAGATCATTCATCCTTTTGCCACACTAGGTGGTTGTCCTCTTCTGAAGGGTGTTGGCGCTGACCACCGCTGCCACTGCCTCCCAAACAGGGTTGGTGGCATTGCTACCCATCCTGCAGCCAGAGCAGGGGTAGAACACATCCTGGCGGGCCTCCATGGCATCCAGCAGTTGCTCGAGAGGCCCGTCATTGAAGCTAGGGGCTGCAGACTTTTTGCCTTTGCCGGCCATGTCTCCTGGGCAGTGGTAGTGAGCTGGTGTTGATGAGCGCTTTGCTGGCGGCTGCCTTTTAAATATGGCGACCAGCATGCTACAACAGTGGGGTGATGGCAAATGGGCAAATGAGAGCCCGCTTGCCATGGAAATTGCGTGTTTCGTGGGAGTGATTATATAATGAGGCTGGCTCCGGAAGATATGGCGTGAAAACCTGCCATTTTCACCGGCGGGTAGGACTCCATTTTACCCGCCTGCTACCGCACTTCGTGCAATTCTGGGAAAATTCAGCGCTCTACTCCATGTGCCATGTCTTTGCCCACTCACTTAACCTATCCTTGGGCAGCATTTTCCGGTCGGCGAGCGGGGGAGGCGGGGCCCACTCGCCGATGCGTAAAATGACCCGGGGTGACGTCGGGCGTGTGTCCCAATGTCACCCTGCGCAATTTAGATTTTCAGGTCGGCGGGCATGCTGCCGACTCGGCTGCACACCCACCGACCTGTCAACGACCACTTAAGGCCATTAGTGAGGTACTTAAAACAATTAATGGACCTGCCCTTAAGGTTGGCGGGCAGGCGAAGAGCCCAGGCGGGCATTAGAAAAAACATGAAACCCCATCCATGGGCGGGATGGGGCCTAATGAGCATTTTAAACTCTTGACATACGCTTTAACTAAACGTTACGGACATGTCCCAGTTCATGTGACAGTGTCACATGAGGGCACGTGTCAGTAAAATTTTTTCTATTCTTTAATCTGTTTTTCACATTTGAGCCAATCTCCCTGAGGCAGCGCTTGGCCTCCGGGAGATCCGTGTGCTCTTTCATGCACGTAGCAAAAGAGCGCACTCCCGGCACAGGGAATCCCCTCCCCTGCCCGCACAGGGAATGCATAGCACTTCCGGGCGCACGTCATACCGGGTGGGCCTTAATTGGCCTGCCCACGTAAAATGGCAGCACGGTCCCAACCAGAGTCGCTGTTCGGGAACCCGTCCCCTCCTGTACAGCCCCCCTGACAGGGGGAAGATCCTGCCCTATATCTTTTTGTAGCCTCCTTATGTCCTCTTCACAACTTACTTTCCTACCTATCTTTGGCAACCATTAGCAAATTTGGCAACCATCCCTTCAATCTCCTCATCCAACACATTTATAAAAATTGAACACTGGATAACTGCGGAGTGAGGCCAATGCAACACCCGATCACTACCTGAGTTCAACTGACTCAGTACAGACCGGTAATCAAATCACAACCTTCCTGTTGTGTATGGTTCAGCTATTCACTGGTGATATTCCCAAACCAAGATGACTTACCCACTCCTCCTGAATTCCAGGCTGCTCTAGTATTCACATATTTTCTGAAAAAAATTAAAATCTTCTCAAACATAGTCATTACTGGCCAGCCCACCTTAAAACAAAACTGTCCATTAAAAACAGGACAGGTTCTAATACAGGTTGGATGAACAGGATAGTCTGAAATACGATTCTTCTATGCAAAATTACCACCCAATATTCCTTTTTAATTTCAAGACACCATACCAAAATAAAGTTAAATAAAGACACATTCTACAATTATTTTCTAAGAATTTTTTTAAAGGGATAAAGAATTCCACATGATGGAATTAGTGAATAGTGTGTTGGAATTACTTATATGAATATGCTTTTATGTTCCATTGGAGGAATCGTCAATTTCAATAATTAATAAAATTTTTTAAATGTTTGTTTCTGTTCTTTGGACCCTTCAATTTATCCATTTTCTTTGTAAGCAAAACAGGTATCCCATCTCCAGCATGGTATGTACTTATCTGAATTAAAATGTTAATAACCGTTTTGATTCATTCCTAAATGCATCTGCTTCCTATTTCTATTAGCAATATTTCCACTATATTGTCACAAATGATCACAGTCATCACCTAATTACACAAGTTTAGCGTCACCTGTCTCCTGTTATGGGTTTGTAATTTAACATCTGGATAATTGTTCCATTCTGTCTTTTATTGTTACTTTAAAACCGCTGTGCCTTTGTTTTAATTGTCTGAAAATGACCCAGTATAGTGAACTGTATCAAATGAATTACTCAACTTGATCCAGCCAACTGTGGATACAGATTCAAATGTACTTTTGTTAGATGCAGTTTAAGCATAACTATCACATTCAAATGCCTTGAAGTATATTTCTGTAAAATTGCTGGATTATATAAAACAACTATTTGCTTAACTTCATTGTGATCATTTGAAATTTTAAATTGAGTCCTGCATATTCAAACTGACAAATTCAGAAACACTTTGTTCTTGTTTCAGTTTTACAGTGACTTGGGTTACAATTGTTGAACAAGCAGCTCCCTCAACGGCCTGGTGGATAAAGGTGCCACATTATATGGCATTATACCATATGGGTTAGAAGGGCCTAGGTATTTAGATATAAATAGGATTGGACTTGGCTTTGATGTTTCTTTGGCTGCTGGCACTGTTTAGCAATAGTTTTGTGAAGAGCTGCTGGTTGTAAATCTAAATGTATCACGGCTAGACTCAATGCCTTCAGGACACGATTGGAAAAATGAAAAAGAGCAAACTACATAAGTGACTCATTTTAACTGTCTTCTGCATCACGCTATTGTTTTCAAAGTTTGTATATATCAAGGGAACTTCAATCTTACACAGCCAATTGCTCAGCTTTAATAAAGGTTTTTAGCCAGTCTTTTGCCTCTTGTAATCCTTCCTTCACATTACCAAGTCCCACACAAAAAGACAGAGGTTATCTTTTCTTTGACCGCACTTCTGATTGCAAGGAGTTCTCTAAACATGTATACTCCTTATATATGAACACAATGCTATCACTAAACCACAGCCAGTCTTTTATCAGACACACTCATAGGTCCTTGAATAAGTGGCACAACTTAAAGGAAAAATAAAGGCAATATCTACCCAATACACACAGACATACATTCAGTAATTAGCTTTTGGTGACATCGCCTGAATACATGACATCAGTTTCTACTTGTATGCTGACAGTACCCAGCTATACCTCGCCCAGCTCTACCTCACCGCCGCTTCTCACACACTATTCCTTAGACAGCACCTTCCAAATCCATGACCACTACCATCCAGAAGAACAAGGGCAGCAGACATATGGGAAGCCCGCCACCTGAAAATTCCCCTCGAAGCCACTCACCATCTTGACTTGGAAACATATCACTGTTCCTTCACTGTTGCTGGGTCAAAATCCTGAAACTTCCTTCCTAACAGTACTGTGGGTCTACCTACAGCACAAGGGCTGCAGCAGTTCAAGAAGACAGCTCACCACCATCTTCTCAAGGGCAATTAGGGATGGGCAATAAATGCTGGGCCTAGCCAGTGAAGCCCACATCCCATAAATGAATTTTAAAATTGTCTGTGTTGTCAGACTGCTTGTTTAACATCCAATACTAAATGAGCCGCAATTTCCTTCTGTTAAAGATTGGGAAAACTGGGGCCATTGCATTCCATCAACTTTGTACCCTCGCCATAAATTCTATTGCTTGTGCTGGCTACAGCCTGAGGCTGAACCAGACTTCTCGTGACTGAACTGAGACTTCCAACACCATATCCATCGCTAAAATGTTTTTTTTGTTCATCTATAGGATGTGAGCAGCGTTGGAAAGACCAGCAGCATTTATTGTGCTTGTAATTGTTCCTGAGAGGGCAGCGGTTAGCTGCTTTCTTGAATACAGCTGAGTGGCTTGCTCAGGGTACTTGAGCACCAACCATATTGCTGTGGGTCTGGAATAATATACAGATTAGACTGGGTAAGGATGGCAAATTTCTGCCTCTAAAGGACATTAGTGAACCAGATGGGGTTTTTTTAACGACAAATAGTAGTTTCCTGGTCACCATGACTGAGACCAGCTTTTTAATTTCAAATTTGAATTCTTCAGCTGCCATAGTAGGACTTGAACTCATGTCTTTGGATTATTAGTCCAAGCCAGGAACAGGGACTAAGCCCCATGACGGGGGCAGGGACCGGGAATGTTACCCGCCGCGGAGGCTGCCGGGAAGTCCCATGGGATCTTGTGTCCCCAGCATCATTAACTATGCAGCCTGGGGCGTCCCAATGTCTTTCACGACAGCGGGGGAGGGATGGATGGTGCGCGCCCCACCAACATGTCTGGGTACCACATTTAAAAGGTGCCCGGACATCCTCACTGTCAATACTACCCGCTGAAATGTCTGAAAGGGGAGGTGGAGGTCCAGTGCCCAAGTTCAGTGACCTGCACGTCCTCCTGGACCATGTTGAGGTCAGGAGGAAACTATCCCTGTATGGGCGCAGGTAGCTGATACTGTAAGTGCCCAGGTTGTCCAGCACAGGTTGGCCATACAATGTTGGAAAAGAATAAACAACCTCCACCAAGGTAAGTAAAGCTTCAGCTGCCTGCACTAACCACAACAAAACCAATGAATATCAGGATACATGGGACACAGTGGCAACGGCACAGTCGTGCCTCATAGCCTCACTACAGTGCATCCAATCTGCGGTGGAGTGAGTGCTGTGTCTCATTCACCCTTCCACATACAGAGATCAATGCTGTATGGAAAGCTGGGGGCGTAGAGGTGGTGTGTGGAGTGGGCTTAGGTGCAGAGGACACCAGCAACATCCACAATTCAGATGCCTGTCTGAGCCTTCTCTTTGCATGTGGATGGGCTCAGCACTCTGATAGGAGGTGGCCCACAACCCTTCTGGGCAACTTGCAGAGTAGTAATGCCATGCCACACAATCCATTGGGCTATCTCTGAGGAATGAATGTAAAATTGCAACGTACAAATGGATGCAGCATATAATTACTCTCAAACACATCTTTTCTGTTATCTTTGAGCAGCAGAAGTTGCGCGCAACCATCGAAAACGGGGGAGGGGAGACGGGGAACGGGGGGGGGGTTGGGGGTTGGGGCGCCTACATCTGAGGCCTCTCACAAAGTTTGGAGAGGGCAGCCAAGCTGGCAGGTGTGGAACAGGACTGGGCAATTGCCGACAGGAAGCTTGGACTTGGGCGTCCACCCAGCAAAAGTCGATCCTTGGAATGGAAACCTGAGGGCCAAGTGTGCCTCCATGTTGGAGGCAGCTCATGCTGTCACTCGCTCTCTCCTCTCTCACTTTTCAGGTGCCATCAGGAAGAGGCCAAGGCCTAAGGCTGAGGGCTCCCTGTCAGGCCTTAGCAGAAGCCCTAGCCCAGAGAGCAGCCAGGAGAGAGGGCAAGGAGAGATGTTCACCTGTAGAGGTGTCACAGCAAAGACACCATTCACCAGCCCAGAGACACAAACCTTGGTGGTTGGGGGGAGCACCTGGAAGATGTGGTACGCCACATAAAATCAAAATATTTTGAACTCAACTGGCTGCACGGGTGAACAAATAGTGTCACAATGATAAGTTATGTAAATATATTCACTTTCACTGCAATAATGTCTACTGTCTTGTTTCAGCATGGTTCTTAAGGCTTAGAGAATGTCCCCCTGTCCCCACCTCTCCTGCAGACACCCCACCCCCACTGCACTGCTTCTCCCCTCTGCACCCCCATTCCCCCCCAAGACTGAGGAAATCTGCAAGGAGAAGGGTGTGTGGCAGGGCCTTTGTGAGCTAAGTGCAAGCACCCTCCCATGCACGCTGAGCCTTCACCCGTCAAACTCATATCCCAGGTCCCGAGCATAGTCAATGCTGCCTGCTGGGATTCCCTTTCAGTTGTCCAGCTGAGGTGACCTGCATCTCCGCCCACCCATTGACCCAACTCTCATGCCGCATCTCGGCCCATCCGACACCAGGCTCTGATTAGTTTCAGCCAGACCAGCATGGTGGTTGTGACATTCTTCCTGCACTCCGGCATCATTTCCCCTCCCCGAGTCACCCACGCTTTTTCCCCCATTACCACTGACACCCTGGCATTATGTTTGACCTCCCCACTGATATCCTACAACCCGCTCCCTTTCCCTTCAACAAAGTCCAAGTAAATGTCCACGTACCCTTCCTCCCCGAGAGTCCTACCCCCATTAGCATTGACCTGACTGCCCTCCTCCTGCCCACTCCCTGGGTCCGCGTGTATCTACGCGTGCCCACCAACGACCTTCACTGCCCCTTCATGCGACACTGTTGCAGCTTCAAACTCTGCCCCTGGTAACCCTCACCATTCCCTCATGCCATGCCTACCTGAGTTCATACCCCAGGAGGCAACAGTTGACTCCACTGACCCATCCTTGTGAGCACCTTCACACCTGGACAGAAACACCAAACCCCACACCTTTCATAACTGGACATAACCACTCTCCCCCCACCCCCAACCCCGCCTCACTGACACTTCACAGCTGGGCAGAACCTGCACCGCCCCCTCACCCCAAACCCCCCCCCCCCTCCCAACCCAACAACCCAACAACCAACATGGCCTCCAACCTCACAATGTCTTCAGGCCTCTCCTAACCTTTCTTAACTCCACCCCACCCCGGACACAACAGTCCCTCATCGCCCAACAATACCTCCTGCTACATTTCACCTGCAGCTCGAAGATCGAAACCCATGGTGATGTCCCTGAAAGAAAGCCTGAAGCTTGAGCCATGTCCCTGGAGGAAGGCCTGAAGCCTGAGCGAGTTGGTGCGTGGAAAACTCCCAGCTTCTGGAAGCCGCTTCGCGGAGGAGCCACGCGGATTAAGTTCCACTCACCCTGTCCTGCATGTGGTGCCCCAGGGTCTGATAGCTGGAAGCCTCCGTCTTGTCACGGATGTCCGTGAGCTGACCAAGGCCCTTAAGGTAAGACCCGACATTTGCACACAACAGCGGTTCAGACGTGTCTGGATCTGTGTGCTTTTCTGCTAGCGTCGCAAAGAATCGGGCGTAGAAGGAAGATTCCAGTCTGGCCTTCAACTGCATCCCATTAGTGGGTCTATAGTGGGAATCATGCTCCTCCATGGCAGCCAAGTATCGGAAGATCCCGCCGTCATTTCAAGCCAGCGTGAAGCCGATTTTTGGACCTTCAGTGGAATTTCACCCCCCCGGCCCCCCCGCCCAAAACGCCTCCCATCAATTCTGCTGGCAGGGGGATGGGATCATTCTGCCTTTAACCATCCCAGTTATAACCTTCTTTCGTCTCTAATGTTGCCTGAGTCCACGCACACCTCAGCACATCTGTTGCTGAAATCCTCTTTCATGCTTCTGTCGCCTCCGGACTCGACTATTTCAATGTCAACTTCCCAACCTCCACCTCCCATAAACATGAGCACATTAAAAATACCGCTCCTTCTATCCTGACCCACACAAAGTACCATTCATCCATCGCCTCACCTGCCACTGACCCACATTGATTCCTAGTCCACCAAAGCCTAGATTTTAAAATTCTTATCTTGGGCAGGAGTTAATACCCTCCCTGAGGTGAATTTGGAGGTGGGTGGGGGGTTTTAATCAGGCGGGAGAGGGTCAGGTGGACATCCCACCACCTTCCTGCCTACCTGGGGGCTGAGATTTCCACCCTCGGAGTCCTTGATCTCAGGGAAGACCCACCACTGACCACTTAAGTACCTGACTGGCACTTATTACGGCAAGCCTTAACCAAAGGAGGCGGCGTGGGTTTCTCGCCAGCTACCCGTCACCTGGATTAAATTCTGCCCCTTGTATTCAAATCCTTCCTTGGCCTTGGCCCTCCCCAACTCTTCTGAGAGCTCAACTCCTCCAACTCTGTCCTCTAGGGCATCCCCAGTTTCTTTTGGCAGCCAGGCTTTCTGCTGAGTAGGAAATAAGCTCTGAAATTTCCTCCCTAAACCTCTCGACCTTATTTTCCTCTTTTAAGACACTCCATGAAGCCTACCTTTTTGACCAAGCATTTAATGACATGGACTCACATCTCTTTCCTTGGCTCAATGTTTATTTTTGTTTGAAAATGTTCCTTGGTGCCCTGGGATATCTTATTACGATAAAGGTATGATTTAACTGCACACTGTGGTTACTATTACTGGTGTTGATTGATGTTATCATTTCACCCACATACTGAGAATGGTCAAAGATGAATTTTCCTCACTTATTATAAAGCTCCCATTAAACTCCCACTTTCTGTTGATTCACTCTGTCTTTGTTTATAGGAGCTAATAGTGAAATTTTTTTCTGACAATTATTAGAAATGTAGAATAAATTATGAGAAGTGGAAGTTTATGAAAGATGGAACCACCAAGTGATAGCAAAATTCACAACCACAGTTTCAAAGGACTCGTGACTTTTGTTTACTTAGCTGGGAAGGACTTTTTAAAATATAAATTACACTTCACTATTACTCAGTTCTCTGGATATTTTTCCCCTCTTTTCTGATAGAATTCAATAGACAGAGATGGGCCAGGAGAAAAAATATCAAAATGGTAACTGAGCTTTGGATAAGCACCAAGATGTTGATGGAAATGCTTGAAGGGAAACAGTGTGGCATACTTGTGTGGGAAGTGACGATGCTCCATTTACATTGTTTACAGAGAGAGGCTTACAGTAATTCACTAAGACTATGCTGGTGGAAATATAAACCATCACAAATAAATCAATAATCCATAGTAGCTGATGGCTTTTCAGATCTACACAGCCCACAAAAAAAGTTAAAAAGGGTATTCATCCCTGACAGAAATTACTTCAGTTATCGTATCGCAAACTATTGCATCCTTCATTTTCTAAATCTTGGAAGACTCTTAGGACAAAGGCAGCAGATGCATGGGAACACCACCCTCTGCAAGTTCTCTTCCAAGCCACACACCATCCTGACTTGGAAACATATTGCCGTTCCTTCACTGTCACTGGATAGAAATCCTGGAACTCCTTTCCTAACAGCACTTGTGGATGTTCTTGCACAACGTGGACTGCAATGGTTCAAGAAGGTGGCTTACCACCACCTTCTCAAGGGCAATTAGGGATGGGCAATAAATGCTGGCCTAGCCAGCAATGTTCACATTCCTTGAAAGAATAAAAAAAAACTTCTAGCCACTGATTAAGTTGAAACTCCTACACATTGCTACATGATTAGAGTGCCATAAGGCTGATTCTTCCAACCATCTAAGTTAACCTTACAAGCTTTACCAACATCATTGAAGTCACCTATATAAGTATATTATCTTAAATTAGCAGTGATGTCTGGGACCCCAGAAGATTTGAAGAAGAGATTTTACTTGTTAATACAGAACTTTCTCCAACAGAAAGCCAAATTGCAAACCAAGCCTTGGTGGAAGTTGTGTTGGGTATGACACTATATCAACCCCACACAGCTTTTGCTGCTCTAATTGTGTCCATTTTGGCTTTATTAGGTAGGTAACAACATTTTCTGCAATAAAAAATGCCTAAAGCTGGAAAATAGCTTTGGAGCTATGCTAACGTTTATCTTCAATACTTATTCCAAAGGAATTTTAACAATCAGGGGTTGAGCTTGATGGGCTGAACAAAAAGTCTGAACAGTGGCCACCTTGCTAACTCCTTTGCCACAGATCAACAGTCATGATATAAAACAGCATCTCACAACTTAAAGCTGCATTCTGATATAGAAATAAAGGCATTAACACTAAACAAATATCACAATGTCACAATGCATATTTAAAGAATCATGAGATAGTCACCAGAGGTTTACTAAGAAAACATGTTCAATTTCCTGCAGGATCTCCAATTCCCTGAACACATTTCGGACTTCATCTCTCTCGATGCATTGTTGTTTATTCATGTACTTCATAGCATACATTTGCTCTGTGTCACGCTTTTGTACAATACACACCTGGAAGGGAGAAAAACAAGAAAATTGGTCACCTCTGCAAAGGAATATACACTTAAAAGACTCTTAAAAAAAGCAATTCTGACTGACAATTTCATAAAACATTTTCCATCTACAGCAGGTTCTGGATCCTGCATGCCAATGTTACAGCTAACTTTGTCACTGTGATATCTACCCCTACTGGCACTGAACAGACAATTAGCAGTTCTGGAAATGAAAAGGATGTTGCGCCCCACTGTTTCAATGCAGGTACTACTTGGTGACTGAGTCTGTGACTGATATCAGCTCAGTGTGTTTCAGGCCAATACCCAACCTGAAATATCAGCTGCCAATGCTCTCCCAACAAGGAGGAAATGTTTAAGACAATATGGGTGAGAGATAGAAAGTGGAATTAGTCTACACTGAAAATAAGTGCCATGGATGATTCCTGCCCTTAAGATCTATAATGAATTAGTTTGGCTTAGAACGTTTTCGTGCCCCATGTTTTAAATCTTCATGGAAATAAGGCATTCAGGCCGCATGAATTTTGAGCCAATGGTTCACACATCCAAAAGGTGGCCTTTGATTAATGCTGGGCTGGACAAGAACCTAAAGTTTTAATACTTTGAAATATTATCTTGCCGGAATGTATTGTCCTCTTGAGAAAAGACACAACACAAAGCAGGAAAATAAAGTACAATGAATAAAACAGAAAAAAAACAACAATTTGTTTAAAAAAATAAACTCATTTATGCACTGTCGGATTAAGAGGTTGTAAAAAGCTGTGATAGATGTTCTGGATCGGTATTTAACAAAAAGTCTTATTTTAATAACCAACATGCTATGAAGCCTAGAACAATGCAGTAACATGATTGGGGAATGTGAGAAGAATGATTAGCAATTGATGGCTTTAGAATTCATAACAAATTGATTTGGAGCCCATTAGGTTCTGGCTGATTGAAATGCTGTTAAAACCTTTATTTTCCACTTTCACATTAATTTTGATTATTAATATCATAGCAAGCTGCCTGTCTGTCATACTTATAGTTTGCAGCCGGTGAATGATCAGCACATAGAAATTTGGATTAAGAACACTGGGTGAATATTGCACTCATTTACGCAATATGCCTGGATGCTGGTCAAAAATCTCTCAGTCACAGCTGTCCTGACATTTAACTGTGGATAGATATTACTGCCTCAGAGTTGCAGTTGCACTATGCTGACTGTTAGCGTTTAATTAAAATGCTTAATTAATGGGATACTATTTCAATTTCAGTACTTATAATAATTCATTTGAAATCCTAGACTGGAAAATTTGAATCCAAAGTGTACAGTTTCTTATGTATGTTTCTACAAAGAAGATATGAATAATTTAAGATCGCATTTTATTCAATATTAATTTTGACAACAAATGGATTTGCATAAACAGGGAATGGGACAAGAATGGTAGAATTTATCAATAATCCAAGTCATGCTCCCACCCTACATTATACTCACAGAAACTAACACAAACAAAGCTCTCCAGCTTAAAGGCATTGTTAAAGGTTAATCATGAGAAATCGTTGCAGAATTCTGCCAAGAAGGAAGGGGAGGCAAAAATGATATTGAATACTATGTCCAAAAATATATTGGTTAGCCTAAAGGAATTTTTTGATACAATTGAGCAAGAGAGAGCGACGATTGTTGGATACCTTTTTAACTGAGAGGAGGGTGATTAAGGAGTACAAAAAACACAGAGACACATTACATCTGGAGCAAACTACCATGGGCAGCAAATATATCACAAAAGAGTCAGCTGCTGAGTATATAAGATAGTGGCTGGGCTGAAATGTGCCTCCTAATCCACGAAGATCTACAGAGACAGTCAACTGTCTACAGCTAAGGTCATCACTACCCTCAACTTTTATGCCACAGAGATTTTGCAGGCACCTCCAAATGATATCACAGGAGTCAGACATGTTGCCTGATATCTCCCACATACACTTCAGTACTAACCAGCAGCAGCAAAGGGAATTAAAATGTTGCTATATTGGTTACTCTCCTCAGGTAAAGGTCACATTGACAGTGTGCACGCTCCTTATTTTTGTCCCTACCAGTAATCCTAGCATATACCTAAGTAAGAAGGTCTATTATTTCAACAGCATGAAAATAGTATGTGGCTGCTACCAGACAGTCATGCACATCAATGGACTATTCCCAGGGATTACACATAATGCTTTCATTCTGAGATAATCAGTGCAATTCAGTTCTTTGAAGGAAGGATGATGGTTGGTTCTTCAATGCTATGGGTTCTGAAGTGTCAACCATGGGATGTGAATGTCACTGGCAAAGCTAGTATTTGTTGTCCATCCCTTAATTGTTCTTGAGAAGGTAGCAGTGAGCCACTAAAACCTGGTCCTGAAGCAGAGAATAAATACATTGAGGCACATGATGCTCATTGAACTGAAATGTGTAGTTATATTATATAAACAATTATTTTGATCTATAGTTCAGTAGATTCTAAAAGATGCCTCAGATAGTGGTTCACACTGCACAATATCACTATGGAGAAGCCTTATCGTGAACTTGGCCAAGGAATAATGACAAGCCATAGTAGTCTAGGTGGAAAATTACCCACAACAACCATCAGCAACAAACCAGCTGTTGCAGCCATTGGGCCAGTTGCATAAAAGTCTCATCTCTCATTTCTACCGGTGAACTATGAAACAGCCGTTACACGCTCTACTCAACACATTTACAATCATTGAGCTCCTAGTTGATTTACCCATTTCAGTTTTGCTGGGAACTGAATATATCCAGTTTGCTTTAGTATTGAAGGACCAACGCTTTCTATCCTACATGACAAAATAATGACAAATTACAAAATATATTAAGAATAAAATAATTTTATTCAGTGAATAATAATTTGTGTATTTCGCGTATGTGCTCAATGCATCAATGGGTTACCCATTATGACTAATCTTCTTTATAAGCCTTGAGAATATGCCCTATTCCAAAATACTCGCCCAACTGGAGAGTAACAACTGTAGGTACTTGCTCATCCAATGGGATTCAGATGTTCTGTGACCTGTATGTGCAACTAACACTGATGCAATTGGAACAGTGCTGGGGATTTCCTTTGCTGGAGTTACTCCTGCCACAATGGCAGTGGCCTACATTAATGGCATAGCCACTACAGTTCTCACTTGGTGTTGTTCTCTGTACAATTTGCAGGCTGCAAAGCTCATAGGGAATTGAACAGAACACATAATACAAGCCCTAAAACACAGATTAAAAATCCTGAAATCACTTTCATTGGAAATATAACTTGATGCATTCAATCACCATGAAGCAGTGGCCTTTCATATAATGAGTATGGCAGGCTTTAGCTGGTTTGAGTCAATCTGCTCAGTTCAAAATCTTCCAACTAGGGTTGCCAACCTTCCTGGAATGGCCGGGAGTCTACCATAATCCGTGTCAATTTCCCGGTGGCCTAAAAAAGCAATCCGGGAGTTTGGAATGCACCTGATTCCTCGTTTGGCAGTATCCAGCCTGTGCATGTGTGCAATGATGTCATCATGCGCCAGTGGTGGCGAAGGGAGCAGGGTAAGCGGGTGGAAGTTCTGTTCTTTGTTTGTTTGGTCTATGCCATCTTTCATGCAGGTAGCTGACACCGCATGTGCATGTGCGGACCCTGCACCATCATTGCTTTGCTTGTGGTACCAACAATCACAGACATTTTTAAA